>NC_064421.1:35224166-35572083 GCF_023375975.1 Astyanax mexicanus
TTGATGGAAAAACTTTTGTGAATGGAACCTTTACAGCCTAAAAGCCTTTCACACGTGTGACCAATATGGTGTGTGTTTATCAGCTGTGACCACCCTTGTGAAAAAGAAGTACACTTAAGTTATGTTAATTTGGAACCAATAATTTGTACTTAATTACTACTTATTTGTAATTAAAATTGTATAAATTTGCACTAAATTTGTATTTAGTACACTAGTCATATGTTATTTTCACCACTATTTAATGTAATTTAAGTATATTTGTGTGAGCTGTTTGACTGAACATTAAAAATCTATTAAAAATGTGATTAAAATATAGATTTAACATCACATTCATTATGAGGAGTGTATAGGAGTGTACTCTCTCTCTCTCTCTCTCTTCTCTCTCACTTTACAGCACACACACACACAGGCCCTGTACTCTCCACCACGTGGAAAATTAAATAGCTGTTATGAAATTGAAGGTTTTGCATGTTTTGTAGTTGCGGCGCTATTTGAATATAATCTGTTGGTCAAGAATAGATCTTACCTTTGTGTTTCTGTGTGTGTGTGGGAGAACCAGAGACTGTGTGTGTGTATATGCTTGAAAAAGAGTGTGTGTGTCTCTCTCTCTCTTCCGTGTTCCAGGGTTTTCAGCTTTTTATAGCCGATGCAAATTTTGTTCTCTTTTGAAGCAGCTGCACTTACTCTCCTGTAACAGAGCCACACACACACACACACACACACACACACCACACAAATACACAATCCTCACAAATACACCTGGACCACTACTGAGTGCTGAGTTTCTAGTTTTGAATGCGGTTAACTGTAGTAAGTTGTAAATCCCAGTGACTGTATCTAAGCCTGAACAGTTCAAAGATCTTAAATATAAAGCCACCACAGGTCTAGGGCCTCTGCTGACTGGTTGCAGTATGATGTGTAGCTCCACCCATCTCCATATATGTTAATGATTCCACTACATTGTGAGAAAGCAGGGTCACATTTAAAAATGAGGTGATTGTATGGCGTCACATCAATGTCAAATGTCGGGGGGAGCAAAAACAACAGGTGAAAAAAATTAACCAGCGTGTATGAACAAAAGCAAAAAAAAGGGAATTGTGTGCTTGCTGAACAGAATATCACTCTCGAGCTTAATTTTTCTCCTCTCGGGTGTTTATTTGCCTCTCGAATTCACAGTCCTCCTCTAATTTACACACACAAAATGTTAAAACACGCTGGTTAATTTTTTTCACATGGTATTATTGTGCCCCTGACTTTTGACATTGATGTGATGCCATACCAGACAGACAGTCCGTCTGCAGCTAGGGCTAGTTATTGATCATGTGGTGTGATTGTGCTGTTGGTCGCATTCACAGACTCTCTGTAAGAAATGTTATAATTTTTTGATGAATCTGACACTCTCGTTACATTTATTTTCTGGTTTGGACTGAGACATTAATTTTTCTTTATTTAAAGGGGACATGTTATACAAAAGTCACTTTTTGCATACTTTTGAATTTCAATTTGGGTCTCGACTGCCCCTATAAACACTCCAAGTATGAAAACCATACATCTGTTTTCTGTAAATCAGCTGACAGAGTTTGGTGTCAGGAATCATCTGCTTCTATGAGCCGTTTGGTTGCTCTGTTATTGTGATGTCACAATATAGAAACATGAAACAAACCAACCTGGGACCACCCTAACCTGTTAACCACCCACTAGATCTGACTTTTTGTCTGATGGAGGGATCTGTGGCAAGTCATGGGTGAGGGAGATGTAAATACTTTTAAATAATGAGTTATAATGAGAACACCTTCTGTCTGAGCCCACTCACTTTTCTTATGAGCAAATGTATTGGAATAGATAAACTTATAGTAAATTAAAGTAATAAGACAATATCTAGTTGCAAATCCTTTACTTGCAGTAGTTGCATCATGTCTGTGATCCATTGACATGATCACTAACCTTCTGCATTCTTCTTCTGTGATGCTTTTTGATGCTCATTATCTTGCTGCATAATGAAGGATCTCCAAATCAGTGTGGTTTCATATTTCTTTAGATATCTTTGTGATATCTTCACTCCAGATGACACTTATAGTTATTTTAGGTTATTTCTTTACAGCACTCACAATGTTTCTCTAATTAACTGCTCCTTGGTTTAACTGTTCAACACCTGTTATTCAGTACACCATTGATGACTTTCTTTTTCAGGACATTCCACATGGTTGTACTGGCTATGGCCATTATTTTTGCAATAGCTCTGATTGATTTTACAACTTCTTTCAGCTTCACAGCTGCATGTTTTTCACTCCTGGAACAGGTCTGTGGTTTTTATGTTGGTTATTGCTCTACCTATAAAAGCACAGTCTGCACAGATAAAACCCAAATCTGAAACTGAGTGTAGACATTCAGCGCTGTTTATTGTTTGAATAATTAATGTATCAGGACACACCTGGGCAACAGGACACATCTGACAATCACATGTTCCTATACTTTTACTCACAAGAAAAGTGATTGGGTTTAGAAGGTGCTATCTGCTGCTATTTTCAGTCTACAGCAGAACTAAAGGGATTGACCCCACTGTTTTAATATTATTGGGGGGGCATTGTATTTATAAACCTAAACTTAAAATATGTGACAATTACAAACCATACATTAAAAAGCTAGCTTCTCTAGGGTGTCTGAAGTTATACATGAACCTACTGGTTTCATGCCTTATGCCAGGCGTGGACCAGAGGGGGATTAAGCCACCCAGTGTTCTCTGGAATAATAGAGCTCCATCCAGTACTTTTGAGATGAGTTAGGGAGTTGGAGATGATGTGGTAATTATCCAACATTCTGATCCCACTCTTGTTGCTGGATGTAATCAAATCCATAGTAGAAAGCCTTCTCAGGACAGTAGAAAAAAGCTATTCAAGTAAACATTAATCAATTTCAGAAGAATGTGTCCCGATACCACTCTGTGACTGCAAACTCTTTAGTATCAGTTTTTTTGACAATGCAAGGATTATTGTTTTCTAGAACATAGACTGAGCAGATATGAACCGGGGGAGATTATAATTTGCTGTTTAATACTTTTATATGTTATTAATTATTAATATCTAAAGATGTAGAACTTAAGATATGAGATTATATTTTAGCATATCATCATGGCCCACGGCCTACACACTGGTTTTGTGTGTATGTGTGTGAGTGTGTGTGTGTGTGTGTATTTAAAAGAGATTAATATGATATTTAGGATTTGTACGGAATAAATGAATACAATATTTGCATTGGTGTGTTCTGGTTTAGTATGACATGAACATTTATAAAATCAACACACTGAAATTGTGTTTATATCATATTGTAACTGACGAATGTTAAAAAAGCCTGTAAATACACTGCTTTTTTATGAATTTTACTGAATGTTAAGCTGTTTTTTTGGTCTATCATTCAGGACACTGCTAAAGATGCAAGCTTCCACAGTTCATCCTGTGACCAACTTTACTACCACAGCACAGAACACCACCACCAAGTCCCCACAACAAATCCTCATCCAGAGTAAGTGTGTAATCACATGTAAACATCAAATAATCTACCTACTAAATATACAGTACAAGTCACAAGTTTGGACACACCTCAAATTCAGTAGTTTTTCATTATTATTTATTGAACAAAAATGGTTAAACAAACCAGAATGCAGCTCTGGAAAAAAATAAGAGACCACTTTAGTTTCTAAACCCGTTTCTCTGATTTTATTATTTATAGGTATATGTTTGAGTAAAATGAACATCCTGTTTTATTCTACAAACTACGGACAACATTTCTCCCAAATTCCAAATACAAATATTGTCATTCAGAGCATTTATTTGCAGAAAATGAGAAATGGCTGAAATAACAAAAAAGATGCAGAGCTTTCAGACCTCAAATAATGCAAAGAAAACAAGAAATCAATATTTGGTGGAATAACCCTGGTTTTTAATTACAGTTTTTGTGCATCTTTGCATGTTTTCCTCCATCAGTCTTACACACTGCTTTTGGATAACTTTATCCAATTTTAAGCAGTTCAGCTTAGTTTGACGGCTTGTGATCATCCATCTTCCTCTTCAATCTGGTTAAATTAAATAAGGTTTTCAATCTGGTTAAATTAAAGAAACTTAACATTATCAGTGGTCTCTTATTTTTTCCAGAGATAAGCACTGCCTAAATGCTTCACATTTTATTTTGGTTTGTTTAACATGTTTAAGTTACTACATGATTTCTTATTTGTTTCTTCATAGTCTAGATGACTTCAGTATTAATTTCACCATAGCAACCACGATGGATATCACAGCAACTGCCGATAAGGGATGATATGTCACCATCCCATAGTTTAACAAGCATCAATTTACCACCAACATAGTAACCACCTGGGAAACCATAGAAACTAGCTAGCAAACATTTAGCAACAGCATATCAACTTGAGATACCATAGCAACCACCTTGTAATCCCTTAGAAACATCACAACAACCTGTCTGAAATATTATTACAATCAACACCCCACACTTTAGCATCTACTTAGGCTGTGTAATCATTAATAGCAAAGAAATAAGCCTATTTTTACTTGTTTGGGAAAGTTATTTTGTTTTACAACTTTTATAAGGTTACAACTGTTTTAAAGGTGAACTCTGGTGTGAAATGGACTTTGAGTGTATTAAAACAAGCTAAAAAGTACCTACCTTTGTTGAGTAGCCCACCTCCGCTCTCCTGCAGCTTTCTGAGCTCCAGTATTTTGTGCACTTTTTCCAAACAGGCCTTGTGCCTGCAGGTACATCGTTTTTTCCTCCGTTATTTAGGCTCAAAGTAGCTCCACATTTCATTGGTAGAATCCGTAAAGCCCTGACATTTGACGGTTGGCTTACTGTGACTTGAATTTAAGATGGCGGCGCCTGGAGATTTATTAAACAAGGGATCCCCAGGGCTTTTCCATGTGGAAAGAAGGGATTTATCTGCAGGCACAAGGCATGCCCTCTATCACTCAGTCTAAAAGGCTGTCTGGGCAAAGTGCAGAAAATACTGGATCTTAGAAAGCTGTGGGAGAGTGGAGGTGGGCTATTCAACAAAGGTAGGTTCTTTTTATCATGTTTTAATACACCAAATTCATTTCAAACCGGAGTTCTCATTTAAGCGTGTAAAATATCTGTTTTGTTATAAGTCCCTTTAAACAAGGACAAATAAAAGCCCACACTGTTTCTATTTAACACAATATACTTAAATACCAGAGTGTTTTACAGATCGGCATGTGTCACATGTACAAAGTCAACAATCCAGTTAGTCAGCATAACTGTAAAAAAGCTGTCGCTCAGAATAGGCACTATACAATACTGTACATTTCATACCCATCATTATTAACACATCAGTATCAGCAAAGACACAATGGGCCTGTTCTCTTTATAGTAGGTTGTGTAAAAGGTGGGATATAAATACACAACATTAAAAAGACATTAGACAGATTCTGCAGCTGGAAAACATCTCAACATGCCTGTGTTCCATCAGCTTTATTTGCACTTACTGTTTATGGAAATGCACATTTAGAATCCAGTGTTAACCTCTGACCTCCCTATTAGGTGAATAAAGAAAGAGGCTTGTCTTCACAAACAGCGTAGACTTTCCAGTCATTCAGCATTTCAGTAACTGCTGTGATTTTTCATTTTCAGTTTACTTATTGTGATTTAAATGCAGTACTGTTTTTGTGTCTAAATGATTATGAAACGTTTATTGTGATACTTTTTTTCTATGTTTAATGTATTGTTTTAGTGGTGTGATGGATCAAAGTGAACTACTGTAACCTAATGAATGTCAGACTTTTATGGTTTCATGTTTTTGTAGCCATACCAAATGACAGAAAAAGTTGAAAAATATAAAAAATGACAGTAATGTAAGCTGTAAACTGTCTTTCTCAGGTTCTGGAGCCATAATTGCAATTATTGTTATCGCCATCATCATCATCCTCGCTATCCTTCTCATCATATTGAAGACGTACAACAGGTCAGCCCACGTCCCAAATACCACACTGGTATTTATAAGGCTGCATATTTCACCCCCAAAAAATACAGTACTATTTACATAAGAAAAGTGAATGTATTTGTTATAAAGGCACTGAGTTTGGGAGAAGTATAGGTAAAACTTAAGGGTTTATTAATTAACATTACTTTCAACAGAACACCTCAACTAATTATTAATTGACAATAGTTAAGATATTAGTAGCCATTACTACATGTTTTAACTACTAATTTAATTAATTATTATTTACTATATTTTTAAGCATCGTTTGGTAACCCTTATTGTAAAGTGTTACCAAACAATGTTATAAAAAATAAATAAAATAAAGTATGGGTTAAAAGGTCCTGCAGACATCAGCACATTTAAATTATGTTTATGGAGGGTTCAGTATATAAATTTGTTTGTTTTATTAAACCCCATAAACATACAAGCAACATGTGTATGTTAATTTTCAGTTTGCTATAATCATAAAATACTTTGATAGCACAAAATATATAAGGTAACAATAAAAGCAATAATAATAGTATGTATTATTATAATAACAGTCGTAATAATCGTGCCAATTTTTTTAATAGTGATATATGTATAATGCATTATGCAGTAACACAGTGATATTATTGAAAGTATGAATATTAATAGATAGACAAATGGCCATTTGTATTAATATTCTTCTTATAGCTGTTTAAGTTATTATATGGAACAAAGTACTGTGAACCATGACTTTTGCCATATCCCTCGGAAGTAAAAGAACGGTGCACTGACCTGTCTGTTCACATGAATAATTCTAGAAAGACACCACTGTTTACAATCATTACCAACGATTGTGCTGTTCACTATGGGTGGTAATGCACAGTGTGGGTGGGATAAAATAAAAAATGCAGGGCTCTATTTTAGTGACCTTTAGGCAAGCCATAAACCATCTACCATGCATCTTGATTTAGGGTGTGTCAGTGTGTCATCGCTATTGTAACAACGGGAAAAGTACACTTTGCATTGCCTAAAATGCAGCATGGCATCTACTGATTCTCTTAATTAACACAGCAAGGATTGTACTAATTATCTTAATTAATCTTAGGTGCATTTTTGGGCGCAACATGAAATAAACCATAAAAATATCTTGTCACTTGCCATTCCCTTTAAGAGACTTGTGCACAATACTATTTAAATGGCACTGTCTGGCTGTGTCTAACACTTTTCAGCAGAGGACACTGACCTGGGTGTTCAGGCTTTGAAGATGTGTGAGCAGCTCATTTACAGGAACAGCAATGTTATTTTATTTAGTATTTTGTTTATTGTTGATGTAAAAGTTGGGTTTGTGCACAGCTGCATGCCTGGGTTGCCAAAGATAGCAATGAATTTCTGACTGTTGACTGCTTTCAGTCAGTAGCATACCTGTGTTTTCCATTGTCAAAAAAGAAATACAGCAGAAATTTACCTGAACACACCTTATACTATTCAAAAGCTCCAAGGCTATTTAAACGATGCATGTAAAAGTCGGCAAAATTGACTGCTGGTGGGGTGTAAGATAGCAATGAGTATCACAAAAGGCCTTGCGCAGGGAGAAAAACAGGACCCGTAGTGTCCTCTCTTTGTGGCACCGCTATCAGGTCTCACTCTGACTCCTGTACTAGCAAACGTTGCACTGGCTAGTATTAATCCTTACTCACAAGATGGCACCTCACAACTGTGCATCACCTAGGTAATAATAAACCTTTAGTATACTGCTCTTCCATGACTATTGGCCTGTCAGTCTAATAAACTCTTATTTGTGTTTGTGGCAGGAGGACGCATGCGGCGCGGATCCTTACTGGAAGCTCCAACAACCAACGGAAAAACACATCAGCACATTCAAACATGGTGATGGGCAATATCCGAGGAAACTCTGGTCTGGGAAGTTTTGCCCAGTCTACGGCACCTCCAGAGAACGGATTCCACCTACCCCGCGTAGATCTGGGAACTGTGAATCACCTGGGAACTGCGGACCAGAGACCCATCGAGCAGTTCAGTACAACCAGTGGTTCAACTGTGGTCACAATCCACGACACACCATCAGTTGGAAACACATAACACAGCCCTCAGTGACTTCAGTTGGCTGCAATAAGATGGTCTTGTTGTGCAAAGAGAAAATCCAGCAGAATGAACAAAGTGAACGTATGCTTGTGGTCAGAAACCTGCAGAACAGATCCAGATTATTACTCACACTAAAACATGCTGTTCCAAATATACTGACTAGAGACCATAGGTGTCCATTTACACTGCATTCCTTAATGGTTATGATTGTGACAACATTAAGGCTAGCCAAATTGAGATGGAGCTCACAAGTGCCATGACTTTGGGGTTACTTGAATAGAAAGTTGGGCAGATTGATACGCAAGTATCAGTACTGTACTTCCAATCACAGTGATTCATTCTGAGAATCAATATTCACCTGAAAACCACGTTGTAATTTTATTTGTATATAACTGAATGTCTACATGAGTCTGAAAAACATAAAGAGAGGTGTGTTTTAATCTGATGTGTTTTAGAGTGGTTTTATACCACAAAATAATTTGATTTTGGGAAAACTTTTGAATATAAGGGCTAAAATATCATAATAATAAAATAGGAATTAGGAATTTAATGGTTTACAAATGACTGTATGTTAAAATGAACAGTGCAATGTCTCAAAGAAAGCTGACTGGTTGCAGTATGATGTGGAGCCCATTCTAATATGTTTCCATGAAAGGAGAAATCCAGTAGGAAATTAACTTGAGGTGTAGTGAAACACGATAATGAGTATGAATTTTGTTAAATAGCCCAACTCCATTCATTTCAAAATACATGGTGTTATGAAATAGCTAAAATTTGGGAGGAAGTCTGCCTCTTATCTAGCACTCTATGGCTGTGACCGAAATGGCTCCCTACTCCCTCATTAGTGTTGCGCTATGTAGGGAGACACTAATAAGTTCACTAATTAGTGGTAAAACTGGAGTGAATTCGGACACTAACTAATCATTATCATGCGCCAGCACCGGTCGCATAAACACACACCGGTGAGAGAGGGGCTGAACCGTATTTAAAACTCCATAAACACACTGAACTGAGCTCTGAATTAAAGTTAGTGAAGCTCTGAGCTGATCATGACGTTATTTATCTGTTTGTTATATTTACGCTGTTTAAAAGATGATCCTCACATTACTGAACTACATGAAGAAAACCTTAAAAATAGCAGCGTATACCGGCTCGCACTGTTGCCAGATTGGGTGGTTTCATGCCAAATATCGAATTGTGTCTGAAATTGTCTGGAGGAAACGCTTTGGTTTGACGCTTGGTGAACAAAACTACCAAGTTTAAAGAGTTGGGAAATTTAACTCAGCTGTGTTATAGTTAGATATCTAACCCTGCAGAGACAGAGCTTTTAGTCCTGCTGATGGAAATTTGAAGCTGTGTTTATGTTCGTTATTATATGTGAGTAAGTTATTTCTTTCTTTCATTGCTTGCAAGGTTGTTTTTATGTACTGTTTTTACGTTTTTGTTTCGTGTGTCCAATGATACAAGGCACAAAACACATAATACAAATATGCAGATAAACTCATTTAAATATCATTTTTTGTAATCAGTGATATTTAAGATATTTATGGTATTTTAGGTAGGATCATGTTGGAATAAACCGTGTAATATTGTTAATATGACGAACATCAGCTGTTTGGGTGGTTTTGTCAGTAATTTTGTGGATTTGAAAAACGTTTTACCCTGTGAATTGGTTTTATCTGAATCCCACTGTAACAATCTGGCAACCCTGGTGGCTCGCTGTCCGCTCCGTTTCTTCGGCTGTCTGTTGCTTAGTAGCGAGACCCGCAAAGCATTTTGGGACACATTCAGCTCGCTTAGTAAGCAGCGATGTTTACTATAAATCATAATGCATTATGGGAGTTTTTAGTGCCCTCAAAATCACGTCCTAATCCCCCCTTATGATTCGGACACTCAAAGAAAAATGGCTGACATACTCAATAGTGCCCTAACTAGTAAATAGGGAGCCATTTCGGTCACAGCCTATAAATACCCTCTAACTAGCCTACATCAAATCATCGCACCCCTTCACCACCCTATCTCCCCTTTTATTAACTGACACACACAAATGAAACTACAGAAGATATACACCGCCTGACCAAAAAAAAGTCGGCAACAAAAAAAAACCTCACAAACTAATATTTTCTTGGACCGCCTTTATCCTTGATTGCTGTATGCATTCACTGTGGCATTGTTTCTATAAGCTTCTGCAATGCGAAAGATTCAGTTCAATCCAGTGTTGCATTATTTTTTCACCAAGATCTTGCAGCATTAATGATGAAACAGTCTGACCACTGCATAAAGTCTTCTCCAGCACTTCTCAGAGATTCTCAGTGAGGTTAAGGCAGGGTTCATACACATTTCAACCAATACATTTCCATGATTTTATCATGACCATGCCTTCAAGGCAAATTTTAATGACCATACGATTTTTTAAAACATCAATGCAGACATGGACAATAAAACCAAAAATCAACTAAAACTATCATTTAAATTGATTATGTTAGGTCTAAAATGAATCAGATAAATTGGTGACACACAATCGTTAAAAATAAGTGTGTTTCAGATCCTGAGAGCTCCATTGTTTAGGGCTAAATTACTGAATTAACTGTGTGCTGACGTATTTGTTAGCTCAAATACGGATTTTTTCCATCGATTAACTGAAACACCAATCGACCAACAATCGACTTTTCCAAAACTTTCTGAGTATTTTTAATTTTCCAACACTTATCCAGGCCTGGAAATTGCTATTTTCTAATTCCATGACTTTTCCATGTTTTTCATGACCGTACGAACCCTGTTAAAGTCTGGAACTCATTCTTTCAGCACATACTATTGCTGAACCTAGACCTGACCAACTGCAGCATTAACCCCAGATCATTTATTTACTTAAATCCAGGTGGAGACTTTTTTTTTGCCAGGCAGGGCATCACGTTAATACTCTGCGGTAGTTTTGGGTCGGAGTTGGTGCAACAGTACAAATATTACATCTAGGGCAGGGTATGAGGGTTATTCATTTTGCAATCTGTTTCCCTATCCAACCTATTGGTTAGTTTTTTTAATGAAGACTAAAGCTACTTTGAAAACGTTGAGATTGTAAGTGGTGTAAAAATAGCGGCTTCTCTGAATCCCTAGCATTGTAAGCCTGTTGGGAGCATCAGCTAAAACCGCTGTACATTTGTACTTCTTATCATGTTACACAACACTCAAGCAATTTCACACTGGATTTCTCCTTTAACAGATGCTCTGTACTCTGTACTCTTAGTGGCATACAGAGTTCGATCTGTCTCAGAATCTTTAATGAAGGCAGTCCAAGTTTCTTGATCTGGTAACAGGTTCTACCAGTACCATTGAGTAAATGAGTCTATGGAAGGGGATAAAACTGTCATCCATTCTTTTATAGTCAATATATTTTACTCTAAAGCAGCACTTCACTGACTGATATAGGACTTAATCACTCCTTCTAAACAGGGAGTGAAGTTAATGCATAATTTGCTCTCAGTTCTGGATTCTTCTTATTCAATTCTGGATGTTTATTCATTTTCTTTAGTTTTCTCTGTAATCAAATGTATATTTTTGTTAGAACGTTGTTCTGAAGAGGTTTGAATGTATTTTTTTTTTTAAACCAAAATAGTGTTTAATGTACAGATTCTCCTATTCAGCCTACATTCCTGTCACATAAAAAAGCTTTATAGGTATAGGTTCAAATATCAGCAATCCTTTTACCAGATTTTAAATACACTAATAAAACCACATGATCTACGTAAGACATGTTATGGCACAATTGCATACAAATTGACAATGGAGTGTTACCTCAGGGGATGGCTTAGGAACAACCCCACCTTTATAAGTGTGAGGTGTTTTCTTGTGAGTGAGGTTAAACATTGGCCAGCATAGCATGTTTATGATCCAGTGTCACATCTACCAAGAACATATCCACCAGTTATCACCGGTGTGTGTGGATGGCTGCCGTTTCTCACCGGTGTGTGCATGTGCGTGTGTGTAAATGAGGGGAGAGTGTAATTGGTTGTGTGTAAAAAGTGTCCATGGGTGTCTAGAATGCTCTATTTAGTTTAATTAATTATAAAAATCATGAAAATGTTTGTTTCCTTCTTTTTGAGAACGGGTGCGCTAGCCTTTATAAATCACCATTAGACTGAAATTTAAACATGTGGAATTGCCCATCCCTAACTGAATGTGACTAAACGAATACTATGATGTATGTGTGTGTATGTTTCCAGTGACCCCAAAATGGAAGGACAGTAGTGAGATTTGCTCTCCTGTTAAAGAGGAAAATGCAGTAAAGCAGCTTTGACTGTGTTTACTATAGATTTTGCACATTCAAATGTTTCTATTTCTGTGATCATTATGGATTGTTTGTTTGTTTGAATATTAAAAACAACTGAAGTGATTTGCTTCCTCCACAGTCAGTGTATTAACTAATACAAGTAATAATTTGTAATAATGAAGCTCCTCTGAGCGCTCCATGGATCTCCTTGGTTAGGAGTTGCAGCACCCTCTTCTGGACTAAATCAACCACAGAAGCCTCCCAGCTTAAATCTCAAAGGGGTTTATTCACAAAATAGATGCATAACAAAAAATACAGCAGCACTTGTTCATATAAAAGGTCTCTTTGTATGTGAAAAATAACTTTTAGAGAACAATAGTCAAGCTGCACTGCCTTGCTCTATTCTAGTGCAACATGTTAACCAAAGCCACACAGGCACAAGATTTGACTCGGACCACACCGAAGTCTGTTTTGCAATTAGCCTAAACAACATAAAAAATACTTACAAATAAAGACATCCAAGTGCAAACATTCTAAATTTATACTGACCAAAGGCAACTCTGACAAGAAGCGAAGCTTAAAGTCCTTTCAAGCTCTCTAAGAAATCATTCTTTAAAACTCATTTGCATGATTTCAGATATTTGCGATACTTTTCCTTTTCATTCTTTTTTTTCTTAGTGCAATATGGATTCATGTTAAATGGAGATTATTGAACCAAACATGAATGTTTCTAGCTTAAGGGATGCTGAAGAGATGCAGGTATTTTTACATCAGAGTTGAGTTTTTTGAGAATCAATAATTCCTCTTTGACTTGTGATTCTTGTTAGCTGGAAAAAATCACATGTGTAATCCAGTCACAAGTTAACAATCAAGCGGAGAGTCATCTGTACAGGTCTGCAGTAGCATGTCAGACATCTCACAGCAGAAGTGCTGATTTAGGACCAGCCATCTGTTTCACAGCTGATCAAAGACTAGTCTACACCCAGCGTCCCCAAAAACACTGTGGTAAAATGGCCAGTGTAAGGAGCTAGAGATGCTAGGCATGCAATGATTATTCAGCAACTGAAATTATTCTTTTATTTTGATGCATTCCTAGTACAGGCCACTGAACACTAACTCCCACACGTTTTTTTTAATACCAGCTCATAACACAAGACCTTCAGTTAATGATACACAAATGGGAACAGGACTAGATTGGAGGTGATCTAAAAGATAGGCAGAGAGGGCAAAAATTCCACCAATCCCTAATTTTTCCTTTTCTTCTTTCTCCCCACATTTAGACAATAACTATGGAATAGACCTGTCAACATGCTACTCAAAAAGCACTTGTTATTAAAGATTGCTAACAAAGACAGCTGGAAAATAGCATTAGCTAATTAAATAACATTTTGTTAGGGTTTGGACAAACTAGTCTTTTATAAGAATACAAAAAAAATAGATGAAACCACCAGAACAAGCACCAGTTAGCTTTAAAAAAAAAAAAAAAAAAGACGCTAATGGTGTATTTTACCTTCTATTCACTGTTAGCCACACTAGCCTGTTTAAGCTAAAGCCACAGTGTTTTTGGGGAACAGATCTTTGCTTAGTCAAGTTGCTGTACATATTCCATATTCCTAACTATTCCAAATTAAATTTGGTAAACGAAAGCAATACATTTCTGTTATTATTATTATTATTATTATTATTATTAGTAGTAGTAGTATGTTTGGAACAAATACTCTTATCCCACCTTCACCACTGTGTTATGAACATTGACATTTGAGAACCATTTGGGCCACTAGACAGATAAGTCTATTTACAGTGTTTGTGGGCCCGATTACACCATCAGTGGTGTATCTCTCTGTTAAGAATCTTTTTTGAGGGGGAACCAAAACACAAAGATGCACAAAATAAAGATTTACCTGAGGAGAGAAAGATGCCATAATGACAGAACACCATGGAATCTCTATATAAAAAACCTATTAAAGAAAATAAATAAATCCATAAATATATTTTAATGGATAGATTCTGGAATTAGTCCCCAAAGAGGGAAAAAAACAAAAAAACTTTCAGATTATTGGTGACAATTAAGTGCTGAACATCCTATAACTACTAGTCTGATCCATGTATGGCTGGCCATAGTATACATAATGACTTCCAACATACTAAATAGTTGACTAAAACAGTGGTTCCCGTTGCACTGCACGCTTCCCCAACTTATACACAAAAAAGTGCACAGGGTCTCCAACATTGGGACTGGAAACCACTGCACTAAGTGCTACTTATGATTGTACACATCAGTGAGTTTCACCACTTGATTAATACCAGAGCTCATAAGTACGTCAGATAAACAGTTACATCTGAAAACAATTTTTTTTTATGTTTTCAGTTTTTTTTAACAACTAAAAAATAATAACCCAGACTACTTTGACTGTCTTTGATTATAGCTTATCTGCCAGCCTCTGAGACATTGTCATGTGCACTACTTGTTGGGCAACAAGAAGGGAGAAAAGAGGGGGGAGAGACAAAACAGCTCAGGAAAGTAAACAGCACAAAACGAAAAAGAAGCAGCATGGAGAAAAGTACAAAATAGAAAAATAAATATCTGTCCGTTTACAGAGTTTTATAAGGAGTCACATGTAAGTTCAGACAGAGTTTTGAGTCCAATGCGTGCATTTATAGATCATTATTAGCTTATTCTTTAGAAAAGCTGTAGGCCAATGTTTGCGGTTTGTATATGTATAATCACCTTTTCTTTTTTGGCAGAAGAAACTGTTCGGTGAAGCAATCTTTAAAGGGAAATTGCACTGAATTTTCTAAATTTCTACATTCAATTTCTGAACACATACAATTGCTGTAGTGCTGTACTGTGAACAGGATGTTATGTGTACAGCAGTTCGAGAACCTGCTTTACTGATTCATGTTGTCTTATAAAATATCAAATACTGTGTAACATTGAATTTGTTTTTAAATAGTGTGATATAACATTTCTTACATATCACCCGAGGTAAGTGGCAAACTTACCATTTACTCCATTCACCACCACTGTGAACTATTCTGAAAATGTAGAAAAATCAGTACTGTTCTCCTTTTAAGAGAGTTGATCTGTAAAAGTATCTGTGATAAATGTGATTTTATTGTTAAGATTTACTCCTTTGATGTATGAAGATCTTACAAAGACCATTTAAAATGTAAGTAAAAGAAAAATCTTACATGTGGCTCCTCAGAGTGCTGCACTTATTTGGATTACACAAGAAAAATTTTTCATAAGTTGACACGTAACTTCGGTACTTCAAAGTTTTTTTCGGTAAGTGTCTTTTTGACGCTCTTATGATGCGAGAACGCCACGGCGTAAAACCTCTGACCCATAGCGCTGCGTGATTGGATCGTGACTCCTAAGCCGCTGGGCATGGCATCTCTTCTTCTGCTCCGATTGGCTGTGCTCCGTTTCCTGTGCGAAGCTGCGACTGTCAGCCCCCATCCTTAGCCGAGTTCTGATTGGAGGGGAGGTGGAAGGGGTGGGGCTCTCATCCAGAGAGCTGACATGAGGAGAATGGGTAAAGTCCTGCCCCTCCAGCTCCTCGTGTCCTCCTCCTGATGTCCTGTCGCTGCGTTTCGGAATCCGGAAGCTTCCCCAGTTTTTAATGTGCTGTGCTGACGTACCGTTGGCCAACAATTTTCCCTGACTAGAACTCGTCCTCCTTAGAGAACCATTATACCTGGACTGCACTGTTACCGGACAGCTGCTTTTAGCCTCGGACTCACTGCTGTCGACCTCCATCTCCGCTTCAGTCCCGCTGTTCTGATCCACGATGCGATTCTGCATCATCTCCTCTATGACTTTTGACCCTGATTTGTGTTTTTCTCTTACTGGCAGAGGCTCCCATGCCATGTTCCTCCTTTTCCTCCTCTGCTCCTCTAGGGGTTGCTCTGTTTCGTTCCTTGAGTATTCACCCCGTCTCCCTCTGCTCCCAGAGTACACGGCTGCAGCTGCATCTGTTGCTTCACTCCTCTGAACCCGTTCAGTGCCGACACAGCCAGCGTCTCGTGACCCCTCCGGGCTGGAGAACTTTCCCAAGATGGAAGCTTCTGTGCTGGATACTTTGGCAGGTTCCTCCCCCTCGCAGTGGGCTCTTCTGGAGGCTCCGTGACGGAGGAGGTTCTTCCTCTGGGAGTGGCAAATGGCACTGTTCTGAGCTGCATGACCCCTAAGAGGCTGCAGAGACATGGAAGCGGCCCGGAAATAGAACATAGCCTCCTCTAGTCGCCTGGTTGAAGATACACCTGAAATGCAAATACAGAAGAACAGACAGATATTAGGCTTCAGCAATACCAGAGGGAAATAGGGCTGTGCAATATGACCAAAAATTTATTTTTTTTTAATTCAGTGATTTTTTATTTTTTTATTACATATTGAATTTCATTATACAAGTAAAAGTATGTTTTTATATTTTATTGCTCTTTATATTGAGAAAATCTGTGCAAATTGTTAATTAAACATAAAATAAAAAGTTAGAATCAAAAGTTAGAGTCCTACAACTTTTATATCAGTGTTTCTCAGACCTGCGCATTCACCAGATTTTCTCTGCTTTAACTCACCCCTGCTTGACCAGGTGTGCTGGAAGCAGAAAATCACTAAGTGTGCAGAACAGGGTGTGCAGGATCAGGTCTGAGAACACGCTTTCATATGACAGAAGTTAATGCAGGGAAGTGTCCGAATTTCCATCTCAACACCCATAACATTTAAAATAACCACCATATTACTCACTATTGGAAATGTGCACTTCAAACAAGGGTTTGGCACAATTAGGACAGAGACCACACAATTGCTTAGTAGTTGTTGCTGGTTAAAAACCTGCCATTCAGGTTTGAGCTGGGATCTGGCTCAATAAGAGTTTAGTTAGGAAAACTAACTTAAAGTGGAATTTGCACCGCATACCATCACATTCTGAATGACGTTTTAACATCAACAATATACAAAATGAGGTTCTACGAACACTTCTATACAAACTTAAGTAATGTCTACAATGAAGCTCTTGTAACATTAATAACCAGAATAAAGTAATTTGTTTACCAATAACATGCCTGAATTGATGGCTTTGTGTTTTTTCATGATTAATGTTTTATTTATTATTTCCAGTGCCCCCAATCACTCGCCAGATGCTACACTTGCAGATGGGTTTTCATGCCATGTGAAATATATGAGTGCAGTATCTCCTCCTGTGCAGTAGAGGGCTTACCAGAGAGTCTGCCCTGCTCCAGCAGTCTGACATGGTGATGAAATATCTGCTCCTGCACCCGACACACGGATCGCTTAATCTTCTCCCGGCGGGTCACCATGTAGGTCAGGTTCCGCACCTACACACACATACACACACACGCAGGGACACACGCACATGCAGAGACACACGCATAGACACACAGACACACGCAGAGACACAAACACTATAAATGGTTTTGAAATAACCAAAGTTTGTGAGGAGAAACATGCCTCTTTCCCTGCCTCTTACCTAGCACCCTATAAATATCATCAACCTAGCTTATGTTCCCTCCATCACCCCATCTCCCAATCAGAGAGGCGGGACTGGATTCCTACAACAAGGAGAGGCCACCTGAAGATTAACCCAAAAGTTTGAGTTCTCCCCTGTCTTTACCATATGGTCTGTTCTGAACTTGTCAACACAATTTAAATGATTCACCTCATGCTTTTCATTAACCATTGGGGGCTGGAACTGCCCCACTTCCATACCTACCATATTTTTCACATTATAAAGCAATCAATAAAAATATAAAAAAAAGCCTAATTTCTGGTCTATTTTCATATATAAGGCTTATAGGATTATAAGGCGCATTTTAAGAGACACAATAAGGAACTTCTAATTCAGAAGGTCTCACCACTAGGTGGTGGTGGGGGGTAACAAGGCTAAGTAAACAAAACTGTAATAAAAAAGACTCTCTTTTAAAGTCAAATGAGCGCTGGATTTTAATCTACACAGATTTCTATCCTAAAAACGATTTAATTAGGTGAGTAAAGCAGTTCCGTTTATTTACAATGCTCCAACACTAGGCTGGAGCATTAGCAGTTTACCGCTGCAGTAGTGTTAGTCGGGATTAGGAGCAGGCCACAGGCTGATAATACTAAAATCTGAAAAAAGGGGATACAGCAAGCGCGGTTAGCGAGTAATGCTAATGCTGCTTCAAACATTGCTAGCCAAGGTTAACAGCAGGCTACAGGCCGATAATACTCACCTTTGAATGGGGAAATAGCGGTTTGCGGCTAATGCTAGTGCTACTCCAGCCTCGGTGCTGGAGACACTAAACTGAAACTCCTGTATAACTCTGTACTTCAGCAGAGTGGCTTTACTGCTCCTTACAGCCTGACTGGTAAAATTCATACATAAAGCGCACCAGATTAAAAGGTGCACTGATGATTTTTGAGAGGATTTTAAATACGAAAAATACGGTGTTGTTTATGTTGTCTAATCCACTTGGCCTCACCATTAGCCCTTATAGAGCTCAAGCTTTTAAGCAAGGGAGAGGTCCAGGAGCAAATTTAGCATTAAGGCTTAATTATCAAAGTAAAGGCCCAGAACCCTGCTTGGAACACACCTGATAATCACTGAATTAGTATGGATGGATGGATTGTTGTAAAAGCTTTTTGAACTCTGAAATTCCCTTTGTAACTCGAAAACAAGGAGCAGGGGTACAAATTTAAAAAAGGATTGGGCCCAAGTCTGCTGCATTCAGCTTTTTATATGGAGGAAGGGGATTGGTTGCTTTCACCTGCCATTCTCACCATCATGGCTTCTCATTGGTGCCTTATTCACCTGCCAAATCTGGCTGCACTCCTAGGGAGGTGGTCTTTGAGGTACCTACCCTCTCCAGGTCCTGGCGGAGGTGTGTGAAGAGGCGGAGCCTGCGGAGAAGTACTTCCTGCTCCCGTCGCGCTAGGCTTTCCTCCTCCTCTCTCTTGGGCGTGACGAGCGGCTGATTAAAGCTGGCCTTCCTCTTCAGCTTCCAGTACTGAAACAGGAAGTCCACCGTCTCCGCCGGCAACCTCAGATGCTTCGCAACCTCATCAGGAGCTACAAAGCGATAAAACTCATCCTCCAGCTGCTGCACACGAAGCTTTCGCTCGCTAAGGTGCGCCCCGCACGGGTCGGCAGCATTCACCCCTCTCACCCTGATCCCTCCATCCTCGTTTGCTCCTGCATAGCTGTCGGTCCAGTCCATCCCAGAGTGAGTGGGGCAGAAAGACTTGAACTTGACCTCGTCATCATCAGTCAGAATGGTGTTCATCTTCAGGCCAAACTGCAGGCCACAGGTCACGTGGAACGCCACTCGGCAACTTTTAGCAGAACACTGTGGGTGAGACAGGAGAGAAAAAAAAAGACAGAAAGGAGAGAGGTAGGATGAAGTTAAAATGGAGTAATTATAATTAAATATTTCTATAAAAGATATAGTATATTATATGTATAAATATTAATATTAAAATGTTATTTTTATTTAGTTAAAATGAAACAGTATTGGCTAAATTTCTGTTCAATAAAAGATCAACAATGAATGTAGATATTAGGCCATTACTGCATACAAATTACGAAATGGTCTGAACAGTGCACACATAAGCATCCAGTCACTTGCTCCATTTGACTTTGAGCTCCAGTGCTAACCATGAAAAACATTAGACACCCCTTAATCACATACTGAGCGTGAAGTTAGGATATTGATTGAATCAGTACTTTACAGCACAGCAATTTGTCAAACAATTCAATAAAATATTGGATTTCTCCCAAATGTTTTTTTTTCTATTACTGTCTAAAGGTCTCATTTCACTGTTTTTTTATTCATTTTATGGTGATCTATGAATGAATAAATGCCCTGTGAGCCCAGTGCTCTGTTTCAGTTTTAGGAAAAGAACAACAGGATTGGCTCTAACTCAGGAATATTCATGACATGCAAATGTCTCTGATTGGCTAACAGAACTGTGATGGTCCCACCACAGCTCTGCAGTGGGTATTAACAAGCCAAGGTGGGCCAGGCCATTAATCCTAATTTACGGGTTTACGTCAGTCCAGGGGCTTTTCTTGATTGACTCGTTAAATGTTTTCTTTTATTGGCTAATCAGAAGACACAGAAAACACAACATTTCATCATAGATTAAGCCTAGTCTTTAACTGACATGATGTGAGTGACCAAGCCTCATCCATGTTCAGGAAATAACCAATTTACTTTCAGATAGTGGCGAGTGTTTTTAATTTATTTCCAAAATATTGTCCAATATTAAATATTGTGATGGTACACTTGATATTATAATGGACTCAATGTAAACAGTGGCTGCTGTAAGGTGATTACCTGAATGCAGGCCCCAGTTTTCTCTTTACACAGGCAGCAGATCAGAGCCCATCTGTTATTGGGAATCTGAGACACACTAGTGATGGGTTCCATCTTCTCTGGGTTACCTATGCTCACCTGGAAAGAGAGACAAATAAAACAGACAATTATATATATATATATATTAGGGCTGTCATTAGGGGTGTGACGAGACACTAATATCACGAGACGAGACGCTATACTGGGTTCACGAGAACGAGATGAGACGAAATTAAAAAAATAAAATTTTAAAGAAAACGTCAAAAATAAAAAATGGCTTGAAAACTAGAGTTTTATTTGACAAAATCAAATAATACAAACTTAATAGACTGGTTTCTCTCACACATTGATTTTATAAGAAATAGAAATAAGAATACAAAATAAAAATAAAACTTTTCTAGCTCTTATATAGTGCAAACAATAATTGCAAACCACAACCAGTCATATTAAGCCTATGGTTTGTGTTTTGTGTTCTCCTAAATATCTTGTAATTTAACTATGCATAACCATAATCAGTCATATTAAGACTATGCTTGAAGTGCAAACAGAGACAGATATTTTTTAAATACAGTACAGAGCTAAGGGATTAGTACAGCTGCCTATGAAACAGTCATGTGTAGGATTTACTTACAGTATTTATATATGGTTTGTGTTTTGTTGGTCACTTTGTTACCGGTTATTGTTTCCACTGGAGCCAAAATGCAGCCAGACTTACAACTTAAAAAGGGGGTATGCAGCTTATGCGACGCATAGGGGCGCTGCACTAAAGGGGGCGCCAAATGAAAGCTCCAAATCAATTTTCTCTCAGGAGAAACAGCCAATCAGCTTGCTGGTTTTGCAGAGCGTGGTGGGCTAGTAATGACAGAACGTATCTCCTCGAGCACCACCGAGCTGTCACAAAACCCTTTGAGGGCAGTGCGGGTGACGGGGCTGTGCACACCAAAGACTCATGCGGTCGGTAAGTCCTGGGTAATTATCTTGCTGCATGCATCTCCCAATCAGTTTGGTTTCATCTTTTTTAAATACACAGATGAAAATGTTTCTGTAGACTTCTGAGTTCACGTTATATTAATGAAGATTAATGAGCCCATCCCAGAATAAGTCATGCAAGGCCAAATCACTACCTCCATTATGTTTTACAGATGAGCTGGTATGTAGGGAATCAGCAGACCCTTTTCTTTCTACAAACTTTAGTCTTTCCATCACACTGGTACAGGTTAATCTTTGTCTCATCAGTCCATAATCAGTCCACAGGCTTGTTGTCTTTGTACTTTCCAACCTGGTCTTCCTGTTCTGGTGAAGCCTCTGTATTTTTGTTCATGAAGTCTTCTGTGATCAGTAGATTATGATACCTTCACTCCTGCTCTCTGGGGGTTGTTGCTGTTGCTAACAGTTAATTAAGGGTCTTTCTTTACAGCACTCACTTTACAGCTATGGTTTTCCTTGGTCTACCTGTTCATCATCTGTTATTTAGTACACCAGTGACGACTTTCTGTTTAGGAAATTCTGAACCGTTGTACTGGCAATGGCCAATATTTCTGCAATAACTCTGATTGATTTTCCATCTTCTCTCAAAACAACTCTTAAATGACTTGAAAACAAAGATTGTTCAACATAATAATTTAGAGGAAGAATACAAAAAGCTCTCTCAGAGATTTCAGCTGTCAGTTTTCACTGTGAGGAACATGGTGAGGAAATGGAAGATCACAGACACAGTTCTAAGTTAAGGCCTGAAGTGGCAGAGCAAGAAAAATCTCAGATAATCAGAGGAGAAGGATGGTGAGAACAGTAATATAGTCAACACACAGATCAGCTCCAAACACCTACATCATCATCCTGTCACTGTGCACCATTCAACTATTCAGCGCACTTTAAACAAGGAGAGGCTGTATGGGAGAGTAATGCAGAATAAGCTTTTTTCTGTGCCACAAACAGAGTCGCTTGAGGTATGCTAAAACACATTTGGAGGAGCCAGCTTCATTTTGGAATAAGGTGCTGTGCACTGAAGAAACTAAAATTGAGTTATTTGGAGGACGGTATGCATGGTGGTAAAAGAATACAGCATTCCAAGACAAACACTTGCCCCCCACAGTAAAATTTAGTGGTGGTTTCATCATGCTGTGGGGCTGTGTGACCAGTGCAGGTACTGGGAATCTTGTTAAAGTTGAGGGTCACATGGATTCCAGTCAATCTCAGCAGATTAATTTAATTGAAACTGCTGATCCGAACAACCTATGATTTATAAAAGAAAATGATCAGGAGTGCCGCTATTTTGTGCTGGTATGTATTAAGTTGTACTTATATACTGTATTATGTATTGCACTGATATGTAATATAGTATAATGTTGCTATATGACAGAATCTAAGCTGTATGTATATATTGCACATGTGCGTACCTCTGGTATCCAGAGGGCGCAGCTCACATGGACCCATTTGCTGCCACTGCGGGTGGGTTTCATGGCTCCTCCTTTCTTTGGACACAGTTGGCATTTGGGGGAGATGCCCAGTGCACAGGTCCGACACAACCAGCTGCCTTCCGGAACCTTTAGGATGCCATAACATGCCTGTGGAGCAGAGGTACCTCTCTGATTACACTGAGTTTGTAAGTACATTACATACTTTACTTTTCTTTTTTTTTTTTTTACTTTAACTGATGAACTCCAGTTTTTGTTAGCAACCTTAGCCCAGCATATTATAGACAAATATGTTAAAGAACAACCATGTCTTGACTGGTTGACTGTATGTGAAATAAGTCATAAATCATAAAAATATAGTTCTTACTGCTTCATGTATGGCCAGGTGATATGACTAAAATGTTACAGAGAATTGCATATTTACAGTATGATCAAACCATTAAAAAATATAAATGTTAAAACATCTTTTCATTTAAAAGAATACATTTAATTTAAACGAAGAATCACTTAACTTACAAAAATGTGCACACACACAAACACACACCTGATGAACACATATGTTGCACTTGTCACAGAAGACCATCTCATTTCCATCTTCGCCATCAGGCGACTGACAGACGTCACAAACCACATCCTCATCATACTCAATTCCAAGCCCCTCCTCAGTCTCCATGGCGTGACTCATGTTGTCATAGCAATGGCGCTCAAACTCCTCCATGACCCTCTCCATGGTGTTTTCATCCAGCAGTTGCATACCTGAGGATGGATGGACACACACACACACACACACAATATTTATGTGCCTAGAAAAACAGTATAAAAAAATACTATCGTATTTAGAAAATATGAGTAAAAGTAAAGTTCATTTTTATTCAGTCAGAACAGTGGAATCAAACGACACTGCAGTACAACACTGCTATCTAGTTATCGGGGTTTAAACACAGGATTAAATAAAACACTCTATGCCACCAAGCTTTACATGTAAACTTCTACCTAAAAATCAGTTCTGTGTTTTTGAAAATCGATACAGTATTCTACATTACATTACATATGGCAGACGCTTTTGTCCAAAGCGACTTACAATAATGAAGTACAAAAGTAATAGAAGGTAAAAACATTTTTAGACAGGGCCTAAAGGAGGTCAAATGGAAATAATGGGATAGAGGAGTGAAGGAGGGGAAGAAGGAGATGAGGTTAGAAGTAGTGTGTTAGAGGTGTTAGGAGAGTAAGTGCTCTTTGAAGAGCTCTTTCTTCAGGAGTTTATTAAAGATAGTGAGAGATTCTCCTGATCTGGTAGTGGAAGGTAGTTGGTTGTTCCACCATTGGGGAACTCTGTATGAGAACAGTCTGGATTGCTTTGTGTGAATGTTTGTTTGGCAAAGCGAGGTGACGTTCATTGGAGGAGCGCAGCGGCCGGGAGGTAGTGTAAGCCTTCAGAAGTGAGTGCAGGTAGGAAGGAGCTGTTCTGTCATCACCTTGTAGGCGATTGTAAGAGCTTTGAATTTCATGCGAGCATCAACTGGTAGCCAATGGAGCTCAATGAGCAGTGGGGTGACATGTGCCCGTTTTGGCTGGTTGAAGACCAGACGTGCTGCTGCATTCTGGATCATTTGGAGTGGTTTTACTACACAGGGCATTGCAGTAGTCGTGAGATGACCACTGCTTGTACCAGGAATTGGGTGGCCTGTTGCGTCAGAAACAGTCAAACTTTTCTGTTGTTATAAAGCGCAAAGCGGCAGGATCGAGCAACTGAGGCCACATGGTGCGTGAAGGAGAGCTGGTCATCAACCATAGGCAGAGAGAGAGAGAGATTTGATGGTTATAGCGAAATTGTGTTGAAAAGATGGTTTTGCTGGTATAACCAGAAGTTCAGTCTTTGAGAGATTTAGTTGAAGGTGATGCTCCTTCATCTATGAGGAAAGAGACACTGCGATATCCGTGCAGAGATTGAGTGATCTTCAGGTGAGAATGACAGGTATAGCTGGGTGTCATCAGAAAAGCAATGGTAGGAAAAGCCATGTGAGTGGATAACCTGACCTAGGGAGGTGGTGTATATTGAGAAGAGAAGGGGTCCCAGTAGCAAACCCTGGGGAACCCCAGTGGATAAGGAATTAAATATTGCCGTATGATATAAAATATCGATATGGTTACATTTCTAATATACATAACTTAACACATAGGAGCCCAGGTCCATTTCTGAATATTGATGCCAAATTCTAAATGTATTCATGTTTTCATGATTACAGCTTTTTCCTAATGTGGGAAATATTTTAAGGTTAAAATCCGGATGTAACACAAATAAAACAAATATTCCTCAAATATGTTGAAGGCTAAATATGCTGTAGGCATTAAGTTTTTGAATTAATAAATATCAGCTGATGTATCAGTTAGTGTGTAGTTTAAACTTCCAATGTGCAAGTTACAATTATATGTTATATTTTATGTATATATATATATATATATAAAATGTAATTTTCCTGATGTAATGCAGATTAAACCTCACTCACCCATGGCACTGAACTCTTTGTTGGCCAATTCTAGCCAGGCCACGTCTTCCTCATTTAGGTCATAACGACACATCCCCTCTGACAGTGTCCCGATAGCCACATACCCCAGCGCAGACGCCTCTGCTCCCCACGTGCGAATCAGCTTTTTCGGCCTAGTGAACAACAAGGCAGAGGACTTATCTGCCACCACACTAAGAGAGAAGGAACAATACAATCATATATTTAGACATTTAAATTAAATTGGAAACTTGCACTAGATTAACCTTAAACACTGTTTATGATATCTAGCAGAGTCCTGAAAAGTTCAGTTCACTATAGTATGAACAAAATTAAAAAACACAGAATACAGCTACTTTCGCGATTTCATACAGATATTATTGTTTATCATAGGATATGGCACACCCCTAATCTCTAGCACAAACATAAAGAGGCAAACCTGGCAAATAATAAAAAAACATGTCCTGTCTGAGCAACTACAGTGGTCTGAAAAAGTTTGCGCACCCCTGATGATAATTTTCATGATTTTCTTTATAAATCATTGGTTGATCAGATCAGCAATTTTAGTTAAATATATCATATAGCAGATGAACACAGTGATATTTAAAAAGGGAAATTAAGTTTATAGGATTTACAGAAAGTGTGCAATAATTCTTTAAACTAAATTAGGCAGGTGAAAAAAACATTAAATCATTATTTAGTAGATTTTTTGCAGAAATAACAGCCTCTAAACACTTCCTATAGCTTCCAATGAGAGTCTGGTGTCTGGTTGAAGGTATTTGGGACCATTCTTCTTTACAAAACATCTCCAGTTCAGTCAGGTTTAATTTTGACCCGAAATCCATGCGACTCTTAACTTTAACAAGATTCCCAGTACCTGCACTGGGTTTGTCTTGGAATACTGTGTTCTTTTTCCAGAATGAATGCAGTCCTCCAAATAGCTCAATTTTAGTTTTATTAGTACACAGCACCTTATTCCAAAATGAAGCTGGCTTGTCCAAATGTTCTTTAGTTTTAGCATACCTCAAGCGACTCAGTGGTGAAGAAAAGGCTTCTTCTGCATTACTCTCCCATACAGCCTCTCCTTGTGTAAAGTGAGTTGAATAGTTGAACGATGCACAGTGATTCTGCAGCAGGATGATGATGTAGGTGTTTGGAGCTGCACTGTGGGTTGACTATAACTGTTCTCACCATCCTTCTCCTCTGATTATTTGAGATTTTTCTTGTTCTGCCATGTCGGGCCTTAACTAGATCTTTGTCTGTGTTCATTAATTTCCTCACTATGTTCCTCACAGTGGAAACTGACAGCTGAAATCTCTGAGGTAGCTTTTTATTTTCTTCCCTAAACCATGATGTTGAACAATTAGTTTTTTTAGCTATTTGAAAGCTTTGTTTTGAGACTCCCATTTTGCCGCTCTTCAGAGAAGAGTGCTAAAGGTATTCAAATCAATATAATGAAAAGGGGGCCCAAATTTATTCCCCTGTTTAATTTTGTTTAAAGAATTATTGCACACCTAAAAATGAAAATCATGAAAACAATCAGGGGTGCCGAAACTTATCCCCATTACTGTACATCTGAAAAAGAGAGAAAATTGTGTGCATGTTTGATTTAATCATATCTAAACCGTATGACTGTGGGCATACCGGACTGTAGGTTTGGGAATGGAATGCGGGCTCACAGGAACCTGGACCCCCTTCTCCCACTCCTGCCTCCAGGGGTCAGAAAGAACATAATAATCCTCCGGATTCAGCTGGTATGAGTCATGAAGCTTCATCGCTGTGATAAGATCCGTCCGGAACACCTGAAGGAGGGAGAAAGAGAGAATGAAACCGCCCAAATTACAGCTTTCCAGCTGACCATCTACACACTGAAATTCTGTGCTAAAATGATGTAATGGGCCTTTGTTTAAATTCTGACATTAAATGAAAAAAAAAAAAAATCATAATAAGTGGACTGATAGAAATACTTAACATTAAACAATCGACATCATGGAAGATTCTGTTCTATTTTTTTGTAATATAGGAACTATATGTTTGAACTATATGTGAATAATGTTCCTCCAGTCCATACAATTCATACACAGACACAGTCTATGTCTGAATGTATTGTGACTAGTGACGACCTGATGTGACAAAAACCCAATGATTTACATTTATTTGCTTTCTGAGAGAGGAACAAATCAGAACAGAGTGCATTTAAATACATTATATTTGTTTCAAAATGACTTAAAAAGTTAATGTAAAAAAACTATAACTAATAATGGATTATAAAATACAGTTCTTTATACGGTTCTCAGTCCAGCAGCTCTTGATGAAAATGTCTGTTAAATAATATCTCTGTTACTGTTATTAAGAAAAGACCTCACACTATTTAAATGCAAGGTCCAAAAAGTTTAGAAACAGAGTCTGATAGGCTGCAAATTCACAACATGAGTGCTGAATGTTGCTGATTGGCAAAGATTGTGTAAAGTGGGTGGTACCTCTGAGGGTCTCTTCCCCTCTCGTCTCCTGTGAGAGTTTGACATCTGAGACCAGGACGTGCAGTTACCTAGACAACAGAATGAGAGAGCGAGAGAGAGTGAATACCACTCTACCCAGCAGATAATGGCCACAAGAGTTGAAGTGTATAAATTAATTAAAACAAAAGTAATAACTATGCTTTTAAAAACAAGATTTGACATTAACTTAATGTGTTAACACCTTTAACAACAGGTTTTCAAAGCTTGTTTTTATTAGGTCCATGCTATAGAGTTGTTCTGAAACATTTCTTTTTTTTTTTTTTATCTTTCTTCATTTTTTTTCAACCATATTTAGCAATGCCGATTATCCCACCCACTCAATAGAACTAGCAAGCTACATGACAGAAATACGAACCAGTGATCTCTTTTGGAACATTTTTATTGATCTATTCATTATGAAAGTCTAGTACAGCATAAAGTGTTATGGTACTACTGCCAGATTTACATTATTTCTTTACCATGAACTATAGTGCAGGTACAATTTAGGCTACCACAACGTTTGACAACATTAGGGTGACCAAACATCTGTATTTCACTTCCTGTCCCGGGCGTCCAGGGTTTTTTTTTTCCAGAAAGAGAGGAAATGTCCTGGTTTTTAAATTACCTTCACTGGACCAGAGAGCAGTAGACAGCGTGACTGTCAGCGTGGCGCTCTCCCTCCCCCCCTTCCGGTGCAGTCTCACAGTAAGTGCACCCCCACCCCCCCCCCCTCCCCCCACCCCCGCTACCAGATGTCCTGGTTTACCCAAATGAAAATATGGTCACCCTAGACAACATAAAGTAGCAATTAGTATGATTAGTATTAATCATCTAGTAGTATATTTATATAGCTCAGTAATATATTAATATAACCCCACTAAACTAATATTTTTACTCCTTTTGGGGGGGTTCAAGTCTTAATTAGCAAGGTCGAATCCCCAAACCATAATTCACTCCATGGCAAAATGACACATCACACAAATGGAGTTCTTCATACAAAAAAGATGGGGTAGGGACCCTTTAATGGTACCTTCAGTCCCACTGCTTAGCAAAACTAACATCATCTCAGTCCCAGACTAACTGATCTTAGTCACTAATCTACAGCTGACTCAACTTCAGCTCCCCTAAACACAGACAGCTTTACCTCAGCCTGCCTGACCTGGGATGACCTCTGTGAACCTGCCTGACCCTGCTCTTCACCTATGGGTTAGGTTCTGCTCCTGCACATGCCTGTGTGCACCTGTGCAGCAAGCATTTTTAACAAACACGTGGGTTTGAAAAGCTGCAGCTGCGGCAGGCAGTGCATGTTCATGCTTAGTTTATTACGAGAAAAGAAAGAATGGAAAAGGGGGGAGGGTGCAAGGTGGGATGAACAGAGAGTGAAGGATGAAAGCAAAAACTGAAAAAGTGCTTACTTCCATTATCAGACTCCTCGCTGGTGCTGGGCACCCGGTTTCGCTTCATTGTCAGCACCCGCTGTCTCCTAACGCCTCACCAATCTGCACACAGCAGTTTCATTTTAGACCCCAAACACAGAAAGCAGATGGTCTCGGACATTAGCTAATGACCACCACTGCGGTTTGTCTCCCAACAAGCTGCTCACAACACAGCTGACCAATATTTGCATGAGCAGGTTATGATAATAGCCAATAATGACCAGAACATAAATGATGTTAATAACAACAACTACTAATTATTAGTAACAGAATTACACATTCTCTTATTATATTAAGTAACAATACAATAACAACTCAAACAAATATTATATGCACCACAATGCACTGGAACTCAACTTTGCAAAACAGATATCATATGAATTATATTAATCATAATATCTACATTAGATCTAGGCCATTTCCTGATAAATATCGGCACCAGTCACCAGCTCTAGACTTAATTGTATATGGAGCAAGGCTAGATATTTTGTTTGTTCAGAATATTGTGAAACAATTTAACTGTAAACTCAGTATCACAAATGTAGCCAAACCGTGAGTAGCCTGCCACCAATAATTTTCATTTTTGCATGTATAATAAATAGGAAGCGTTTTTTTTTTGGATCAGCATTACAGAGAAATATAACCCAGTCATCAAGCGCTCATGTAAATATATGTATGAATATGCAGTATGAGTATTGTTTCTTTATTTTCTACAATGTGGATTTATGTTAAAGACATATTAAAGGAATTATGTATTAAACAAAATAAAGTGTTTGTTCTCCTCATTCTTCTGACCTAAACCCAACTGGCCCAAGCTGAAATCTGATTGGCCCCCTGAAGTGCCCCTGTCCTGTCACTCATTTTGTCTATGTACAGTAAAAATGCACAGACAATTGTTCAAATGTGCCAAAGGTTTTACACAACGGTATAAAATCTGAAAGTAAAATAACAGATTATATACATATAGAAGCAAAAAAAGCAGAAGCAAACAAGAGATTCCAGCAGCAAACGACTTTAGCAGCACAATCCACAAAAATGTAAGCAAATACATAAAATTATTTAATTAAAATATATATATTTTTTAAATCACATGTTTTACATTATATAGCTCTGGAAAAAATAAGCCTCTAAAACATAATCAAGAGAAGGATTGATGATCACAAGCCCTCAAACTAAGCTGAACTGTTTGAATGTATGCCAGGAGTGGCATAAAGTTATCCAAAAGCAGTGTGTATGGAGGAGAGCATGCCAAGATGCATGGAAATTAATGCATGTGATTAAAAATTACGGTTATTTCACCAAATATTGAACTCTTAAAACTGTGTGAATATGAATACTTGAGGTCTGAAAGCTCTGCATCTTTTTTCATTTTTGTTATTTCTCATTTTTTGCAAATAAATGCTCTAAATGACAACAATTTTATTTAGAATTTGGGATAAATGTTGTCCGTAGTATATAAAATAAAACAACGATGTTCATTTTACCTAAACATATACCTATAAATAGCAAAATCAGAGAAACTAATTCAGAAAACTAAAGCTGTCTACATTTTTTCCAGATCTGTATATATTTGATATATTTTTTTCTGTTTTGAATTTGCAACATGCACTTCTGATTATTTTTGATCCTTAAAATCTTGATTGCAGTTTTTGTTTTGTGTACAAGTTTTGGCACAAAATGAACTAGATTGTATCATGTAAACTTCCTAAAATTACATTTAAGTATTTGAACATGGTGAAATAATACTTGGCCCCTCTATGGATATTGTGGCCCCTTGATGGCACCTTACTCAGAAAAATCCTCCATCCGCCACTGAGCTGGAGCTTCAAAGCGGGAAGTAAAAGCAGCAACTAATGTTCAGCATCCCCAGGAACTGAGCGATGACACATTCCTAACTTTCAATGGATGTCAAATATAAAAAGAGTTTATTTCTGTAATTTCTAGTTCGAGCAACTTGTTTTTTATTTGGACAATGACATATCTCTGTTTAGCTGTACTGAACTTTTATTAAACTTAATTACACACTAAACTTGCATGTGTTATTATCCGATTTGCGTTTTTCTGCTTGTTTTGTACTAAACCGTAAATTAGCACTAGATTCCATTTTAATAGAGATGGGAATCCCAGGTCCAGAAAAAATCAAAAATTGAACCCAGGGCTGCATCCGCCCAGGTAGTTGGTACAAAACTTTGGGTTAGATTTGTACTTTCTGGACCTGGGTTACCAGGTAACTTACTGGGTACCTTTTTTCTCAAGGATGAAGTTTTATCTACAGCACTTACGAGCTAAAAACAGAAACACACAGGCCACGCCCCCCGCACGCGGGACAGCTGTCGGCGCGCGTGCCTGTCCTAAACTATAAACTACTGGTTTTAACCTGTAACCCGTCTAAAACACGTTTTTAGCTGGAGCTGAAATAACCGTTACATTTAAAAACAACAGCTATTTTAAACTCCACATTTTCAGCTCGCGCGCGTTCTCCTCCCTGCTCGCACGCTGCTGCTGTTTACAGCTGCCGGTGTTCTGCCGAGTTATGCTACCCATCGATACGTGCTTCCTAAAGGCACTGCGCATGCGCTGACCTAACACTTAAATTATTGATCGTGTTTTTTTTTGTTATAATAAATGTTTAATAAAAATTTTAACTCATTTTAACGGTCATTGCAGATATAAATGTGTAATTGGAAATTAATATTAATAAAAAATATATATATATTATTAAAAAATATCAAATGCAGTTTGTAATAACCTCTCATTACAATAAGCTTTACCATGATACAGTGGTTTATGCTATCCAAATATGCTCACGCTACATCTACTGGGACTTCTTCTGAGATCATGCTCTAATATAGCGTTTCTGTTGCATTTTTACAGTTAAATAACTATATATACACTAGGGTAACACGGTTTGACCGGGTAGCACAAGTCGACAGAACACCGGTAAACAACGCTCATCAACAGTGGTTTCTTGGCAATGATGTTTACTAACTAATATTAATCCTAATATTTAAAATGACAAATTTATTAGCTAGAAGCGCTCTTGAGGTGAAAAGATAACTAACTAACTAACTAACTAACGGGCAAACGCTAACAGATGTGGAGCTCAAACAAAAACAACCACAACAACATAATCTAACTAAATGACTGACTGCAGAGATTTCAATTAACTTATATCAATTAATATTTATATTCAAATATATTTATTCCCGACATCTAGCTCTGTTTGTTTGGTTTACGACCAGCTGAGCACAGAGGGAAAGTTTAAAACAGGCAGAAATAAAACTAGCTAAAGGCTGCACCGTTTTTTTTTTTTTTTGCACGCGGCTCTCCGTCAGCATCAGCGTCCCGAAAATCGCGCGTTACTCGGCGGAGACGGAGAGCAGCGCCTTAGTTTGGGGTCAAAACGTGCTAATATTTCTTCATCCTCTCCATTTATTTATTATTTTTCCCTCAGAACTTAATCTTTTGGCGCCATTTTAATGACGTACTACATTTCCAACTCCCCGTGCTGTGCCGAGTCCTGCTACCCGGCGATGTGTGCTACTTGCAGGGTTGCCAGGTCCACCAAAATATCCAGCCCAAATCAGTCTAAAACCCGCCCTTCAAAAGCTTAAACTAGTCCAAAATAGGTCTGTAACATTTAAAGCAAATCGCAAAACAACCATGAGTGAACGACTTAGTTTTTGTATGAAGGATTTCTTATCAGTATTGCTATTTATCTTTATGCCATAAACAATATTGTAACATTAGTGTTTTATTAGTTATTTAATAACAGTTTCATATCCCAGTCAAGAACATTTAATAGTAACAAATTTCCAGAGTAAATGACTTCTACGAACAATTTTTTTGTTCTTTCCCCCTCCTGAACTTCCTTGTATCCTCTTTAACATTTTTAATCGCATGGTAATTTCTGGTAACATTGTGATGTTTTGCATTTTTTAAGACTTGTTTTGTTTTTGTGGCGGCCGCGGTATTTTTAAAAGTAGCCCAAAATAACGCAACCTGCGACCCCTGAATTTTCACCCGCGACTGGATTTTCAAACAAGCCTAATTTAGCGGAAATACCATAAACCTGGCAACTCTGGCTACTTGCACCACTGCGCACGCGCTTACCCACACACTTTTATTTTTATTTTTTTGCATTTTTTTTAATGAGAATTCTTCGTGTTTCCATCTGATGCATCATAATAACACGATCTGGGGTTACTTGGTATTAATGGAGTGACGATATTACGAAAGAAAAAAATAATCATATCCGTTATATTTATATTAGCTTATCATCCTTACCTTAAAACAGTGATTAAAATATTTCACTGTATTTTTGCTAGCTTAAGATGTATATCGAATGTTCTAGCTAATGCTACCCACTGTTTCATTTAGGGAGTTTTACCTAAAACAACAACAACGCTACACAAGTGTAACACGTTTTGACAGGGTAGCACAAATCGACATAACACCGGCCCGTCTTGATCAGGCTAAAAAGGCTCCAGCAATGGCTTAAACAAAATTAAACATCCCCCTCCCTCCTCTCCCGAGAGCGTGGAGCCGAGTGGACGCTCTGGCTCTAGAAACGCGTGCTGCAGAAGCGGTGAATGTAACGTTAATGAAACGTGGACGGGTAACGTTACCTACATGGCTGGGCGCGCGCTGCAGGTCCTGCGCTGGCTGCGTTTTCTATGGTGCTATAACCAATGGTGCTGCGCACAGTTTGAGTTCAGGCGGCACGGCAGCAGATTGTCGCCTCCCCACCCCTGCTCGCGCATACACAACCTCTCACTACACTACACACACACACGTTACGTAGCCTACGTATGTGCTTGCTGGCTTCTGTGTTACCCCTTGTGGACACTAGAGGGCATACAACCTCATTCTGAAATGATGCGCAGTGAGCTCATACAATATATCGCTAAACGTTTCTTAAACGTACGTTTCATTATTTCACATATTTACTGTCGTCATTACTATTGTCAACGTTAAATACAAAAATACATGAAACATCGAAAAACATGTTGTGTAGCTCTTGCATTGCAATATGCTGTCTCTGCCACGCGAGGGCGCCAAAGCGCTAAACTGTAACATTGGTGACTCAGTAAATTTGGGCACACACACACACACACACACACACACACAGATTACAAGATGTTGCTGCTGCGCTACAGAATTATTAATCTTAACTCTAAATAAAAGGCACGAGAAAAAAAGTTACAATGCAGTATAAAATGTGCTAGGCTACCATGGTCAGCGCCTAAAAGTGTCTCACTAAATATAATAAAAAATATAGTACATGATTGTTCCACGAGGGTCGTTTTATCGCAAGCATGTTTAACAAATCATCATTCATCCATGCAGTTATTAAACTGGCAAAGAAGGCAGGCATGCAGACACTAAGTGCATTAAAATCGTGCGTCACTGCCACTCGCGCTGCCATGCACTGCCACGCGGGGGCGCGAGGGTCCAGATAGTGAAAATAAAGAGAGAACGCTCTGACAGATATAGCTGTGATTCTTTAAATGACCTATAAAAATAATCAGTTGTACATACTTACAAGCATATCCGCTGTATTCCTAACTAAAGGCATTGTTTTTTTATTATAATTATCTTCCTCAGATCTTCTTACTCACCTGTATGGCGTTTTAAATCAGAATCCCTTAACATAACAGACGTTGAATATCTTTTGCATTACAAATGTTAATGTTTTTTACACTAATTAAATCAACATTTAATTAGAATTTGACTCTGTTGATACAAACATAAACAAAGTATTCATTCAACATTAATCTGGAAAATTAAATGTGTTTCAACTGATTTTTGCCCCAAAATCCTGTGGTAATTTACTGTTTTTACAGGGCCTGGTGATGTATTAGTGCCGCGTGGTGGCTTAGTGGTTAGCACGTTTGTCTTCCAGTTCTGGATTCAAGTCCCTCTCTGGGTGGAGTTTTCATATTGATCTCTTGTTTCCTCTTATAATACAAAAACATGGAGATTATGTAAACTGGGTACTCTGGGTATAGTGCCCTGTGTATGTTTGGCTGCAGACATCCTAAGTTACAAAAATACATTTCTCAACTCACCTCAACATGCCTTTTGCAATCATTTAGTCCGCCGTGGGCAATGCTAAAATCATTATTACAAACTGTACAGCGGGCAAAAATTTCATTGTTTTTTACCAGACATGGATATACTTTAGAGTAGTCAGAGGTAAAATGTGTTAAAATTTTAAATACAAAAAAATTCTAACATGCTAGTCTTTCCGTCGGACGCTCCGACGGTGTCGCTCACGTCAAATTACTGCTGTTTGACTGTGTCACACTACACGGACCATTGTCGCTTGAGACACTGAAATTCGGATCCGACGTACGTAATTTGACGGCACCGACAAAATCAGGTCAAAATCGGGCTAAAATCATGTAGTCTGATCCGGGCATTACGTAATGAAGGCATCCCTTTTAGGATGGGAAAGAACACTGCCCACAAACACTAAAAACCGATTGGCTTTGAAATGAACATGCCGATCAGAACCTTCGCTGTTTTGCATGCGCTTCATGAATATGCACATGAGGGAGGCGCCTCCCACTCTTTCACACACACTGTGTTCGCGTTTGTGTTCACTTGGGGCCACTTGTTGTAGAATCCAGGAGATTTTATGTGACTTGCAGGCATCAGGGAGTTGTTATTGATATGCGGTGGACTACCACAACTTCTAGGAGACCTGGGACGTCTGAGGCTGTATTCCAGCTTTTACATTTTATTTTATTTTAGTCTTACTTTTCTTTGTTCTGTTTGTTTGTTTATTTGTGTTTTTGATTTGATGTGTTTGTGATGTTGGTTGTATATGCTTAATCCACACATTTATCACCTTAAGGACATCTCTTCTTTAGTTTTCATATTTTACTAAAACTGACAGTAATTGATATAATATTAAATAATATTAAATCCACTGTGAACATTTAATTTGACATTTTATTAACAAATATTCATGAAAGAAGGGATACATAAAACAGTGTAACAATTGCAATTCAAGTAACTCCATATGAGAAATGATCAGTAAGAAGGGGATAATTATATTGCGACACTTGGTAAATATTGGAGGTAAATGGAGTGTTTGAGACAAGTACTAGGAGGAGGTCGAATTGAAGACATGGTCAAATCAGACAGAGGAGCTCTTGTAAAATAGGAAATCACTCCATAAAGTCCAGGGCCAGAGTGGGCTATAGAAAGGGTGTATATTTTTTAGCATGCATAAACATGATTTTTTTTACCATGCATTGGAAACATGCTAGAATACAAAAAATCAAGTAAAACAGAACACTGATACAATTCAACCCTAAATTATTTTTGTGCCTCTTTCTTAAAAAAAGACTCAAAAAAATCTCAGCCTTAAAGTCTGATCTCTGTCCATTCCTACAGAAAAAAAATGTTCATGTATTTGCTTATATTGAGATACATTTCAAATATTGTGTGATTTTAAAACATATAAAAAAATGCAGTACATTAAGAAAAAAATAAAGTTTGGTTATTTTCATACATTTCCAAAGAGTGAGTTAAACAGTAAAGGAACAACATAATTAAGAATTTAGATATTACTGAATGACTTCTTCTTATAACCTTATGATTTACTTTACAATTAGCTGTTGTTTACTTTCACTAGCCTAATAATGGGGTGTTACCTATTGTAGAAGCATCTATCTAACAGTGGTGAATTATTTTAACAGCTCTATTTAGTGACTGCAGACATATGAAGCTCTTAACAGACAATTAAATCACATATAATTTTTAATATGTGAGAGTTAGGAGTGTGTCTTTAAACATTATTGGAGCCTGTTAGCTTTTTATCTTAGCTAGATTACATAATTCCATTACTTGTTAGCTACATTTAGCACCTTAATTTCAGTTAACATTAACTAAAGAAGCAAACAAGATATATATGCCAAAATGGTGGACATTCCTACAAATTAATAAATTCAACCATTTGTGGTGCAAATGCATACTCTAAGTGTGGCTATGGCTAAGCTTTTAATTTTGTTCCCACGCGTCTGTACGTCTCATAGCACGTGTCATTTAAAGTCATTTCTCAAACTTCTCAGTATAACCAACACATACCATTTGACCAAATGTTTGTGAACACCCCTTCTAATGAATGCATGCAGCTAGTTGAATTTGCACCCTTCACTACAATACAATAGATGTGCAAAGGCACAATAGTTTATGCAGAGATGGGATAAGTTGGGGTGGTGATGAACATCCTGTCCTCACCAAGTCTCTTGTCTAATGCTAAAAGGAAGAAACAGGGAAAAACCACATGCCTCAAAACTTTGGTCCATAAAGGGTATTTTTAGGTTAAGTTGGGGGGGGGGGGGACTCTGATAAGCCATTACCCCAATAAAAAACAATACTTGGCTCTAGTGTGGCTACCTGTGGCTCAATATGTGCGTGATTTGTGTGTTCAGTGTGGAAAAACACTTAAATGTGCAATTCTTTAGCCCTCCAATATTGGAATCTTATTTTTTTTCTGATTTGACACCATTACTTAACCTCAGTGGTCTAAAACTCCTTGCTACTGATATCTCCAGTTCAATCCTATAAGTAACTAATGATGTGTTTAAGAATTGTGCAGGGGGCCAAAAGCCAAATTGATATAGCGATCCTGGTCCCAGTGTGTACAAAAAAGCAACATGATGCATTAATCTGAACAGGTCCCTTTATAATCTATTATAATAATTCTACCAAATTATATCCAAGTGCATCTGAAGTGTGTAAGGTAGGTTCTGGACGTTTATAGATTTTTTTTTTTTACAAGAAGTGTACTAAAGATCCAACCATGACACAGCATCAGTGGATGTATGGTGAAGGTCATTTGAGAGCCAGAATGGCGTCGTAGGACTTGCCCGTCCTGCACACCTGCACATCAGTGAATCCGGCTGCAGTGAGCATGTGTGTATATTGTGAAGGTGGGTGCTCCATGCCCTCTGTCTGGACCAGCATGTTTAAAGAGAAGATCTGAGCCATGATTGGACCTCTGTGGTTCTCAAACAGCAAAGCTTCTACAAGCAGAACACCACCCCCTACAGAGACAGAGAGAAAGAAGAAGGAAGATACAATTGTGCTTTAATGGGCCACTTCAGCTAAAAGAGGGAGAAAGAAAATGTAAAAATGTTTGACAAGACCTTGACTATACATGATAATAGTTCCCTGCAGCAGAGTCTAACAGGGAAAGGAAGCTGACAGAGAGGAAAGGAAGGAAGCGAGCCCTAGTTCACTCCTATTTCCAATTTCCATTTGTGCTCTATAAATGACTACTGTGCGAGTTATTTTTTGGGGGGGTTATTTGTAAATGTAATACTTCTGCTCTCCCAAATGGTGCTTTCAGCCCTGTGGTCCTCCTCGAACCACCCAACCTTGCTGCAATAGTATTTAGGCACCACAGCAACTCAGCAGGTAATGTAATGTGGATGTAACTCTTAACAGCTCAACAGCTTCATAGCTAGCTCCTGTCAACCTGCTTTGGTGTGCTCACCTGGATGGCAAGCTGCATTAATTTTCTTCAGCAGAGTCAAACACTTCTCCTCCTTCCAGTCATGAATGATCCTCGCCAGAACGTACAGGTCAGCTGCAGGAAGGTCTTCTTTAAAAAAGTCTCCTAAACACACCAGCGATTAATCAGTTATTTAATTAAAAATACATCCAGCTACTTCTCTTCACAAATCGACACGTTACTTCCTGACTGAATCTGTGTCTTTCATCATCTTAAAAATGATCTAAGGGCTGCAATGATGTTCTAGGACAAAAAAAACGGCTATGCATGATTCCATAACTGCAATAAATGATTCACTGACTGCTACTAACAACTCGATAACGCCTATAAAAGATTCACTAACTGCTATAAATAATTCACTGACTGCTATAAAGAATTTAGTAACTGCTACAAATGGTCATGTAACCCCTATGAATGATTCAGTTATAACTATTCATGGGATAGTAGTTACTATAAACGATTCATTTACAGCTATAACAAATTCTCTTAATGATTCTGTAATGATTTAGGTCTGTAATCTCTGATAAGAACCCCACTGACCTTCCTGAAACCGGATGGTGTCATCACTTTGAATGAAATGTTTCTGGGCTGTTTGGACCACTTTGGGCAGGTCCAGAACTATAACCGTGGAAGCAGGGTAGGCTTTTGCTAACTCACGTGCCAGAGCTCCAGAACAGCCTGAGGAGAGACAATATATTAATAAATATTATTATCAAATTTAAAATAATCGATTAATCTTAATCCACAAACTATTATCTGTGTATTAACTAAACATGTTCAAATTCTGTTGCTCCCTTTGACAGTGACCCACTTTCAGAACTTTATCTCTGCCTAAAACCTTCATGGACATTTCTTCTTTAGTGCTTTCCTTAAAAAACAGACACTACTCCCCACTATGTGTATTACAGTGTGTCAGAATGGGTGTGTGGATCATTACCGAGCATTAACAGCTGCGCTAAAGTGCAAATGAATGGCTTGGGTTAACACACCTCCAACATCCACTATGGACTTGAAGCAGGACAGGTCAAAGGCTGTTACTATATCATGACCATCAATGATCCACGTTGAGTTCATCAAACCCATAAACTTTAGCATTTCTTCCTCCGACCTGAAATGAACAAAATATTTTTAAGCTACACACTCAATAAATTACACACACACACACACACACACACACACTTTAGCCATCTAAACATTCTTATTGTATATACATGTGACTTTTTAATGTTCTATGGATAGTGTAAGAATTAAAGAATACTACTACTGCTTATTGTAATAGCTAGAGTCTGAAAAGTCCAGTTACCTGAATATACTTCAGCATAAAATAAAAGAAAGCTGTAGAACCAAACTAAAGTTATGAAAACTACTGTACAGAGTTTTGAATTAGTTTATAGCATTAAACAGCACTTTTTAAATCAGGCAACAGTATTGCTTTTCTTAGTATTGTGTCAAAATATTACAATACATGTTGTGTACCATGAACACACACACACACACAAAATAAAATATAGGAAGGCACAATGACCTCTAATTTTCTAGCTCTCTGCATACACCCACAAGCAAAGGAACACACTCACACTCCTAAAATAAACACACACATACAGCTCAAATATTACAACCTCCCTCTTTCTCTTAATCTTCAACAGTCACACACACACACACACACACAATGGCAGCCTGTCACAAAGAGTCAAATCCAAGCTCTAAATTTCTTCAGCAGAAACTCTCTGACCCAGAAAGTGTCACATATCATCACGTCACTTTAGCCAGAAGACAAAACAATCAAACAACACACTCCGCCTGATTGATCCTACTCCCACCATGCTCACATCCAGGGAGTCTGCAGTGTAGACCCCCCTCCCCCACCTGCAGTCTATACCCACCACCGATTCTTTAAAAGTCCCCTAAATAAAACAACACAGCATAATTTAAAGCAACATTATGTGAGAATTGCTACAAGGTGGGCAGTGTACTTTATTTTTACTCTACTACAATAAATACAAATAAGGCCTTTACTCAATAACAGCTGTACACTTGCATTTGTTGACAAGCAAAGAGGTACAGAATCAATACACTCATATGAAAAAATTTGGGCACCCCTATTAATCTTAATCATTTTTAGTTCTAAATATTTGGGTGTTTGCAACAGCCATTTCAGTTTGATATATCTAATAACTGATGGACACAGTAATATTTCAGGATTGAAATGAGGTTTATTAACAGAAAATGTGCAATATGCATTAAACCAAAATTTGACCGTTGCAAAAGTATGGGCACCCTTATCATTTTATTGATTTGAATACTCCTAACTACTTTTTACTGACTTACTGAAGCACAAAATTGGTTTGGTAACCTCATTGAGCTTTGAACTTCATAGCCAGGTGTATCCAATCATGAGAAAAGGTATTTAAGGTGGCCAATTGCAAGCTGTTCTCCTATTTGAATCTCCTCTGAAGAGTGGCATCATGGGCTGATCAAAACAACTCTCAAATGATCTAAAAACAAAGATTGTTCAACATAGTTGTTCAGGTGAAGGATACAAAAAGTTGTCTCAGAGATTTAACCTGTCAGTTTCCACTGTGAGGAACATAGTAAGGAAATGGAAGACCACAGGGACAGTTCTTGTTCAGCCCAGAAGTGACAGGCCAAGAAAAATATCACAAAGGCAGAGAAGAAGAATGGTGAGAACAGTCAAGGACAATCCACAGACCACCTCCAAAGAGCTGCAGCATCATCTTGCTGCAGATGGTGTCACTGTGCATCGGTCAACAATACAGCGCACTTTGCACAAGGAGAAGCTGTATGAAGAGTGATGCGAAAGAAGCCATTTCTGCAAGCACGCCACAAACAGCAAAAGCACACCTCAGGCGACTCTGTTTGTGGCGTGCTTGCAGAAATGGCTTCTTTCACATCCCTCTCCACTTTCTGCTAGTACAATAAACCTCATTTCAATCCTGAAATATTACTGTGTCCATCAGTTATTAGATATATCAAACTGAAATGGCTGTTGCAAACACCCAAATATTTAGAACTAAAATGATTAAGATTAATAGGGGTGCCCAAACTTTTTCATATGACTGTAGCTAAAAGTGAGAGAAGCATGTGAACTTTGGTGGTGGAGAAATGTTTCAGACTTTTCCACTAATATGACTAATATGGTTTATGTAGTGCTGAACTGTTCTGGCTTGTGTAAGCTCCACTGTGCAGTAGTTTTCTATGCATGCGCCAGTCAGTCTAAAAATATTGAAAAATTAGAAGAACCAATTTAGCACTTTGAATTCTTTAAAGCTGTGTTTATTTGATGTTCTGACCCATTAAAAAACTGTGCACACATATGAGCTTTATTTGTATGATATCTGATACATTTCACAATCCAAAACTGTTTAATCTCTTAAAAATTTGCTTAAATATTTTTAACGTTAGAAATCAGTTTCTTTCTATGTAGTATGCAGATTTGTCTGTTGTATTTATTTAGTGTTTTATTATAATGTTATTGGTACAATTTTATATTGTTTAATAATAATATAATACAATAAAAAAAAACAGCAATTTGGGCAATTAGTACTGTCTGTCAAAAGGTTTGCAACATATACTAACATGCTAATTAATAAAAATTAAAGAAACAGGAAATATTAAAGCAAAAAAATTGGGCACACCAATTATATGATAAGCCAATTATGTTATTGTCCTGACAGACATGTATCTATCAACCTGCACTTTAGCATGTTTATACATATAGATGTGATCCAGCAGAGGCTAAGCACTCTGCTATAGTGTGTGGTACTGTAGAAAGCACACTCAGTCGAGCAGTGTGTGAAAAGAACAAAACAACATGTAACTTCCTAAACAATTCAGCTGTGGAATGTTACAGGTCAGAGGAGTGAGGTGAAAACTCACCTGTAGATTGCAGAGAAGATGTCTTCTGAGGAGAGACCAAAGGTTTTCTCATTTTGGTTCTTTCCTTCCCTGTAAAATAAAGGATATTTCAGTGTTAAATTTCAGTTAAAACAGCTTTTCAGCAAACCTTTAGATTCAATGCCAACGGGCATCTAAAGCACCAAGGGTTCTAAGCACATGTCTCAGGCCAAGCAATTCAGGAATGATTTCTGTGCTTTTTTTTGTCATGCAGCACCATAATAATGTCACAACTATTTATACTCTGACCTACGCTAGGTTTACATTTACCCACATACTGGGTGATTTGATCACAGACGGCCAAAACACAGAACTGTTTACATCTGGTAATTCCATTTCACACTGTTTACACTTAGTCCCAATCCCATTCACCCTGTTTACACCTAGTCCCAATTCCATTTCACCCTGTTTACACCTAGCCCCAATACCATTTACCCTGTTTACACAAGAGAAAACAAGACATTTCACTTTGTTTACACCTAGTCACAATCCAGTTTCACCCTTTTTACACCTAGGCCCAGTCCAGTTTCACCCTGTTTATACCTAGGACCAATCCAATTTCGCCCTATTAACACAAAGGCCCAATCCAATTTCACCCTGTTTACACCTAGGACCAATCCCATTTTGCCCTGTTTACACCTAGGCCCAATCCAATTTCACCCTGTTTACACATAGGACCAATCCCATTTCGCCCTGTTTACACAAAGGCCCAATCCAATTTTACCCTGTTTACACCTAGCACCAAATCTCATTTGACCCTGTTTACACCTAGTGCCAATCTAATTTCACCCTGTTTACACCTAGTCCCAATCCCATTTCACCCTGTTTACACTTAGTCCCAATCGCACTTCACCCTTTTTACACCTAGTACCAAATCCCCTTTTACCCTGTTTACACCTAGCACCAAATCTCATTTGACCCTGTTTACACCTAGTGGCAATCTAATTTCACTCTGTTTACACCTAGTACCAAATCCCATTTCTCCCTGTTTACACCTTGTCCCAAATCCCATTTCACCCTGTTTACACAAAGGCCCAATTCCATTTCACCCTGTTTACACTTAGTCCCAAATCCCATTTCGCCCTGTTTATACAAAGGCCCAATCCAATCTCACTCTGTTTACACCTAGGACCAATCCCATTTCGCCCTGTTTACACAAAGGCCCAATCCAATTTTACCCTGTTTACACCTAGTACCAAATCTCATTTCACCCTGTTTACACCTTATCCCAAATCTCATTCCACATTGTTTACACAAAGGACCAATCCCATTTCACCCTGTTTTAACAAAGGCCCAATTCCATTTCACCCTGTTTACACCTAGGCCCAATCCAATTTCACCCTGTTTACACCTAGTCCCAATTCCATTTCACCCTGTTTACACAAAGGCCCAATCCAATTTCACCCTGTTTACACCTTGGACCAATCCCATTTCACCTTGTTTACACCTAAACTCAATCTCATTTCACCCTGTTTACACTTAGTCCCAATCGCATTTCACCCTGTTTAAACAAAAAAAAACCCAATCCCATTTCACCCTGTTTACACCTAGTACCAAATCTCATTTCGCAATGTTTACACCTCATCCCAAATCACATTTCACATTGTTTACACAAAGGCCCAATCCCCTTTCACCCTGTTTAAACAAAAAAAAAAACAATCCCATTTCACCCCGTTTAAACCTAGGCCCAATCCAATTTCACCCTGTTTACACAAAGGCACAATAAAATTTTACCCTGTTTACACCTAGTACCAAATCCCATTTCACCCTGTTTACACTTAGTCCCAGTCCAGTTTCACCCTGTTTAAACTTAGCCCCAAATCCTATTTCACCCAGTTTACACAAAGACCCAATCCAATTTCATCCTGTTTACACAAAGACGTAGTCCCATTTTACCATGTTTACACAAAGACCCAATCCCATTTTACCCTGTTTACACTTAGTCCTAATCCCATTTCACCCTGTTTATACAAAGGCACCAATACAATCTCACTCTGTTTACACCTAGTACCAAATCCCATTTCACCCTGTTTACACCTTGTCCCAAATCCCATTTCACCTTGTTTACACAAAAAGCACAGTCCTATTTCACCCTGTTTACACCTAATCCCAATCTCATTTCACCCTGTTTACACAAAGGCCCAATCCCATTTCACCCTGTTTACACCTAGTACCAAATCCTATTTCACCCTGTTTACACCTTGTCCCACAATCCCATTTTACCATGTTTTCACAAAGGCCCAATCCCATTCCACCCCTTTTTACACCTAGTCCCAATCCCATTGCACCTGTTTACACCTAGTCACAATCCAGTTTCACCCTATTTACACTTAGTCCCAATCCCATTTCACCCTTTTTTTACACCTAGGCCCAGCCCAATTTCACCCTGTTTACACCTAGGACCAATCCCATTTCGCCCTGTTTACACAAAGGCCCAATCCAATTTTACCCTGTTTACACCTAGTACCAAATCTCATTTCACCCTGTTTACACCTTATCCCAAATATCATTCCACATTGTTTACACAAAGGACCAATCCCATTTCACCCTGTTTTAACAAAGGCCCAATTCCATTTCACCCTGTTTACACCTAGTCCCAATTCCATTTCACCCTGTTTACACAAAGGCCCAGTCCAATTTCACCCTGTTTACACCTTGGACCAATCCCATTTCACCCTGTTTACACAAAGGCACAATTCTATTTCACCTTGTTTACACCTAAACCCAATCTCATTTCACCCTGTTTACACTTAGTCCCAATCCAATTTCACCCTGTTTATACCTAGATCCAATCGCATTTCACCCTGTTTAAACAAACAAAAAAAAACAATCCCATTTCACCCTGTTAAACACCTAGGCCCAATCCAATTTCTCCCTGTTTACACCTAGGACCGATCCCATTTCGCCCTGTTTACACCTAGGCCCAATCCAATTTCACCCAAATCTCATTTCGCAATGTTTACACCTCATCCCAAATCTCATTTCACATTGTTTACACAAAGGCCCAATCCCCTTTCACCCTGTTTAAACAAAAAAAAAAACAATCCCATTTCACCCCGTTTAAACCTAGGCCCAATCCAATTTCACCCTGTTTACACCTAGGACCAATCCCATTTTGCCCTGTTTACACAAAGGCACAATCCAATTTTACCCTGTTTACACCTAGTACCAAATCCCATTTCACCCTGTTTACACCTAGTCCCAGTCCAGTTTCACCCTGTTTAAACTTAGTCCCAAATCCCATTTCTCCCTGTTTACACCTTGTCCCAAATCCCATTTCACCCTGTTTACACAAAGGCCCAATTCCATTTCACCCTGTTTACACTTAGTCCCAAATCCCATTTCGCCCTGTTTATACAAAGGCCCAATCCAATCTCACTCTGTTTACACCTAGGACCAATCCCATTTCGCCCTGTTTACACAAAGGCCCAATCCAATTTTACCCTGTTTACACCTAGTACCAAATCTCATTTCACCCTGTTTACACCTTATCCCAAATATCATTCCACATTGTTTACACAAAGGACCAATCCCATTTCACCCTGTTTTAACAAAGGCCCAATTCCATTTCACCCTGTTTACACCTAGTCCCAATTCCATTTCACCCTGTTTACACAAAGGCACAATTCTATTTCACCTTGTTTACACCTAAACCCAATCTCATTTCACCCTGTTTACACTTAGTCCCAATCCAATTTCACCCTGTTTATACCTAGATCCAATCGCATTTCACCCTGTTTAAACAAAAAAAAAAAACAATCCCATTTCACCCTGTTAAACACCTAGGCCCAATCCAATTTCTCCCTGTTTACACCTAGGACCGATCCCATTTCGCCCTGTTTACACCTAGGCCCAATCCAATTTCACCCAAATCTCATTTCGCAATGTTTACACCTCATCCCAAATCTCATTTCACATTGTTTACACAAAGGCCCAATCCCCTTTCACCCTGTTTAAACAAAAAAAAAAACCAATCCCATTTCACCCCGTTTAAACCTAGGCCCAATCCAATTTCACCCTGTTTACACCTAGGACCAATCCCATTTTGCCCTGTTTACACAAAGGCACAATCCAATTTTACCCTGTTTACACCTAGTACCAAATCCCATTTCACCCTGTTTACACCTAGTCCCAGTCCAGTTTCACCCTGTTTAAACTTAGTCCCAAATCCCATTTCACCCAGTTTACACAAAGGCCCAATCCAATTTCATTCTGTTTACACAAAGGCTCAGTCCCATTTTACCCTGTTTACACAAAGACCCTATTCCCAATCCAATTTCACCCTGTTTACACCTTCACAATCCCATTTCACCCTGTTTACACCTTCACAATCCCATTTCACCCCGTTTACAAAAAGGCCCAATCCCATTTCACCCTGTTTACACAAAGGCTCAATCTTATTTCACCCTGTTTACACAAAGGCTCAATCTTATTTCACCCTGTTTACACCTTGGCCCAATCCTGTTTCACACTGTTTACACAAAGGCCCAATCCTGTTTCACACTGTTTACACAAAGGTCCAATCCCATTTCACCCTGTTTACACCAAGTGCCAACACCACCCAAAAATACCAGTATTTCTCACCTGACAGCATCTACCATGTTGTTCCAGAGAGGGTAGATGGTCTGAGACTGGTAGATGATCATGTCGTGAAGAGATTTAGGGCTGGACTTGGCCAGATACAGATTAGCAACGTCAGTACTGCTGTAATGTGCTAGAAGAAAGAGGAGACACAATCCCACAGTAAACACACCTGTGCCCTGCACAAGCTGCACCCAAAACAATTTTTAACATGACTAAGGTCTACCCATAATAAAATCACCTGTACTGTGCCTAAGCTACACCCACAATAAACTTACCTGTGCCTTCTGTAAGCTCCACCTCCAAGATCTCGATGCCCACCAGCACATCGAGGAGGCGCTTCATGCCGTCCTTGCTGGTGCGGAGCTCATGCGACACCTCCTCTGCACTCAAGGGCTTCTGTGAGTGGAGGAGCAGATCGAACACCCCCAACTCACACGCTGAAAAAATCACCTGAGGGGAAGAAATCAGAGTTTAAGCTTCCCGTCTGAAGACACTGGAAGGAGGCCCTTAGCAACCAGTGTTTCCTTAACTAGTTGCATCTGAACGTGATAACCTGCTCTCCAGTATCAACAGTGTAAGGAGTACATGGTCAAAATAAAATCTGTGAGTGACGACTGTTGCAGAATGAATTTGTTTATTTAAGGATGTAGAGTTCTGAGCTTGAAGTTGCTGGCAGTATTACTGTAATATTTGCAGTATTATTTTTGTGTTCAAAGAAGGGGCTACAAGGGAAACATGTATGTCCATCATGAATAGGATGATGTAGCTGGGGGACTTCAAGTAGGGTTACGTTGTAAGACTGTGGCAGTATCTCCTCCCTCTCTCTATCATTTCCTATTGGATTCCATTTTTCTGCTTACTTGCTCTTACTTACTTTTCCTTTTTAACTTGCTCTCTGACCTCCCCCATTCCTCTCTCATCCCTCTCCTTTTTTTCTATTTTTCTCTCTCCTCATGTGTGTGTGTGTGTGTGTGTGAGGGTAGAATGGAGTTAAATATCTCTAAAATAATAAAGCTGCGTTAATGAACATTAATACATATATTATATTAAATACATAAATAAAATCTGTCATCCACCATTCACCTAGCCCCATTTCCACACCCCAGGTTGCCAAGTATAAAAACGGCATGCTAACTGTGTGCTGCAGCCATGGAAACGAGCAAGCTGTCTTTTTTCTGCTAAACAGGTAAATCACTGAGCTTATACGCTATACCTCTTGAACTTTTTCACATTTTGTCACCATATAACCACAAAATCATATGTATTTTAGTGAGATTTTAAGTGACTAACCAACACAAAGTAAGCTCATAATTGTAAAGTGGAACAAAAATGATACACATGAATTTTAATCAACTAAAAAAGTCTTTGATCAGACATATTGTTTTCATTAAAACTCGGAAATGTCCAATATTTTGCCTATTGACAACGCATGTTGAGAGAATTCAGATGGCCTATAGACCTTATCTCGTTCATTCTGAAAATATGCTGCATGAAATGATATGATGTACGGTTTTCATACCATTTTCATAAGAATAGGCACATAGGAATGAATGGGTTTAAATGTTCAATCTCACACACCAGGGGCTCTGCGCACAGAACCCTTTCTGTTCTCTGCTCTCCAGTACTGTGTGTGTATGGAGGAGCTGCTGTATGGAGCAGATACTGATCAAAACACTTAATCTGATTTATGCAAATATATTACTTGGCAACCACTTAGCAACACCTTAGCAATGACCTAGGGACCATTTAGCAGCACCATAGCAACCACAACAGATAACAAAGCAACATCTTAGCAACCACCCATCACCACCTTAGCAACACAACTGCAGTTTTTCATAAGCTATGTAGGGGACACAGCAAACATGTGGAAGAAGGTGCTGTGGTCAGATGAGTTTGATGTGAAACTTGGCCTTAATGCAAAGTGCTTTGTGTGGCAGAACAGTAACACTGCTCATTACCCCAAACACACCATCCCCACTGTGAAACATGGTGGTGGCAGCATCATGCTGTGGCTGCTTTTCTTTTTTGGATGTTTTTCTTCAGCAGGGACATGGAAGCTGGTCAGTGTTGATGAGAAGATGGATGGAGCTAAATACAGGGAAGAAAACCTGTTGGAGAATCTGCAAAAGATTTGAGACTGTTTGTTTGCAGAATTCTGCCTCCCTACAAGATTAGACACTCTTCGACAGCGCACAATTTACACAGCAGAATGAGAGTAACAGACTCCCCTCGTGCATCACAGATTAAATTTTGGCACAGAGATGGTTCTTTTTCCTTCTTCTATTATTTAATAGGAAATGATATCCTGCTTCAGCTTCTTGTTGTAAGTCTAGAAGTCCAAGTTGCAAAAAAATCAAACTGTGGTTCAGTTGATTTGGACCTTGAAGATAATCTTACTTGGCTGGACCGTATTTTGTTGTTTGATTAGGTTTGTGGATTGTGTTGTGAAAAACTGTTTAAGGAGTTCTGGGATGTGAGCAATAGTGTTCTTTATAGACTTTTTTCCAGAGAGGCCTGTGTAGCCTCACAGTATGAAGTCTCTATGCTGAGCTCAGTCGTGACTGGCACAAACCCAAATGACTGAGGAAGGGAGGCGACAGGACAGAGACGCTGCTGGACGAAGAAGCATCGCTCTACCACCACCAACACCACCCTCTCTGTGTATGAGTGTGTGCTGAGTGTATTGAGTGTTCCATTTTAGTATTATTCAGGTGAGTCACCAACTGTCCAGCATGTAGCTTGATTTAGGGTGTGTCAGGGTGTTTTTTCAATCGCAATGATGGGAAAAAGGCGCCTTATCCGGCTCAAAATATGAAATAGGCATTTACTACTTATCTTAATTAATCATGGGTGTGTTTTGAGCATAACATGCAATAAATAACCAATCAGCTTTTTACTTGCAATTCCCTTTAAAAGCCAGGAGCACTCGGATTGCCATTTTAACGGTGCAGCATATCTGCAATTCTCAGCAGAGGAAACTGCTGAGAAGGTATGCGAACAGGTAATTTATAGGAACTGGCATGTGAAATGGGTTTGTGCACTGCTGCATGTCCATGTGAGTGAAACAAGCAGTATATGGATATGCGCCTATGTTGACAATTCACTGCCAAGATAGCAATGAACATCTGATGGTTGACTGCTGTCTAAGTTGAATTCAGTTAGTGGCGCACCTGTGTTTTCTGTTGCCAAGATAGCAATACGGCAGACACACCTAATTTTGAGACCACCACGCCCATTGGTGTAGATCTATTCATAAGCTCTGGCGCTATTTAAATGATTCAGGTGCAAGGTGTGAAAATAGATTGTTGATGGGGTGTAAGATACCAATGAGCATCCCAACATGCCTTACGCAGGGTGTAAGATAGGGCAAATAATGTTCAAACATCTGACCTTAGACACTCTGAAGCCATTGAAATATTCCAGCAATTTGAAAGGGTAGTCAAGCTCACTCTGAGAGAGATGCTCTGCCATGGTGGGAAAAGCCCTGCTGAAATAAACAGAGAAAAGCAACTGAGTGATTCATAAGTGAATACAATAAACTTTTAAACAGTCTGAGTGTGGTTGGGGTTTGAAATTGTGCTTCATTGTAATAGAAATATTTGTCAAACCCAGTCCTGGTGCCCCTGCACTGCATATTTAGTGCTTCACCTGCTCCCAACACATCTGATTCAATAAATCAATCAAGTAACCTTTATTTACAATATATTTATTTACAATATATTTATTTATTATAAATTAAAACCTTTATTTACATTGAGGGTGACCCTCATTTACAATGCAGCCGAGCCATGGGCGTGGCAGTGGGGGGAAAAGTGGACCTGACTACCCAGGGCCCGAGTAGGGAGAGGGGCCTATGAAAATCCTGATTTTGTGTACTGGGATGGATGGGGCCCACTGACATTAAAAGTGTACAGGGCAGATTTGCTGCTATGCCCCTGAGCCGAGCCATTACATAGGGAAGGGATTGTCAAAGGAAAAGAATGAATGAACAAACAAACAAATAAAAAAATACATTTTATCACACACTTTCTGTAAATCTTATAAACTTCATTTCAATTCTTAAATATCACTGTGTTCATCTGCTATATGATGTATTAAACTGAAATTGCTGATCTAAACAACCAATGATTTATAAAGGAAAATCATGAACTAATAATCAAGGATGCCCAAATTTTTCATACCACTGTAAATGTAAGCTTGTTAATATAGTGCTTAAAGTACTTTTGTAATCTAGCCATATACCAAGGTACTTATATTCATTACCACTTTCTAAGTTGTGATTTTAAAAGTATAAAGAACTCCGTTTATATAAGTGATAATAAAGTAATCTTCGCAAATCTTCGTTTTTTGACGGACGTGCGCGGACACGCCGGTTTACGACAATGTTTACGTTATTAAACTCATGAGAGCTGAACAATGGAGCTATTAGATAGCTACTGCATCTACCTCATCTGTTATCATTTGATACATATATATTGCTTCACTAAAAGGTAGTAATTCTCATTTGTGAATGTTTGGTATAGTGTCACTTTAAAATAAAGTTGGTAAAATGAAAGCAATGATATTATTTTGTCATATTTTTCGAAGAATAACTGAAAACATACTTAAATGTGGTATATCATGATATCAAAAATTCCATATTACATCTTTGTTATTTTCACTCATTGTCTGCAAATAAATGCTTTAAATGAGAATATTTTTATTTGGAAATGTTGTCAGTAGTTCATATAATGAAACAACAATTTTCATTCTACTCAAAAATAATAGTAAAATTAGAGAAACTGATCATTTTAAAGTGTTCTCTTTTTTAAGTAAATAATAATGAAGTGCAATATTAGATGTTATTATAACAGACATTTCTGATATTTTTAATGACAATATTTTTTACTTTTCTTGTTATAGTTAATCTCAGTCTTTTCTTCAAACAGAAAAAAAAATTGTTACATCTCTGACTGCATCTCTGATTTTCTAAAATATCCTGTTCCAGTTTTGAGTGCATGTCTGCGCTGTGACTCTGGTCCACAGTGCGCATCAGTCCATTACATAAGTCCATTTGGAGAAGCTGGACATCCAACAAACCCTGTTGCATAACCAATATATTATTACTGCAGAGCTGAAAAGTCTGTGTTGTTTTTGGTAATAGCAGAAAATCCTCACACACTACAGAAAATAACATTTCATACTGCATTTACTACTTAATACATTCAAATTCAGGTATAAAACATGTCCAATTTCTTCCATGAATGTACTTATTTGTTTAAAATACATTCTGAAACTATAATATAATATATATACAGCGCTGGAAAAAAAAATAAAATGATGAGTTTCTTTGATTTTAACTAATTGAAAACCTCTAGAATATAATCAAGAGGGAGATTGATGGAAGGATACAATTTTTGCACCAGGAGTGGCATAAAGTTATCTAAAAGCAGTGTGTAAGACTGGTGGGGGAGAACATGCCAAGGTGAATGAAAACTGTGATTAAAAACCAGGGTTATTCCACCACATACTGATTTCTAAACTCTCAAAACTTTATGAATATGAACTTGTTTTATTTGCAATATTTAAGGTCCGAAAGCTCAGCATCTTTTTTGTTATTTCAGCAAGTTCACACTTTCTGCAAATAAATGCTCTAAATGAGAATATGTTTATTTGGAATTTGGGAGAAACGTTGTCCGTACTTTATAGAATAAAACAATAATGTTAATTTTACTCAAACAAATACCTATAAATAGCAAATTGATTCAGAACTTTAGTGGTCTCTTATTTTTTACAGACCTGTATATACACAGGAAATTTGGCAGGGTTAAATCAACACTGTTAGTGTTAAATTTACACTGAGAGTGTAAAGTTTAACACTAATAAGTGTTGATTTAACACTAACAGTGTTGATTTAACACTGCCAAATTGTCTGTGTAGGTTTACTTCCATTCCACCTTAAATACTGCAGCTGTTACGTAGACTGTATCCGAGCGCCAGACCTTTACTCTTGCATTATTTAAGGTGGAACTGAAAATTGTTACACAAATGAGTAATAAAGTAAGTTCTGTTGTTTAATCTTAAGGCATCACAGCAGACACTTCAGTTTCCCTAATGAACCCTAAAACCCGCCCTCCGTCCACATTTACCCCATTTACACACTCTATACACTGCGCTCCCGCCGCTGTGATTTACTGTATTAATAACTGAGTAACTGTGTCTGATTAAGAGCTTACAGGAGTTACAGTCTGCTGCACTTACCGAAACCGCAGCCCGAGCGCTGCTGTCCTCCAGCGCGGTTTACACGAATACTGACACGATTTAATCCGAATTACAGCAGTTCTGAATTACATCAGCCGAAAAGCTGCGTGTAAACAGAAACCAAGAAATCCGGAGCGACCAGAACCTCCGCACAGCTCTCCGCTCGCGCCACAGAGTCTCTACAATAGAGAGGACCCACTTCAGAACACCTCTGTAGGTCTATTACTGCCCAAGTCAGACTGAAATTAACCAGAGTATCACCAGAGGTATATTGCAGATTTGCAAATCCCATCTATGCTTTAAATAATAATAAGATGTTTTAAATATGATTTAAAAAATATATATAATATGATTTAAAAATATATATAATATTTAAGTTAAAAAACACATTTTAGTTGTGTCCCTGGGTTTTACTAATTCCTGTTACCGTAACACATTACCCTGATCATCTGAAACATCTGGAACATTCTACAACAAGTCACATCTACAACAGGAAGTGACATCAGCTGGTTCTTCTGAAGATCATAAGAAGACCAAAATTAAGTTCCCTTATTTGTTTTTCTGTATATTTGATCTTATTGTAACTATTACTGAGGTGATCAACACTCTCAACACTCTCTCCTGTTGCCTAAATTAATTCTTGGATCCTAATTGTTTTGTAAATACCAAGTTTGGAAACATTACTAGAATGTGCTAACTGTTCTCGTGCTATTAGCATAGCCGCCATTTAGCTATTTTTAATATTTTTGCTAATTCTGTGCTCAAAACTTATTCCTGTTACTTTTATTTCTGTTACTCAAAACGTAACAGGAATGAAGGCCAGTAACAGAAATGAGTTCCAGTAACAGAAATGAGTTCCAGTAACAGAAATGAGTTCCAGTAACAGGAATGAGTGCCAGTAACAGGAGTGTTTTTTTTGTCACAAATATCAATAATTTGAACATGCAGTCAATCATTTCTTTAAAATAAAGACTTTCTTAAGAGAAAATCAAAGGAATTTGTGGACTAGGTTTTAAACCTTTTTTTTATTTATAAGGTGATCTTTTAACAGTTTATCTCTATTCACTCTTATTCGTTGAGGTCTCACCCTCACGGGCTCCCTCTAGTGGTTATAACGGGGGGGGGGGGGGTAAGAAGTGTAAAGTGTCGCTGTAATAAAGCAGCTGTGGTGGAGCTCGGCTGATGTGAGAGCTGCTGTTCCCCGCGCTGGAAGTTGAACTCGCAGGTTTGAGGTGTCACCAGCAGGTGGCGCCCGAATACAACAGGATTTACCGCAGGAGGGCCGCTGCTGTCTGTCGGTGTGGTGACTGTTGTGACCGGTCACAGTTGGCACAATTCGAGATCCTGCCTCAAATGTTCAACGTCGGAGGCTGACGCTGCACTAAACGGGTGCTTGTTGCTATGGTTACAGCTTTAATATTAAAGTGTAGCTTAAATAAAATAAAAAAAAACAAACCGCTTTAAAGTAGTGTTCTACAATATATAAGCAGTGTGAACACAACTGAGGAATATATCACACTACTTTATAAATATTTTAATATTATATTTCATGTTTGTTATATATAACCTGTACATTTCCTCCCTACAATAATTGCTTACATCATCTTCTCATGAAAAATGAGCAAACTGAAAACGATGTTAAACTCTCTGTCCTCCATCAGCAGGCCTTATTATACTGGAAAATTATTTATAAACATATCCCACATCCCACTCTGAAATATCAGATTCATTTATTTTATTATTGAATATTCCAAGTATTCTTTAAATGTATTGTTTGTATTACCACTGATCCTTGTTTTTATTCATACTTTAATACTTTATAACCTAAAATAGTTTCTATATAACTACATCAAATTCACACACAGTCTGTGTATGCAGGTGCTGGTCAATAAATTAGAATAATTTATTATAGTGCAATCATGAAATTCTTTGAATGCATTTTTTGTGCAGAAAGCAAATCAGGTGTTCACCGCACCTGTCCTACTCGTTAGACTAATCACAGAACTCGTTACCTGGAAAAAAAAAAGTTTGCTCAGCTGAGCTTTCCAAAAGGCCCATTTAGGCCATTTAACTGTGACACTGTTGTTTTATTGAATTAGAATAATGGAGAAACCGTTTCATTGAATTAGAATAATTTTTATTATAATTACAATCATCACTTTCTCAGTATTTTGTGGCTGCCCCCTTGGCTTGTATGACTGCCTGAAGTTTCTGCGGCATCGATTTGACCAGCTTGTCGCAAGTTTCCGCACTCACAGCTTCCCAGGCAGTGGCGATGTTCTGCTTCAGTTGGTCCAGCGTAGTAAGCTTTCTGTCGCGAATTTTCCGCTTGACGATGGCCCAAAGGTTTTCAATGACATTGAGGTCAGGCGAGTTGGCCGGCCATGCCAAAACTTCAAGCTGTTTTTTAGTGAACCAATCTTTGGTCGACTTTGCCGCATGAGCCGGTGCAAGATCCTGTTGAAATATGAAGTCTTCTTCGCCGAACTGTTCCTCAACAGTCGGAATCAGGAACGTTTCCAGAACATCTTGATATACGGCAGCATTGACAGTCTTCTTGAGGAAGCAGAGTTTCCCTACACCTCGAGCGGACATGCATCCCCAGACCATAACGCTCTGGGGAAACTTGACGGATCTTTTCGCTGCTTGTTGTCGCGAGCAGAAGTTTTTCGGAAGTTTTTCGGACGCCGGAACAGTTGGTGCGCTTGCTGCAGTTTTTCTTGAGAGCTTTGCAGACGGAAGACCGGCTGATGCCGAGCTGCTCAGCAATTTTAGTTTGGGTCAAGCCTTGTTGGCGAAGGGCTTGAATTTGAGCCACTATTCCAGTTGAGAGGTCGCGCTGCTTACCCATGATTGATTTTACAACTTAGAAATTCTACTCAACCCTGACTTTATACTGCACAGTGAACACTCTTCACAGAAAACAAAAATTCGAGCATTTATTCTAATTCAATGAAACGGTTTCTCCATTATTCTAATTCAATAAAACAACAGTGTCACAGTTAAATGGCCTAAATGGGCCTTTTGGAAAGCTCAGCTGAGCAAATTTTTTTCCAGGTAACGAGTTCTGTGATTAGTCTAACGAGTAGGACAGGTGCGGTGAACACCTGATTTGCTTTCTGCACAAAAAATGCATTCAAAGAATTTCATGATTGCACTATTTCAAATTATTCTAATTCGTTGACCAGCACCTGTAAAAAGCTGAATCTTGATAAGTTACTCTTCTTTACAAAATCTAAATCTTTACAGATTTTTTGTTTCAACTGAATGTTTGAAACTGTTATACTACATTGCTCAAAAAATAAAGGAAACACTTAAATAACACAATGTAACTCAACGGAAGTCAACTACACTTCTCTGAAATCAACCTGTCCAGTTAGGAAGCACCACCGATTGTGAATCAATTTCACCTGCTGTTGTGCAAATGGAACAGACAACAGGTAGAAATTAGAGGCAATTAGCAAGACGACCCCTATAAAGCAATGGTTCTGCAGGTGGAGACCACAGACCTTTTCTCTGTTCTCCTCCTTTCTGGCTGATGTTTTGGTCACTTTTGCATTTTGTCAGTTCTCTCATCATAGCGGTAGCATGAGGCGGTGTCTACAACCCACAGAAGTTGCTCAGGAAGTGCAGCTCATCCAGGATGGCACATCAAAGCAAGTTGTGGTAAGAAGGTTTGCTGTGTCTGTCAGCACAGTGTCCAGAGCATGGAGCAGACACCAGGAGACAGGCCAGTACACCAGGAGACATGGAGAGGGCTGTATAGGAGGGCAACAACCCAGCAGCAGGACCGCTACCTCCTCCTTTGTGCAAGGAGGAACAGGAGGAGCAGTACAAGAGCCCTGCAAAATGATCTCCAACAGGCCACTAATATCCATGTTTCTGATTTACCTGAGGGGCTTGTGCCTACAGCCCAACACCGTGCAGGACGATCAGAAATTTCCAAGAACACCAAGATTGGCTGATTTGCCATTGGCACCCTGTGCTCTTCACAGATGAGAGCAGGTTCACACTGAGCACATCTGACAGATGTAACACAGTCTGGAGACACTGTGGAGAAAGTTCTGCTGCTGCAACATCCTCCAGCATCTCTGGTTGGGCAGTTAGTCAGTAATGGTGTGGGGAGGCATTTCTTTAGAGGGCCGTACAGACCTCCATGTGCTCGCAAGAGGAACCCTGACTGCTGTTAGCTACTGGGATGAGATCCTCAGATCCATTGTGAGACCATATGCTGGTGCGGTTGGCCCTGGGTTCCTCCTGATGCAGGACAATGCTAGACCTCATGTGATTTGAAGTGTGTTCCTGCAGTTCCTGCATGATGAAGGCATTGAAGCTATGGACTATCCTGCCCGTTCCCCAGACCTGAATCCAATCCAGCACATCTGGAACATCATGTCTCGTTCCATCCACCAACAACACACTGCACCACAGACTGTCCAGAAGTTTACTGACGCTTTAATCCAGGTCTGGGAGGAGATCCCTCAGGAGAACATCCACCTCCTCATCAGGAGCAGCCCAGGTGTTGTAGGGAGGTCATACAGACACGTGGAGCCACACACACTACTGAGCCTCATTTAAACTTGTCTTGAGGAATTTCCACTGAAGTTGGATCAGCCTGTCACTTGATTTTTCACTTTGATTTTGAGTATGATTCCAAATCCAGACCATCATGGGATAATTTTGATTTACATTTATTATTTTTATGTTATTTTGTTCTCACTGCATTCCACTATGTGATAAATAAAGATTTTCAACTGGAATACTTTATTCATTACGATCTAGGATGTGTCATCTCATTTTATTTGAGCAGTGTATACTTTACCATGTATTTGCTTAAGTAGATTTTTTGGTAACACTTTGTAATACTATTTTATAGTTTATAGTTATCTAAGCACTTTTATAGCACTTTTATCTAAGCACGTATTAATAGTGCTGCATTAACACCTAAATCCCTCCTATTAACTAGGGTGTACTGAGTAATTATTCAGTAGATAGTACAAAACTAATAATTGTAGTAGTTCACTATTAATTCAACATTCATTACAGAGACTTACACATCTCCTTGAGAAATACTAATAATACTTAATAATGTCTCCTTCATAATAACTACTCATTAATTGATGCTCACATCAACATCATTAATTACTAATCAAATCAACATCATTAATCACTGCTCACATCAACATCATTAATCACTGCTCACATCAACATCTTTAATCACTGCTCACATCAACATCATTAATTACTAATCAAATCAACATCATTAATCACTGCTCACATCAACATCATTAATCACTGCTCACATCAACATCATTAATCACTGCTCACATCAACAATATTAATCACTGCTCACATCAACATCATTATTCACTGCTCACATCAACATCATTAATCACTGCTCACATCAACATCATTAATCACTGCTCACATCAACATCAACATCATTAATCACTGCCCACATCAACAATATTAATCACTGCTCACATCAACATCATTAATCACTGCTCACATCAACATCAACATCATTAATCACTGCTCACATCAACAATATTAATCACTGCTCACATCAACATCATTAATCACTGCTCACATCAACATCATTAATCACTGTTCACATCAACATCATTAATCACTGCTCACATCAACAATATTAATCACTGCTCACATCAACATCATTAATCACTGCTCACATCAACATCATTAATCACTACTCACATCAACATCAACATGATTAATCACTGCTCACATCAACATCATTAATCACTGCATACATCAACATCATTAATCACTGCTCACATCAACATCATTAATCACTGCTCACATCAACATCAAAATCATTAATCACTGCTCACATCAACATCATTAATCACTGCTCACATCAACATCATTAATCACTGCATACATCAACATCATTAATCACTGCTCACATCAACATCATTAATCACTGCTCACATCAACATCAAAATCATTAATCACTGCTCACATCAACATCATTAATCACTGCTCACATCAACATCATTAATCACTGCTCACATCAACATCATTAATCACTGCATACATCAACATCATTAATCACTGCTCACATCAACAATATTAATCACTGCTCACATCAACATCATTAATCACTGCTCACATCAACATCATTAATCACTGCTCACATCAACAATATTAATCACTGCTCACATCAACATCATTAATCACTGCTCACATCAACATCATTAATCACTGCATACATCAACATCATTAATCACTGCTCACATCAACATCATTAATCACTGCTCACATCAACATCAAAATCATTCATCACTGCTCACATCAACAATATTAATCACTGCTCACATCAACATAATTAATCACTGCTCACATCAACATCATTATTCACTGCTCACATCAACATCAACATCATTAATCACTGCTCACATCAACATCATTAATCACTGCTCACAACGACATCATTAATCACTGCTCATATCAACATAATTAATCACTGCTCACATCAACATCAACATCATTAATCACTGCTCACATCAACATCATTAATCACTGCTCACATCAACATCATTAATCACTGCTCAAATCAAAATCATTAATCACTGCTCACATCAACATCATTAATCACTGCTCACATCAACATCATTAATCAACATTAATCACTGCTCACATCAACATCAACATCATTAATCACTGCTCACATCAACATCATTAATCACTGCTCACATCAACATCATTAATCACTGCTCACATCAACATCAGTAATCACTGCTCACATCAACATTATTAATCACTGCTCACATCAACATCATTAATCACTGCATACATCAACATCATTAATCACTGCTCACAACAACATCATTAATCACTGCTCACATCAACATCATTAATTACTGCTCACATCAACATCATTAATTACTGCTCACATCAACATCATTAATCACTGCTCACATCAACATCATTAATTACTGCTCACATCAACATCATTAATCACTGCATACATCAACATCATTAATCACTGCTCACATCAACATTATTAATCACTGCTCACATCAACATCATTAATCACTGCATACATCAACATCATTAATCACTGCTCACATCAACATCATTAATCACTGCATACATCAACATCATTAATCACTGCTCACAACAACATCAACATCATTAATCACTGCTCACATCAACATCATTAATCACTGCTCACATCAACATCATTAATCACTGCTCACATCAACATCATTAATTACTGCTCACATCAACATCATTAATTACTGCTCACATCAACATCATTAATTACTGCTCACATCAACATCATTAATCACTGCATACATCAACATCATTAATCACTGCTCACATCAACATCATTATTCACTGCTCACATCAACATCATTAATCACTGCTCACATCAACATCATTAATCACTGCTCACATCAACATCATTAATCACTGCTCACATCAACATCATTAATCACTGCTCACATCAACATCATTAATCACTGCTCACATCAACATAATTAATCACTGCTCACATCAACATCATTAATCACTGCTCACATCAACATCATTAATTACTGCTCACATCAACATCATTAATCACGGCTCACATCAACATCAACATCATTAATTACTGCTCACATCAACATCATTAATCACTGCATACATCAACATCATTAATCACTGCTCACATCAACAATATTAATCACTGCTCACATCAACATCATTAATTACTGCTCACATCAACATCAACATCATTAATCACTGCTCACATCAACATCATTAATCACTGCTCACATCAACATCAACATCATTAATCACTGCTCACATCAACATAATTAATCACTGCTCACATCAACATCATTAATCACTGCTCACATCAACATCATTAATCACTGCTCACATCAACATCATTAATTACTGCTCACATCAACATCATTAATCACGGCTCACATCAACATCATTAATTACTGCTCACATCAACATCAACATCATTAATCACGGCTCACATCAACATCATTAATTACTGCTCACATCAACATCAACATCATTAATTACTGCTCACATCAACATCATTAATTACTGCTCACATCAACATCAACATCATTAATCACTGCTCACATCAACATCAACATCATTAATTACTGCTCACATCAACATCATTAATTACTGCTCACATCAACATCAACATCATTAATCACTGCTCACATCAACATCATTAATTACTGCTCACATCAACATCATTAATCACTGCTCACATCAACATCATTAATTACTAATCAAATCAACATCATTAATCACTGCTCACATCAACATCATTAATCACTGCTCACATCAACATCATTAATCACTGCTCACATCAACATCATTAATCATCATTAATCACTGCTCACATCAACATCATTAATCATCATTAATCACTGCTCACATCAACATAATTAATCACTGCTCACATCAACATCAACATCATTAATCACTGCTCACATCAACAATATTAATCACTGCTCACATCAACATCATTAATCACTGCTCACATCAACATCATTAATCACTGCATACATCAACATCATTAATCACTGCTCACATCAACATCATTAATCACTGCTCACATCAACATCATTAATCACTGCTCACAACATTAATGAAAACACATTTTTAAGAAACCATACTTTTAATATAACCCAGTTTACGCAGCACAGGCCATCTCATAAACTTGAGAAAAAAATGATTTGAGCACTATCAGAGCAAAGTACTTGAAATGTGATATTCCCCCTATTATATAAAAAAACATTTACCCTCAAACATCTTATAAAAATAAGTTATACATTTCAGTTAGAGAACTATCACTTATGTGACACAAATATAGAAGCAAACTGTTTATCAATTGTGAAATATTCAAAACCTATGGAAAGCATTATATAAAAGACTAAACTTATTGATTTTTTATATAAAAATATCTAACTATGCATTAATGTACTATAAAAGATAATAATATTGAATTCCTCATATATAAAATTAGTCATAACTAATTATATGCATAAATGTCACTTTGCCAAATTCTTCCTAATATGAGCAGCATTAAATTTATAAATTTGGAAGAAATGTACAGAGAACATTAATAATGCCCAAATCAAAATAACAACTGACAATTTTCATCTATCTGAAGATGGCGGCTAACTTTACTGAACTAATCTCCACGATTCAGGTACTATTACGTTTTTTTTTTTAGTGCAATATAAATTGTTCTTAATTGTACTTAATTATAATATTGCATAGCTGTTTATTTATATTGGCAACTACTTGACTGTACAATAAACTATCCTTTTAGTTCATTGCTAATTTTCAAATAGCCACAACAGCGGTTATAAGCTTCTTGGGTTTTCTGAAAAACTAATTAGCTGATAAGCTAATTGCTTATTAGTAATTATTTTAGGAGGTAATTATTAGTAATTATTTTTATTTTAGGAGGGTGTTGATATATTTATACACATTTTAGTATTTGTTTTTGTTTTTTAAGTAAAGAAATGTTTTGTTTCTGCCAATAGTTAGTTATTTGTTTGAAGTCAATTTTTAGTATAGTCTGCAATATTTTGAACTACCAATAAAATAGTAAAGTTCTATTCTACTGGGCAGTCACATTTTCAAATAATTTTTTAATATCTATTTAGCACATTTTGCTTTTTATACTTTGTTTTTTCTTTATTTTTAAGTTTTAAATATTACCTGTAATGCAAATAATACTTGACCAGAGCAAAACCTAATTTACCTAGCAACAATACTTATTTTTGTACGGATCTATTCTACTCTATTAACCACATGAACAGATGTCCATGTACATGTTATTTGGTCCAATCAGTTTAGCCAGTGACATCCCCTCACCTTACCTGTTCAGTGGCTGGAACAGTAGATCATGTTTAGCATAAGAAGCAGTTTAACATTTGCATGTGACCATAAACATACCTGATCAGCTGAGACCTGTTTGTTAGCTGAAGTTTCCCACATTACTTCAGCTACAAGGTTAACAAAGATACACAAGCTTATACACACCAAACAGCAGAACACAGTCTGCACATCTAATTACCATACTGTCTACAAACTGTGGAGGAGTTCATAAATCCGTTATGATCCAGAGTTCCTTACATCTGAATAATGAGTCAAGGCAATGGTGTTATCCACTATGCTACACACTAATGTGGTTGGTGATGTGTTTTTTTAACACTGTATAACTCCAGTATATACAAAAATGAGTTCCAGAAGTGCTGCTGTTTAGCAATACGAGCTTTGTTGTGGTTAACATTACAATTTACAGTGGACTATTACACTGCAAAGATCACAAGACAGAGGCACCAAAATGTTTTATTATCCAAATCTGTTTATTTGCTTTATGCATCAGCATGTCTCTTCATCCTCCTCCCCACACGCAGGCGCTCACACAGACAGTCCTGACAATTAAATACATGAAGTGGGGAAAAAGACAGCATTAGCTCATGGTTATGCTGCACATGCTTCAATAAAATGAAACACATATTTACAGAATCCACCTTTTTTTTAACTTATTCTACTCTTACACCTCCCCCCCTCCCTCCCTCCCCATCTAAGAAAGCTCCAAAAAAATAAAAATAACAAAAAGTGTTTTCAATCCTCCGCACCCCATGGCCTGCTCCAAGAACACATCGCACAATTTCTTCCACACTTAAAAAGAACGTCAGCAGAGAAAACCAAAGATGGGAGCGCCAAATAAAGAGAGAGAGAATGATGAAATAGACTTATGGCCAATACAGCACAGTAGTAGTACATAGAGTCCATTAACTACATAAACATGGCAGTAACACTGAATACTTTAAGTCTATGTACAAAGGTTGCACAGAAGTAGTTTTGGGGTGGGAGGGTGGGTGGGAAGAGGGGAGGGGGGGGGGGTGTCGTGGACTCTCTCAGGTCTCAGGTTTGAAACATGCCTTTTGGTCATCTGAACGTTTCATTTGAAAAGGGAGGGCATTATGGTGTGGTTGAACACCAACAACAGCAGAGCGAGAGAATGGGACGAGTTTTCAAATCGGTTTTACTCTATGCTTGTGGTTTTATTTGTTTAATCTCCCTGCCCAAAACCCTCCCTTCAATTCTTCATCCTGTTTCTTGCTTTTCACCGTACAGGATTTTTTTTTTGGACATATAAAAGAACACAAATAAGGCACAATTTCTACTCAGACTGTTTTATCATGGGGTATATGCATCAAAAGGGGGCAGAAGGGGGAGGAATTGGGACAAATAAAACAGTCGACTTATTTTAAATTGAAAAGAAAAAAAAAAAAAAAAAAAAAAAAAGATTTCCCTTTGTGTTCCAAACAGCCATTCTGATTAACATGTTTTTCTGATAACCTGCATCCTCCTCCTCCATTGCCACAGAAACCCTGTTTCCCCTTTACCCAAATGTGTACCATCACACTGTGACAACGAAAACTGTGCCACTAAAAGAGCACACTGTATAGTAAATAACCTAATACTTAAACTAAACTAATGCTTAAGAACCTTCCTCCCTCCCCCTAAACCATTCACAGATCAGCCAACATTGTCAACAACTAGCCTCAAGAATCACTTTTCAAATTTAGAGGGAAAAGTTACCCCAGCTAAAATACAGCCCACCACAAAGCGAGCCTCAAAATGCTGATTAATGGTAGTAGATTAATGGTAGCTGTTAAAATTAACAAAACAAGCAAAAAAAACAAAAATGTGAGTGAACCCAGCTGTGTTTCCTGACCCAGTCTTTTAAATCTTTTCAAAAACTGAACCACTGAACCATTTCTCTCTCTCTCTCTCTCTCTCTCTCCATCCCATTAGCACAAGGTTCCCTCTCTTTAACAGTGATGTCCCGACAGAAACAAGTGAACAGAAATCAGGTTGTTTGTGTGTATGTTTGGGGGGGTGTGTATGAGAAACATCAGTGTGTTTCATTCAACATTTTAAAAATCATTTCACATTTTCGGCCCGTGACCCAAGCGTGCAGATGTGCAGGATTTAGTGAAAGTCCCAGGACTTGCTTCACTGTGCAGAGGTAAAATGGGATATAAGAAAGGCGGCTGTGGATTGGGGGGGTTTCAGCTAAGAGGAAAAAGATACTCAACCTTTTTTATTGTTTCAGTAGTGGGTTTGATTTGATGGGAAAAGAACTTTGTGAACATTGTGAGCAACAGGCAAATAAACCCCTCCAAAAAAGCAAAAAGCTAAGCAAACAGGGTTCTCTCAAGCACAGTCTATGAGAGTGGCTTGTCCAATAAGACCATTCTGCTACCTGACAGGCTTGACTAAATTTGGCTAATTTGACATGCTTCTCCACTGTCAAAAAAGCACTGACTTTTAAAACGCCCTCTATTAGGAATAGTCTGTGGGAGCTTCTGCTGTTCAGCTTCTATCAATCAATCAATCAATCACAGGGAACCCATTGCACCCATGGTGATGAACTACAGACACAAACATTGAGTTCTTTCTGTGCTAAAACACACTCACAAACTCAACAACAATCAATCATCACTGGCTTGGTAACGATCAGGCAGGCTCATAAGAACTGGGGTTGAGAACCATTTGGGCAAAGAGGGAAAAAAGAAAGTAAAGATAATGGCAGGAGTTTAAAACAAGGTGTGAACGGATATCTTGAAGTGAGTACAGATTTAATACTCCCATATTAAATGGTGAAACCGCACCACAGCCAGCCCAGCCAGGAGCACGTGGGTGTAGCTCTGTTGCTGCTGAAGGCCTTCTGCTGCAGTGGTACCAAAACACCTGTCTGGAGCGTTTAGTTAAGGTGCAGGGTGGGGGAAACCTGGTGTGGGTAATGGGGGTAAATGGGGTAGTCTGGGCAATAAGTGGCAGGTTGGTTGGATGGTAGCGGTCTGAGTCTCAGGCTTTGGTCGCTGTATGGATGGAGCACATCAGTCGTGTTTCAGATGGTCCTTAATGTCCTCCTCGTCTGTGTACTCCGACGGCTCGTCACCGGGCTTCAGCAGACGACCTACATAGTCATATTTTTCTGCATTTGTGGAGGTCAGAGATAGGAAAAAAGGAGGAAAAAAATATATACATTGTTAAACAATATTAATACATTTGATCAGGTCATAAATTGAAAGTGTATTTAAGTAACAGTCCACAGGATTTTGCTGAAAAAGTTGCTAAAATATCAGAACAAATGTTCTGATATCTGACATGTTCGCAGTAGTTCTTATAGCAGCACCATTAGCAGCACAGTGGTTGCTCAGGTAACATGCAAAAGCTGTTAAAGCCAGAAAAGTTTCCGGGACCCATCAGACACACTTTTTTTTTTAAATGAATATATTTGGCTTTGCAGGAATTGTAACAGAAGCACACAGACACCATTTATTATAAAATTTTGCCCTGTATTCAATATTCAAAAGAAAAAATCTGAAGGTCAAAAATAACTGAAAGGCCACTGTAAAACCCTAAACTTCCATGAACATGATAAATCAGGTCAGAAGGTTTTATACACCTAAATATCTGGGGTTTTTTTCTCACTCTTGCTTTACAGTCAGAATTCTTAAATTGCTTGTCAGTTTCTAAAGATCTGATGTCATTTCGGGTTTGATTTTTCATGTAACTCATTAGACATTAGAAGGTGTGAAATGTTAACTACACAACCTATGCATTAGATTTGATTTAAACCTAAACAATACTAAATGGATAATATGCCATGGAAGAACAAGAACATAAGCCCTTAAGTGAATCCTGTTGAAAAGGAGAAGAGCCCTGGAAAATTCCTATTGAGCAATCTTTATTGGCATGCCAGAATAATGAAAACTACTGCTTTGTGAAACACCCTCCTGGAATTGATGTGGATAAAAAAAAAACATGAATAATAAAAGGCACATGCATCGAAAATATTTAGGGTATGTCATTCTGTCAGCAAGATTGAGTTATTCTAAGATAAAGTATTAAGAATAACAGCTTGTGCTTGCTGCAGGGGGAGGAGGAGGAAAGAAGCTCAGGTATAGCAGAAGGTCAACAGCCTTTAAACTAATGGCAGATTGTTCTAGACAAATGACAACTTCATAAAACAAGAACCATCTGGATAAATCTGCAACCCTTTTTAGTTTTCATCTATCTACTCAAAACCTAAATGGCATCTCATTACAATTTTTTTTTATTTTAAGTATGTACCTGAAGCAAAATTACTGGGGGGAAAGGCCAATTGTAGTTCTTTTATATCTACATTGTTTTATAGTGGTATGAAAAAGTTTAGGCACCCCTGATAATTTTTATGATTTTCCTTGTTTGTTGGGATCAGCAATTTAGGTTAAATATATTATGTAGCAGATGAACACAGTGATATTTTAGAAGTGAATACAAGTTTATAGGATTTACAGAAAGTGTGATATAACTCTTTAAACTAAGTTAGGCAGGTGCATAAATTTGGGCACTCCAACAGAAAAATTACATCAATATATTGATTTTGAGAAGTTTAGGGTCGTTTTCTTGTTAAAGTATTCAGCCCCGGCGCAACTGCAACTTTCTCACTGATTCCTGAACATTGTTTACAAGAATCTGCTGATATTGACTGGAATCCATGTGACCCTCAACTAATAAGATTTCCAGTACCTGCACTGATCACACAGCCCCACAGCATGATGGACCCACCACTAAATTTTACTGTGGGGAGCAAGTGTTGTCTTGGAATGCTGTGTTCTTTTTCCTTTATGCATACCGCCTCCAAATAACAAAATTTTAGTTTCATCAGTCCACAGCACCTTATTCCAAAATGAAACTGGTTTGTCTAAATGTGTTTTAGCTAGAGCTGGGCGATTAATCGCTTCTCCCAGCAGAATGAATGCAGCAGCAGCACCAGCACACCATCCAAAGCAAAACAAGCATTTATAGAACATTTAATAGAACACTGGCACTTATTTAAGACATTTGTTTTGCAATTCAAGCCCAATGGGGAAAAGTCTTTGCTTTATAGCATATTAAATTGTACTTGTTTTCTATTTTGTAAGTTTGATCAAAAAGGGCACTATTTTATTTCTTTCTATTTGTTTTTTGAGGGTGGGTTTATTATTGATTTAATTGATTTTATTGATTTAAGTTTGAGGGTGCATTGTGTTAGTACCTAAACTATGTTGGAGAAAGCTTTCTAAAAGTTACTAGATGATCTCACTGTTTACAATTGTTTTTTTTTTGCTTGCTTCTGGTTGCACTTTAACCACAAAGTGGGACATTTAAGTGACAACTAAATAAATAAAAACTGTTTTTTAACCATTTTTTATCATCTTTTTAGTAGGGGGAAAAATCGATTTAAATCTTTATTTTTTTTTTAAACAGATTTTTTTTATGGGCCATATCGCCCAGCTCTAGTTTTAGCATTCCTCAAGCGACTTTGTTTGTGGTGCAGAAAAGGCTTCTTCTGCAGTAATCTCCCATACAGCCTCTCCTTGTGTAAAGTGTGCTGTGGGTTGACTATAACTGTTCTCACCATCCTTCTCCTCTGATTATCTGATATTTTTCTTGACCTGACACTTCAGACCTTAACTAGAACTGTCTGTGGTTTTCCATTTCCTCACTATGTTCCTCACAGTGGAAACTGACAGCTGAAATCTTTGAGAGAGCTTTTTGTATTCTTCCCCTAAACATCGACGTTGAATAATCTTTGTTTTCAGGTAATCTGAGGGTGTTTTGTGGCTCCCCTGTCAATTCTCAGATATTACTATGTCCATCTACAATATATGTTAAACTGATTTGAACAATCAATGATGAAAATCATAAAAATTAACAGGGGTACCCAAACTTTTTAATACCACTGTACACACACTCACCCATAAACTGCATCTCCCATTCCCTGACACTTTCCATCTGAACCGCATTAAGATCTGACAGGTCATCATACTCGTCCCGCAGTGCATCCTTCTCTAGACAGAATGTAGCCAAACCACGAGAGGCATCCCGGCCCGCAAAGATTCCATACGGACCCTCTGAGGGACAAAAACATAAGACATTTATTATTATAGATATGTCACACTGTTTATATTAAAAAGCAAATTTATTTATTCTAACAGGGGATTGAACGGTACATTTTAAAACATGTTTATATACAGTACTAATCAAGGGTATTCAATATTTTACATTTTTGCATTGTAGATTAATAAAAGTCATCTAAATACATTGTATGATGGAAGAAAAAAAACTAGAAAATGTTTTAGATTTCATATTCATTTAGATAGCTTTGCACATCTTAGCATTTTCCAAGTCAGCTTTATGAGGTAGAGTTACTTGGAATGGGGCGGTTAACAGCTCTGCTGAACTCATACATAAATTTCTTCCTCTTAATGTGTTTGAGAGCATCAGTTGTAAAGTTGTGAAGAGGTATGGAATATAGTGAATAACCCTATTTCAGTAATGTTCTAACCCATATTATGGCAACAAGTTTGAAAGTATCCTCAAGTACTTTCATTACTTACAAACTGACCACACAAGCATCAGACATTTCTAGAAGAAACACAACCATTATGCTACTAATGAAAATGACCAATCTAAGAGCACTTCTTCAAGCTAGACATGAATTTGAATTCAATATGAATGTATTATGCATGGGAAAGTGCCTCTACAGTAGCTGGCCCTGACACAAATGCAGAAACCTGGCAATACAAAACAAAGAACATACATCTAATTATTCTGACAACTAAAAAGGCCACATAAAACAACAACACAAAACAGAAAAAAATAAAAAGGCTACGTTATTTCTGCTTCAGGGCTCCCCATACATATATAGTATAAGTCACATTTATGCCACTGCAGTAAATACAACAAATGCTTTGAGTAACCCCTCAAGGACAGCTGTGTGTGTGCTCAAGAGCTAAAAGATACAGAAGCAGCATGTGAGGTATATAAAAAAAAATAAGTGGACTGAGGTTGTAGGGCAATAGTAAAGGTAAATAGAAGATTTTATACTAATATATAACTCAGGAAAGTCTCATGCAGATCCATCTTGCCAGTTCCACAGAGCGGTAGAGGTGTTCTGGGCTGTGTCAGTGGAACATCAAGATAATGCAATCAGCTGCTGTTTGGTACAACTAATACAGAATTTTGTTTTTAAGGGAAAAGGAGGAGCACTGTCATCCTTCAAACTTTTACTAGTAATTTCAGGCCTATAAAAAAAAAAGTAACTTTCCTTTTTTTATATTGGACTTCAATTTGAATAACCATGGAAGCCCTAACCTTCACCATTTCAGCAAATTCAAAGAGCATTTTAGATAACAGTGACAAAAACACTGCAGATATTTCAGTTTTACAGTCTTTACTTATGACATGTAATAGAAGTCATACATGCATTTCGCGCACTTTCAAAAATGAAGAAGCAGAATGCAGACAAGTTCAGACAGGTCTGGCACTGTTCTTAAAATGCAACAACAGAAGAAGCCAGAAATGCCTGAAATATAGGTGCGCACACACACCTCAAAACAGCTGTTAGACAGGAACCAAACCCTCACCACATCCAACATGCTTCAGCTGACCTCAGAAACATTCCTTTAATAAACTCTGGAATGAAGCTCTGAGATGGCACAGAGCCCTCAATACAAACAGAGAGAGAGAGACCAATTCTACACACTGAATCAAATTACCTACTCATGCTGTTCTTTGTTGTGAGGATGGACCAGCTTTACAGAACACAAAATCCAAGACTAATATGTAATAAAAATGAGTAAGAGTATTCTACATAAGTAAAAAGTGTGTCCATACATATATACAAAAAAAACTAAAAAGTCACAGACGATCAGGCATAATCGCAGAGTAGGCACAGCATTAAAATTACTGACAGGTAAAGTGAAAAGGTAGACACATTAAGCAACAGTCAGTTTTTGAAATTGATGTGTTAAATTGAGCTGTTTTGAAAAGACTCAAACTGTTTAAGATCATGGAGAGAAAAAAAAACTGGGTCAGAATATACCCAAAACATGAGGCAGGTCTTGTGGGTGACCCGGTGTTCAGTGGTCAGTACATCAATTAAGAGTGCTGCAAGGAAAAATAAAAACTGGGACTCACTGAGGACTCATCTCACAAAACTTTTCTGACGCTAATACGGATGTGATTTTTGCAAAAGTCACTTAACACAATTAAAATTCCTTCTCAGTCCTGCTCCAGACCACTCAGTCCTGCAGGCACAGCTAGCCTGCCAGCTAGCTAACCAACACCACAAAGCACTAGAGATGGGACCGATCCGATACAGTATCAGTATCGGGCCGATACTGACGTAATTTAATGTATCGGCTAACAGGTAACCGCTTACTGATCCATATTCCATAAACTTTCTTTTAATATATTTTATAAAATATTTATGCAAACAATAGGATGGCACAGCCATAATACATACACTTACACACTGAATGTGCCACTAAAAACAGCTATTATCAACTATATAAAGCATGCTCTCCGACACTAAGCTGACTGCTAGACTAAACTGCACTGTCAACTGCTGATTGTCCACTGAAATTTCCCCTTAAAAGCATGACTCGGCTTATAATAACAGCCTCTACGTATGTTCTAAAGTCTTATGACTGGGATGCAGCCAGAGTTGCATATTCAGGTTTCTAAGCATGAACAAAAGTTAGCAAACGAATGCATAAAGAAGCTCCATCACTGTGATTTATAGATAACTGAAAATAGGGACAAAACAGATGTTGTGCTTGGCATCATCTGAGCGCCATGTGAGAAACTCCCCACCGTGCCCAGCTTTTTGATCATCTGATTCTCCCACAAGACTACTACTGATTTCATAGCGACATAACAGACATTAATAGTAAATGAAATGCAAAAGACAACAGGTTTAAAGCAAGCAGGCCTTTCTTGGTCAAAACAGGACAAAGTGCACCAGACGTACTGTTATTATTACACAAGACAAAATAAAGAAGAAAAACTGCACTGGAATGTGTGTCAAAATGAGGGCAGTGGTCAGAGGTCAGGCCAATGATGCCACTTTTATAGCTCTGGGCCTGCTTGGCTATTTAAGCCACGTATGATTCAGAATCTGATGTGTATCTCAAACTGAAATATAGCCTAAGGAGAGTTGGGGCCTCAAAAAACACACCCACTTCAGAATATAAATTAGAACTAGGCCTAATCTTCTATAGTGAGATACTTTCATACTGCCAAATTTTTGATAGATGACAGGCATTATATCTATTATACTCTAAAATAGTAAGCCTTGCTTGCCAAGAGGTTTGCTTTTTTTTTGAGTGTTTAGTGCAAAATAATTACTAATGTGGAACCAAATTTCACTGTAAGCTTTAAGGCAACGGTTCCCACCATTTTGCAACTTGTTGCCCACTTAACCAAAAACATTCCACAGCCCTCATAAACAGTTAAGTGACTATTTAAAATAAGTAAAATTCAACCCAACAATCATTGCTGATAATCAAACAGAATCATTGCCTCTGGTTCCTTTGTTTTTGAAAGACCCTGTTTTTAGCTATTTATCAATGATGGACAAATCTCTGATAAGATAAATAATGATGGTTCCAGCTTGCCAATTGACCATATAGCTTTTGTACTACACCAGACTAACTAGCTTGATCTAAACATAACATTTTATAACAAGCTTGCATCTTAATTAGCAAAACAGAAAATAAGAACGTAATTCCCCCCTTGTGGAGACACTGTTGCAGACATTCAATAATGCAGACTCTAGATTACTTTTTTTGGATGACTGCGCTTTAGGGCTGCAACTAAAGATTATTTTGGTAGTCGACTAATCTGATGATTATTTTTCGATTACTCAATTTGTCAACGATTATTTCTGCCATGTCCTTCATCTCTAAAATTGATAGAAACAGCTAAACATGAGATTTAAAAAGATTTTAAAGAATTTAAATATTTGGATGTTCTTTAGAAATTAGAAAGTATGGATCTTTAGTGAGTAAATATGTAATCTGTTGTGTCTGGTCACATTTGGAGACGCACACTAAGTTCAACTCATCAATTAGTCATTAGTCATCAATTAAATTTGTAGTCAATAAATTTAAATTATCAACATTATCGATTATATTGACTAATCATTGCAGCACTACTGGGCTTTACTGGTCAAATGTTTAAAGAGTAGATCCACCCTTAATATAGGCAAACCATCTTACTTTTTTTATATCCATGGGAATCAGTATAAGCATGCAAAGACGGGGCTTAGTGGGAAGCGAAAAGAGAACAGCCAATCAGAGGTTTTCACCACAGTGACCCCTGATGCATTAACATACAGAAAAGATGCCACCCACACTAAATTATAAAGTGCATTTTTGTCTAGTTTGTAAACTCCACTGAGGTGTGGAAACAGTAAAAGTGTAGTTAATCCCCATTAAATGATGATTTGTAAATATTGGCACTATTCCCATTACTTTCATCACATTTCTGGGTATCTCCTGCCCAACATTACAGTGTGCTTCTTATACAGACAAAATACATTCATCACCACACACAGGCCGTAGAAGGCTTCAGCTTCACTTCCAATGCCATGACCAAATCAAAACTAAATTAAGCAGCCGTGTGAGAGTTTTAAGCATGAATGCATCCCACATTTAACAGCTGTGGCATATGAGCAGATGAGCCAAAAAAACAGCATCTGACATTCTTAACCATCTGAGGGAGATCATGAATAAGAAATGCACAAAGCAGAAGAAGACAGGAGCCCAGTCATTGTTACAAGAATCAAGCCATCAAGGCAAATTTCACAGTTAATGCAAAGCGTTACAGCTAAATAACAGTAGATCAACCTAACACTATTCAGTGTGTTAGACTTAACTTTAAGTATTATGCAGTGTGTGTTCATGTACAGGGAAGTTGGCTTACATCTGGAACACAGCACATTTATTTCTCACACATTCGTAAAACTAATAAAAGCCAACTCCAGCACATACAGCTGATGCAGCAAACTCTGGTTTAAATACAAACACATACAGGCTTGGACACACTTAAGCACACCCCCCACATGTACACACAGTTAGCTACCTCTGGCAAGGTCTTGTAATGTCCACGTCAGTCATGGCTTTAGTTCAACACAACTTTACACACACACTCCCTCTCTCTCAATCTCTTTTCTCTGAATTGATAAACGTTTTAAAGAAATAAAAAAGAAGCAGGAGTCAATACTGCAGCTGACCATCCTTCATTCTGAACAACCAAAAAAATATTAACCAAACAAAAACTTAACGATACTAACACAACACTTATCCAACACGTATCCAACTCATTTACTGATTACTCCACAAGTGAAACAGATTATGTATCTGGTTCTTGTAACTTGTGTGGATATGAAACTAGCTCATTCTCCGAAAGAACAGCATTTCAGACAACAGTTTAGTTAGTCTAAACTATCAGCAATCAGACCAAAAGTCTAAAACTTCAGGTGGTTATTAATAGCCAAACAGATAACCTGCTTCATTTGTTAATATGGTGTCTAATATATGGTGGTTTGGAGGGGTAGCTATATCCTCCCTTAAATTATAGTTGCGGCATGCAAATGTAATAACTCTTACATTAGAAACATAGCTATTACTCTTAAAGTTTAGTAATACCTGCTTCAATTCTGTTTGGAGAATTGCCGACCTTATATATTCCATTACACACATTAAATATATTAAGATGTGACCAGATTTAAAAATATCTGGACAAATATTACTTTGTTCCAAGGTCAAAAAAGTACACCTAAAATGTTGTTTTGTGTTTTATTACTATATAACTACTACTACTACAACTATCTTTCTATTTGGTGGAGCAAGAGTATTTGGAACATTGGAACAAGTTACTTTGACAGCTATTTTATATTCAGCTAATAATTATTGCATGGATTTTCTTTAAGTTATATTAGAATACAATTTCTACACAATGGGATAACGCTAGCTTTACAACTACTAACCCCATATTACAGATATGTAACCTAGCTGAACGAAATTAAACAAAAATGTAACTTTTTTAATATTAAAACAGTTTTATTTTAGCATTACCACTACATAGAAATGTGTGTGGAACTCTTTAAAAAACTGACCTGAGAGCAGAAAAACACAAGTCAAAGCGACCAATAGTTATGGGGAAGAGTTAGCAAGCAGAGAGTTCATTAGTTAACTAGCTAATGAACTAATGAACTCTCTAGAGTTAGAGAGTTCATTAGTTAACTAGCTAAGTGTGGCAGCTACCCATTATTTAGTAATAAAAAGGCGCCGTTACGCTACACTGCGCTAACGTTAGCTAACTAGCTGAACTGCTAAGCTAAGAGCAACTTAAGCTAAAATGGCCACAGGTTATTTATTTTACCTAAGCTACTAATACAAGCTTCAGTCAAACTAACTACTAGCTACTTAATTTCAAACTAGATACTTAATTTAAAATTCTAAAATGCAGGCGCTGTTTATTAGTTATCAAAAAATATGGATACAGATAAGCTTGTATTTAGCTAGCTAGCTTGTTTAGTGTGTTATGGTGAGCTAAGCTAAGCTAAACACAGTTAACGGGTGTCTGAGCTCCCCTGTTGCCACTAGCAACTCTACAGTTAGTTAACCTATATTCTTCAAATTTCCTATCTGTTTATTACAGCGTGTCTTTAACGGTTTTGTGCAGCAGAGCTATAGCCAGACTGGAGAGCTGAATCTGGGGTCTGGGTGCTTGTTTTTGGGGGGCTGAAGAAGTTAACGTTAGAGCTCCACACACAACTACAGTCCTTATTCTGCAGTTCTCTCCTCCTCCTTCTTCTTCTTCTTCTTCTTACCACGTCCGTAAAACTTCTTCCCGCTGGTCACGTCAAACACCTTCATGTTGACGGCGATGAGGATGCGCGGGTTCTGCGCCCCGTCGTACTCCCGCAGCTGCTCCAGGGTGAAGTCGCGCCTGCCCATCTTGGGCAACGGCGAGGCCTCGCTGGCCGCGGCCGCGTCCGCGCCCGACCGCCTCAGCCACCGTCTGTACACGACATAGCAGGTGGCCAACACGAGGATTAAAATGCTGAGGTTGAGCAGCATGGCGCCGACGCCGGGCCCCGGATCCAGCTCCTCTGTGCTCGTCGCGCCCTGCCCGCCACTTGTGTCGCCTGCTGCTGCTCCGCTCCTACCATCCCCATCGTCCGCCATACTGTCTGCGCGTTAGCGCCGACCCACAGCACACACCACGCCCACTCAGCGCGGGGGGCGGAAATGATTGGGCGTTTATATTGCAGACCCGCCTACTTTGAGCTCAGGCTTAAACGCGATTGGTCGTTGCCGATCGAAGCTGCCTATTTTGGACTGGATTTGCCAAGTGATTGGGCCTTTGTTGTTCGAACCTTGTCTATTTTGGACCCTAGCTCGTATATGATTGGTCCACCATCGTTTGAACCCGCCCGTTTAGGTCTATAAGCCGCGTACGATTGGCCTCCTGTGTTTGAGGCCGCCCACTTTAGTATCAGGAATAAACGCAACTGATAGTCAGCGATTCAGAACCGCCCAGTTTGGACTGTATTCGAGGTATTATTGAGTTCGTCCTTGTCAAATCGGGCTGTTTTTTATTTTAAAAAGCATATGATCAGTTCATCTAAATTCTAATCGATTATCTGGGTTCTGAAAGAGTATTGTTATTGTATCTGACTGTTTGTTTGGCCCACCTCCTGCTGGGCCATGTTATAACCACACCACGGGAATTGAAGTTTTTCCCCTCTTTTTTCCCTACTAAGCTACAACAAAGACAAAAGCTCGTTATAAAAGAGGAGGTTACGGTTATTACCCAGTGTCTAGTCCAAACAGAGGCATAATCAGATGTAATGCACACTGACATATTTATCGTTTTAATAATAATAATAATAATAATAATAAATATATATTAATGTTAGAGTTGTCCCATTTTAACATCCCCAAGACAAACATAAATATTAAATATAAATGACAAGACAACACAATGTTTGGGTTTTTATAAACAGATTTTTAATAAAATTTTAATATATATGCATTTTTTTTTACAAGTTACAATTTATAGGCAGAAAAAAGGAAAAGAAATTAACCTGACATGCATATGAACACACCAGCGCACACAAACAATACTACAATACAGATTATTCAAAATTAAAATTAAAATCAAATCGAATCAGCATACTTTAATATTTTTATGTACAGTTTTAATTTGTATTTTATAGCTACATTATCCAAATAAGCAGTATAAGCAATAAAATATATGATTATCATCAATTGCATCATTCAAAATAGAGAGAAAAAAACTATCCCATCTCCAAAAGATTTTAAAACTTTTTTTTTTAGGAAATATAACTCCTTTTTGTTTAAAAAGATATAATTATATAAATTCTTAGAAAATCAAACTTCAAGTAGAGAGAAATGTTTCCATTTTGAGTCAAAATCCCCCAATAAGTGGATAACCCCTCTTGAGGACTTTTTAACTTCTGAGGGTGTCTTTTTACACTATACAACCAGCAAATGGGGAAATGTTAAAAGCATCTTAAGATGTGTCAAGATCATCTTGACTGGTAGAAAGAATGTTCAGTGTAATGCTCAGTCTACCATTTAGGAACACTCTTTTGAAAAGATGCTGTTGGAAAATACACCCCTGTTAAAAAGCAGATTAAAATCTTGTCTCCTTACATCCCACCCCTTTGCTTTGCAATCTTGCAATTTTTTTGGCTTTCAACTTTATTGTCTATTCATCAAACACTCGCAACATAAATGCATAGATGCGGTTAAGTCTTATGCAAATGCAAGCTATTCACCAAGAAACTGTGTATAGTGTCACTTTGTCAATGTGGCATTCCTTCCACAAGCTTAAAACGGCAAAAATGTAGTTCACAATGTGTTTTCATCAGACATCACAATCTGACATATGTCCAAGATGGGTTTTCTTTCCTAAAAATGATTACAGCTGGCCTTGTTCCGTTCTCCATCAGTGATGGTGCTATATGTTGTTCAGGCACACAAACAGCAAAAGTTATGACACCTAAAAAAATAAAATCAAGTGTGATGCATCGTCCTAACCTGTTTTAGGTAATAACGTTTTTGTTTTTTTTTTTCTTTTGAAATGTAAGGCACCCCTAGAAATACAACCAAACAGAGAGAAAGAAAGAGAGAGAAAGAAAGAAATAAAGAAATGTACATTCAATATTTGAACACTTTGTAAGCTGCATCCGATGCAGCGTTCGTAAACTTGACAGCAAAACATTTTGACCCCAATGATTCTTCGCAGTCAACTGATTAAAACAGTGTCTAATTAAAAACGGCAAACAAGAAAAACCTTCCCATGAGTCAAAATCAGTCTGCTGGGACAATTAATACACAACATTTAGGTTGACACAGTGACGTAGTGAAATCAATGCAGCTTTGAAGGTTTTAACACTTGAGGTTCATGTTAACGGTTTGACTGATTCACTCATGGGACAGATTTACGGTGTAAACAGTAAACCTGAAAAGACCGCTCTCATCCAAGATCAGAAGTAGTGGTCACTGGAAGCAGAACACAGTCCAGGATTTATTTATTTGGCTGACTGTCATCTTTGGTTTTGCTGGTCGCTGGTTCTCCCTTGTGTGCATCAGGCTGCAGACTTTTCTTCATGTTCTCTTTGGGATTGGCCTTTACGGCTGCAGTCAGATCGCTGGCCCCAGTGGAGCTCTTGGCAGATGTTTTCTGACTGGCTGAGGCCACTTTGGAGGGCCCTATAGCAGCTGGGTTATTGGTTGAGATGGTTTTGGTATTGGCTGTGGATGTTGGCTGATTGGCTGGGGCTGCCTTTGCTGGCCCTTGATTGGCCAAATCATTTTTAGTGTTGCCTGGAGAAGCTGACCGGCTGTTATTATCCATCTTGGCTGCTAAAGTAGCAACAGCAGGCCGATTAGAAGGCTTTGTGGGTGGGGCCAGTTTTGAAGATGATGACGAAGAGTTGTGACGTTTTCGTCTCCCCTCGTCACCTCCAGAGGACGAGTGTCTCCGTCTTCTGCCTCCCTCCTCCCCTATTGGCGGCTGAAAGAGAAGGAATCAGGTGAGATTTTGACTGGAATTACTTACTTGTGTGCGTTCTGACACTTAACATTTGGACTCCATAGGACCCAAAATTTAGGATCGGAATTCATTATATGTTGAACGGGTCTGGATTAGATCTGAAAGTTTGGTGTTCGTGCTTCTACACTCACCTCCACTCTGAAGTCGTCTATGCTCTTGAACTTGCTGAGGCACTCCTGAAGCTTGGGGTCAATGACCTGGTTCTTAACATGGGAGTATTTCAGGAAAGCCCAAAACTTCTCTAGACCGTACAGTTGACCTGCAGACAATGTTAGCATACACCTCAATGTTAACACATATGCCCTTTTAAACAAACATTATGTGTAAAAATATTGGAAACATGAAGTAATTATCACAACTCTCTGTCTGCATTCTTTTCATCTTCTCGCATGCAAGCTTACTCCTCATCAGACTTCTGCTTTAACAATCTAAACATTACTATTTTATATTTTGCATTGATATTGATTTTGACTGATTTTTTTTATCTACCTGGTACTTCAACAAATAACTGAATCTAAAAGAATTATATTAGAATAATAAAAAAAACAATGTAGATTTTCCATTGAATGTTTTATTTTACATTTCTTAAAGTATCCAATATTAAAAGTTCAGTGTTAAGAAGGAAAAAATGTGAATAATCGTGATTAATCACTGCAATCTGTATATTTACTTACTTAATACTTATAGAGTTTGACAGGTAGACACATTCACTGACCCCTATCTTTATGTTTATTTTATGTTGTATAATGGCAAAATTTTTAATATTGTATACACGGTGATCTATGTACACAATCAACAACATATTGTCGGTCACTGCATCAACAAAAACTTACTGCACTCTACATTACGATTCACTGTATTTAATCAATCATAATAATCCAACATTTGACCCATATGAGTCACTGGACACAGTAATGACTCTGAACTGATGAATGTGTTGTGGCCTTTAAACCAACAGTTATTATGTTAGACTGCAGGGCTAGAGCAGATAAATTGATAAGGCTTTCTTTCACAAGTTCACAATGTACTACAACATATGTACTACAACATAGGAGCATGCTCAGTACTAGGAGGTAGATGGGGCATGTTTTAGTGCAGCAGTTTAGTGCCAGATCTATTTGTTTATCAACACTGATTTCTGGTGCAAAAGCTAAGACATCTCTTAATGCTGTGTACCTTTCTCATAGTCGTTTAAAGTTTCTTCCTGAAACTCCTTAAAGATCTCAGGTCTGAACCTCTTCTCCAAACCGTAACTGTAGAAGCGGAACAGACATTCCAATCCGTACCTGCAGGAAGACAAGTGTATTGTTAGAGAACACTAATGTGAATGCCAACGTAACACATATCACACATTATAGGGACAATTGGGGCACACCTCTTAATAATTGAATTCAGGTGTTTTATTCAGTCCCATTGGCACAGAAGATTTATTAAGAGCAAAAATCATTGCTTGTGCTTAAACTACAAAGATTTTTTCAACACATATTGCTTTATGCATTTCAGTTTTATGAGTTCTTTTAAAAAAAAATATCAGCATTACATTGACTAAATTAAAATACATTTAAACTATGTCATTAAATTTAAATGGTCATTCTCGTCTGAAGAACATTCAATCTCTGCATGGATATCACAGTGTCTCTCAAACATATCCTCATGGATGAAGGAGCATCACCTTCAACTAAATCTCTCAAAGACTGAACTTCTGGTTATACCAGAAAAACCATCTTTTCAACTTCACTATAACCATCGACTCCCTCTCTCTCTCTCTCTCTCTCTCTCTCTCTCTCTCTCTCTCTCTCGAGAGAGAGAGAGAGAGAGAGAGAGAGAGAGAGAGAGTTAACAAGAGACAGAGAGTCAGAGAAAGAGCGAGAGTTAACAAGAGAAAGAGCGCGAGTTAACAAGAGACAGAGAGAGTGAGAGAAAGAGCATGAGTTAACAAGAGAGAGAGAGTGATAGAAAGAGCACGAGTTAACAAGAGACAGAGAATGAGAGAAAGAGCGCGAGTTAACAAGAGACAGAGAATGAGAGAAAGAGGGCGAGTTAACAAGAGACATAGAATGAGAGAAAGAGCGCAAATTAACAAGAGACAGAGAATGAGAGAAAGAGCGCGAGTTAGCAAGAGACAGAGAGAGAGAGAGAAAGAGCGCGAGTTAACAAGAGACAGAGAGAGTGAAAGAAAAAGCGAGAGTTTGCAAGAGACAGAGTGAGAGAAAGAGCGAGAGTTAACAAGAGACAGAGAGTGAGAGAAAGAGCGAGAGTTAACAAGAGACAGAGTGAGAGAAAGAGCACAAGTTAACCAGAGACAGAATGAGAGAAAGAGCGCGAGTTAACAAGAGACAGAGAGTGAGAGAAAGAGTGCGAGTTAACAAGAGACAGAGAGAGAGAGAAAGAGCGAGAGTTAACAAGAGAGAAAGAGAGAGAGAGAGAGAGAAAGAGCGCGAGTTAAGAGACAGAATGAGAGAAAGAGCGCGAGTTAACAAGAGACAGAGAATGAGAGAAAGAGAGCGAGTTAACAAGAGACAGAGAATGAGAGAAAGAGCACGAGGTAACAAGAGACAGAGTGAGAAAGAGCGAGAGTTAACGAGAGAGTGAGAGAAAGAGCGCAAGTTAGTAAGAGAGAGAGAGAAAGAGCGCGAGTTAACAAGAGACAGAGAGAGAGAAAGAGCGAGAGTTAACAAGAGAGAGAGAGTGAGAGAAAGAGCGCGAGTTAACTAGAGACAGAGAGTGAGAAAGAGCGCGAGTTAACAAGAGACAGAGTGAGAAAGAGCGCGAGTTAACAAGAGAGAGAGAGAAAGAGCGAGAGTTAACAAGAGAGAGTGAGAGAAAGAGCGCGAGTTAACTAGAGACAGAGAGTGAGAAAGAGCGCGAGTTAACAAGAGAGAGAGAAAGAGCGAGAGTTAACAAGAGAGAGTGAGAGAGAGAGTTAGAGAAAGAGCGCGAGTTAACAAAAGACAGAGAGAGAGAAAGAGCGAGAGTTAACAAGAGAGAGTGAGAGAAAGAGCCCGAGTTAACAGGAGAGAGAGAATGAGAGAAAGAGCGCGAGTTAACAAGAGACAGAGAATGAGAGAAAGAGTGAGAGTTAACAAGAGAGAGTGAGAGAGAGAGAGTTAGAGAAAGAGCGCGAGTTAACAAAAGACAGAGAGAGAGAAAGAGCGAGAGTTAACAAGAGAGAGTGAGAGAAAGAGCGCGAGTTAACAGGAGAGAGAGAATGAGAGAAAGAGCGCGAGTTAACAAGAGAGAGAGAGAGAGAGAAAGAGCGAGAGTTAACAAGAGAGAGTGAGAGAGAGAGTTAGAGAAAGAGCGCGAGTTAACAAAAGACAGAGAGAGAGAAAGAGCGAGAGTTAACAAAAGAGAGAGAGAGAGAGAAACAGGGCACAGTTGGTGCTGTTTTTACCTCGCTGCGCGTGTTCTTCACGTTTGGCACATTTCATGTAATGTACTGAATGTTTTTTTAACTTTTGATACGCTGTAATACAGAGACATTTTGGTTAAATGGTTAAATTTGGAGTTGCCCCACTACTCTTTCCATTAAGTATCTCCCAAAAATAATTTTAAGGAGAAAGAAAAAACAAATTAGTAATTTAAAACTTTTTTCATCAAGAATTTAAACAGAAAAACAATGTGAAAAAGAAGTTTGTGAACAGTGAGAGCCATAATGTATTTGCTATTAGGAGGTACTAAACTCAAATTAAAAGGTGTTACTTAAATAAAAATCTGTAATTTTTTTTAACTACTGAAGTAAAGAAAAAGATATATATAGAGTATATATTAGTGTATGTAAGTGTATGTAAAGCTTCTAGACTGAGCTTGAGTTCAGTATTTGCTATTCCCACAGACACACAGAAGTGAAACATCCTGTTTGTCTGTACCCAGTGTCTCACCAGCTCATAATAACCATCACAATTTATAACCGACTTCTCCAGCTCTCATGTTTTCACCCTGTTCTCATACAATCTCCCTGTGTGTTCATTAAACATATACAGGGGTTGGACGATGAAACTGAAACACCTGGTTTTAGAGCACAATAAGAGTTCTAGTGGAAACAGGAGAGTTAAGGTGTACATTGAATTCTGCCGTGATTTAATCAGCCGTGGTTTTAGGTTTTTTGGATACAATCCGGGTTAGCACCTGAACATCAGTAATCAACATCTGGTTCTCACCTGTAGTTCTCTTTGGCATCCTCCACAGCATACTGTTTAAACTCCTCATACATTCTCCTGTTAAAGTTGTCCCTGAGGAAGAAGGACCAGAACCTGAAGAGTGTGTTCATCTCCTGAGACTGACCCACACCCAACCGTTTTCTCTCTATAAACAAAACATAGAATATTACAAACCAACATTTTACATATTAGGCAGACTCTGTTATTGTTTTTTTGACTCTGTTATTGTTTTTTATGAGGTACACATGACAGTCAGTAGTGAGTGATCTATGTGTAAGGATTGCTGTCAGTAGAGTGTGTTCAGAACAGAGTGTGTGTGTGTGTGTACCATTAAGGCAGCGCCGGCGGTACTTGTGGTAAACCTGCTGGGTGAAGCCATTCTCCTGGAGCAGCTCATGGGACGGGTGCCAGAACTTGGGCAAAGACTGAGGGGTGCAGCTATAACTACCTGACTGCAGGGGGGCGCCTTCTGATGGAGAGGCATTAGAACTACTGTTTAAAGAAAGTGATTGAGAGAGAAGGGTTTAAAGGGATTAGAGGGGATTATACGGGGGAAAATCATTACATTTTAGTGGTTTACGGTGTATTGAGTAATTATTTTTGTTCACAGCACAGAAATAAGATGGATTACTGCATGTACATTACAATGTAGTCTGTCTGAATTGACAACACTTCATGCAACTGTGGTGTGTGTGTGTATATTTCTAACCTGACAGAATTAGTGCGGGGTCTGTGCTCTCTGGAGTCCATCACCCAGCCCACATGGCTCTCCAGGGGAGGATTGGAGCTGTGTCGGGTTTTCCTCTTCCGGGGAGTCTGAGAGAGAAAAGCCAGTGAGTAATCTGTAACAGACTCCTCTACTGTTTGCAAAAGCAGAGTAGCAGTATGTTGTGTATACCTTTCCATCAATGTTGCCACTGTCCTTAATAACAGGATAAAAGCGGGGTGTTTTTGTCGGGTCTTGGCGACCGGGTGTGCGTGGGGTTCGGGGGGTCCGTGGAGCACTGGAGGATTCTGGGACATTGGTGGGGAATGAATGGGCCAGGCTGGATTCGTCTACAAGTAATAGATAACAATAAATAAACAGTAACAATAAAAGACCTGCATCACCCTATTATCAGTCAGTTATGCCTATTCCGTATTTTCCTTTCTCTCTCCACCAATCATGTTAAGGAAATTTAAAACACATCAGCTTTCCCCTTAGACCAGGGGTCTCAAACTCATTTTTCTGGGGGCTGCTGGAGTTAGAGTCTGGGTGAAGCTGGGCCGCATCAGGACAAGGACTCACTGAGTGTATTTTCTTCAACGCTTTCTGCCATGTTCTGTCCAGTTATGCTACCCATCGATACGTGCTTCCTAAAGACACAGATGCATGCGCTACCCTATTTTTTTAATTATCTTATGTGTTTTATAATAATTCTGTTTTCCAGTATTTTTTGTGCATTTAACAACCTGGACTCACTGTCATTACACTGCCAAAGTGTAATGGCAATTAATAATAATAATAATAATAATAATAATAATAATAATAATAATAAAAATAATAATAATAATAATAATAATAATGTCTAAAATAAATACAAAAACAGATTATAATAAACACTTACTACCACAACTTTACCCTAATACTGTGATTTAGGCTATCCAAAAATAGTACATTAACATTTACTGGAAACATGCTCTAATATAGTGTGCTTATTTTGTATATTTACCTTTAAATATACACAAAGGGTAGCACAGTTTGAAAGAGTAGCACATTTGACAGAACACCGGATCTATCGGTGGGCCATGACGTTTTTGAATGTAAATGAAGCAACAGATGTAATCAATCATAAGTTTAAGATTTTTAATCAATCTCAATGTGATCTATAGATATATAAATCCATATTCTGTTTTCAACTTCTCCTCTGTGGTTAAAAGGCAGTTGTTCTGTGTGTGTGTGTGTGTGTGTGTGTGTGGCTTGTATGTGTGTGAAGTCACAGCCACTGTTCCCTGACTGGCTGGATGCAGCGTGGTGGCCGGATTTATCTGAATAAAGTGCTGCTGAACTTTTTTGCTAGAGGGCGGGATGCGGAGACTCTGAAATTAGATTTCAAGTCACAGGCTACAAAATGGCCCGTGAGTTTGAGACCCCCACCTTAGACAAACACTTTAACTTTATTCTCACAAAAACTCCTGCCATGAAAAAATATTTTCATATCTTTAACAACATTGTACTTCTGTGCGTAAAAAAGTGTGTGAAGTGCACACCACATTTCTGTAGCGTGACAGCTATTGATTTAAAATTTTATTATTACAAACATCATCAGCATTAAAAGCTTAGTTATGTATATTTTAACAGTTAATATAGAGAATTTGTTGCAGAAAGTAAGGTGCCCGATAATAAGGTACCATTCTAATTCCTTTTAATTAAAACAACTTTTTTCTTTCAAACAAGTGCAGGATATAAATCTACACACATCTCTCCTCATTTGGGTGAGTAAAACGCTTCTGTTTATTTACAGTAAGCTTAGAGTTTCAATGTTTTGATTGAAACGGTCAATTATAGGGTGATGCAGGTTATAATTATTATCTGTCGGTCTGTCTGTCTATAAAATGTAGTGTAATAATGTATTACTATAATTAATGTCTATATAGCTGATTTTTAAATTAGATTTATAGACTTCCAATCTAAACAAAACATGCACTACAAAATCAACCCTACTTTACAAAAGCAGGAGAGAAAACAAAAGAAGAACTACCTTGGCAGGGAGGAGGTGGAGGGGGCACTTCTTGGTTGGGTTCGACAGGCAGTTTAGGGGTCAAAGTCTCAAACGTGTCCTGACTGATCACACTGATCTTCTTAAAGTTCTCTACTTCCTGTTGATGAGGAGAAAGACACACAAACACTTCACTCTTTTAGAAGGTGCTGCATAATCTAACACATCACATTTGATTACTTTCTTTCAGTGTTAGATTTTCACTGATATTTCTTAATGAGGCGAGAAAACAATGCACACAAATACTCAGTGAGGAGCTGTCACTTTAAGGTACAACCTCAGTATGGACAGCTTACTACACAGCTTACTACACAGCTAACACACTCCAACACACCACATCACCAGAGAGCAGAGTAACCAGGCTACTACACTAATTCAGTGTCACTTAATGGAGCTTAAACATTCAGCAATGGTGTAGCAATGCATCAAAGAGGATGATTCAACAAAAGCAGCAATTATACTCATTTATTTTAATAATACAATACAATGGTCAGCATAGGACTGGGCGATATGGAAAAAAATCTTATCACGATATAGTTTTTCATATCAGCCGATATCGATATGTATCATGATATAAATCAACTCATTTTCTGTTACAATTAAAGGTTTCTTGTTACTCATAAGTGATAGAATAAGGGAGTTATGGCCAAACTCACTAGCAGGTTTAGAGCCTTGTGGACAGACACTAGGATGTTCACATCTTGACAGGTGGGCACAAGGTGCTAAGACAGCTTTTAAATTCATTTTAAAAGTCATTATACATCCACACAGGTCCGCAGGCAACTACATAAAGCAAAATACAATAGTATATCACAGTGTTCATTTGATTTTGATACAGTTTAGTCTTAGTCTTTTGACTAAAATGTATGTATTAGTTTTAGTTACATTTTAGTCTATCGGATATTATTAGTTTTAGTCACATTTTAGTCTAGTTTTAGTCTAATAAATTTTGGTCATATAAAAAGTATGTATTACATATGTTTTCCTGTTTTTCTATTTTAGATTTGTTGTTATTTTGAGATTATTTACTGCTAATGTTTATTAAAATAAGTTTCCTGTAATGGAGGTGGGAGGAATAAAGTCAAGTTTCTGAAATGATGCACTTCTTCTGCAGTACAGATTTATACTAACATTACTGGCTTTCAGTAGACTAGACTTACATTACTTAACAAGTGTATTTAAAACTCGTTCAGTTCAGTAACAGCAATGTTTAGCTCCGATTAAATGCAGCTACACAGATTTTATAATCTTCTGTATTTAGTAAAATATCCAGCACAACAGACTCTCTATTAAAAACTAAAAACACAAAGACAGAGGAGAATTCTGCACTCAGGGTTTTCTAACAGAAACAGTGAGAGTTATTTAACGGAAAGTGCTTATTTTCTGTGTGTTTATATGCTAAACCATCACTCGTGCTAAAGTTAACGTTAATTTACACGGAAAACGGATTAACAAGGCTAACCCATTAGTTACCCGTTAGTTTATTAGAGTGTAAAAATCAGTGAAGGCACCTTAGCTAATGATGACAGATTGCACAGATCCCTTTTACACCTAAAACGTCGCTAACTCTGAACTCAGACAAGCTAACCTATCCTAACAAACAGAGCAGTGTTACCTGCCTTCAGAAATCTGAACAAGCTCACCTCTCTAAATATCTTGATGAGGAGACTCCATGCCACATATTTAGGAGTTGAGTTTTCCACTCTAGAGCAGCTAAACTTATCCTATAAATGATATTTTTGGAGTAAATGGGAGAGGCAACGCTGTGTAGATCAGCTGTGCGAGTGTCAGAGGGAGGGGAGAGGGGGGGGCCTGATCTCGTGCTGCGCCTGTTAGCAGCGCTACTTAAACGGGAAATAGAAAATAAAGTTTATCGAATCCTATCGTCCGCCTTTTTATATTTATCGCGATATATATTTTCCTCGATAACTATCGTTATCGTTTTATCGCCCAGCATTAGGTCACCATTGTGCACTTTTTAGGATGCCTAATTTGAAGTAAACAAGGGTTTGTTACCCTGATGTAATCAGACTATGGATGCCCACACAGGACAAAGCTGATATCACTGTAAATCACTGGGCTGCTGGATCTCCCAGGCAGAGTGCAGAAACACTGTTTCTCGTATAGCCGGTGCAGGCAAAGACATGGCCCCACAAATAAGCCAAGCGATTTAAAAGTGTGCATTATTACAAACATCATCAGCATTAAAAGCTTAGTTATGTATATTTTAACAGTTAATATAGAGAATTTGTTGCAGAAAGTAAGGTGCCCGATGTCTGATCTCCATGCCACATATTTAGGAGTTGAGTTTTCCACTCTAGAGCAGCTAAACTTATCCTATAAATGATATTTTTGGAGTAAATGGGAGAGGCGACGCTGTGTAGATCAGCTGTGCGAGTGTCAGAGGGAGGGGAGAGGGGGGGGGCCTGATCTCGTGCTGCGCCTGTTAGCAGCGCTACTTAAACGGGAAATAGAAAATAAAGTTTATCGAATCCTATCGTCCGGCTTATTTATATTATATTTATTATATTATATTATATATTATATTATTATATTTATCGCGATATATATTTTCCTCGATAACTATCGTTATCGTTTTATCGCCCAGCACTAGGTCAGCATGATGCAACATACACTACACTGGTCAACAGCTAGCTAACCAGCTTTTGAACCCCTTTGAGCATCAAAGACATGCCAATAGAAGCTAGTCATGAGTTATATTTTTCAGCAAATATTATTTAACTAATAATACCACCCCCCCCCCCCCACCATATTTCATAACGCACTAGTCCATTCCCTAAATAACTGCCTATTGGTCAGACATGAACAACTGTTGCTTACAGCTCTTAAGATCCATTCAAAAAGATGTGAAGAAGGTATCGGTGATTCTTAATTAAATGGCTTAGTATAATTGTTGTTGGAAACCCAATACAGATGTCTATCACTGCTTTTTAATGTAAACAGCTTTTAAGGGACAGGATTATCTAGTTACAGTGTTCAGAAATAAGGTCTAAAAGATCCTGACTCTGTTCATCAGTCACCTTTACTAGGAGGAAAGAAAGGCTGGCAATGTTCCACAGTTGACTTATTTTATTGTACAAACACATTATAGGTCAATTCAGCACTAAAAGCAGCTTGATGGGTTGAGTTTTATAGGCAGTTAAACAAAGCGAGAGTTTGTTCAAGCAAGAAATAGTCTTCCGGACAGAGCACAGAGACAGACAGTAGTGAACTGCCACAAACATCTCCTTATAGTCATATATTTATATTCACATATTCACTTGACCGTGTGACTGTCCCTAGAGCAAGTATATTTGGATAAGCAAAATTTGACCTTTCAAACACAAGTCATCGCAGAAAAGTTGTATTTCATATAATTATTACTGATGGGTTGGAATGAGAAAAATGTTGCAAAAAGTTCAGAATATCAGCATATGTACATAGCATATGTGCAATATTATAAACTGTGTTAAATACTGTTGTATATTATATATTTTTTTTTAAGTTAGCAATGTGTGCATTCTTGTTTTTCAGAAATAAAATTTTAGGTAAACTTATAGAAAATCTAATTAAAAATACAATATATAATCACTTCTGTACTTATATTTAAAACAGTACAGCAGTAATAACGCTGGGCTTGTAGGGGTGAATCACTTAACTGTACTTTCACCTTTAGCTTAAGATAAGCAGTTTTGACCTTAGTGTTGTGAACACAGGTGGCAAAACTCACACTGAGTGGGCCTGCACGATATTGAAATAAACTGAAACTGCAATCTTACATCTTGCAAAAAATATAAATTGTCAATTTAGGCACTCCTGGTTTATTTTATGTATAACTAAATAAATGCATAATATATTCTATAGACACACTGCTGCACATTTAATACACAAGTACTGATTATTTACTAAACGTAACAGATTTGATAATAATAAAATGAGCATCTTACTTATGGCATGTGGGTCACACTCGACTGGAACTGCCATTATTTAAATTAGTTTACTGTGGTGGAAAATTGTCAAATTAACAAACACAACATACATTTGAGATTATGCTTGCTTTTTACTTACAATGGTTTTCACAAGTTATCTCAGTGTTTCTTTGATGTTGTTCCTTTAGTCACTAATTTGTATTCACTGCTTCTGGTGTTTCAAAGTCAAATACAAAACCATGATAAAGGAAAAAATAAACACAGATAAAAGCAGGCAGTCCAGATTAGGAAGAAGCATGGCATTTGTTCTGCATTGTCCCTTTTCTAATTCTTGCCTAAATTTAACCAAATTATTTCTACCTAAATCACTAATCACAAATCACTCAGGCAAATAATTAAATTAAAGTAATAGTTTTTGTTTTTTACTAGTTTAATACAATTTCAGAAGGCAAAAATACGAACAGCGAAACCAATGGTGGAAACAAACTATCAATGTATTACAATAATAATTACTACTGCCATTATTAAAACAGTATTTTACTGTGGTAGCTTATTTAATGCTTATTTAACAGCTATAACTAGCAGGTTATATTCACACAAGACTGAGTTAGAGGATCATCTGCCCTGATGTCCCTGTGAGGCTTCTCAAGAGGCAGTGCTAGGAAATAAGGGGTTTATTTTAGGAACAGATGCATTTTGGGAAGTCCTTGCGATTGGCCCTCCTGTAAAGGATATGTGCTGGGTGATATATAAACTGAGGCCTGCCACTGTAAGCACTAACCTAAAATCAGAAGAGTGTGCACACAGACCCAGTGTGATTTATCACTAATGTAAGTGTATTAGTGCAGACAGGGTGATGCACCTCTGTGTACATGTACCACTTAACACCACAGTGCAGACACTAGATTCGGATCGATTCAGTGCGACTGCGTTCCCGGGAGTATTTAACCCGTACGTCAGTGTAACACAGCTTTGCCCTCTGACCTAATTACCCCTGACATGAGAGCAGTGTAATAGGGCAATGCCCCAGTGTGTATTTAACACTCCTGACATCACTGCTGTACATTTTAATACAACACTAAGATCAATATCAGTGCAGTATGGATGTCAACCCTTTTATTCTAAGAGTGAAAGGAAATGTGGGTAAAACATGAGAATCTATTACCAAAAGAACAGAACTTTTACTCCCACCATACAGTCAAAATAGCATCTACCATACATTGTATGCTATGTAATCTGGGGGAATTCTTTAGGCACCTTACAATTAAATTTGATTCTGATTTAGAGGTCTGTGATGCGCTTATAAAATGATTACTGATGCTTCTTGATGCATCTTTTTCTTCTTTACAGGATTTCTTTATGCTTGTTGACTTCATAATGTAATAGGCTCTTTTATTTTTATTTACTTAAAAGAAAGCATAATTATTAATCAAATTAATCAAATGACTAATACAAGCATCTAGGATTAATATTGTTAGGGTAATAATATAACCAGCTATAAGATAAGAAACAAGGTGATATTAAACCACAGTTAGTTCCGTCCCTGCAATGTGATTGGCTGAGATGTGTTCTATGAGTGCCGTTATTAGCCGGTAATGCACTGTACCCAAAAATCTCCATGTATTACTCCGCCACATACAGGTAACCTTGCAACGATGCAGCACTTATATACCAAACTGCTATAAACAGAGCAGTAATGGAACAACTTTAACTGGCGGATCTTTCAATAAACATTGGTAATGGAATTGTGGTATAATCGCAATAATACATTTGAGTTTCATGCTACCACATGCCTACAACTGCAGCACAGCAGTTCCAATATTACACATTACAGCACTCCCTCTTGTGTATTACTGCTTATTTATAATATCTCAGGGCAGTTTTGTTTTTCAAATGAGAATATTGTAATGTGTGGAGTTACTGAGAATTTTAACAGAGAAAATAAACTAAAACTGTAGCTGCTTATTTTACAGTTGGAAAAGTTGGAAAGAGAAAAACCTCCCATCAGCTGTGTGTGAAAGAGAGAGTGAGAGAGAGTGAGAGTTTGGAAGAAAATGAAATGAAGGAAAGATGGCTCTGTAGGGAGCTTGCTCGATTAGTGTTTGTGCTTATCGAACAAAAAACACAACACACTCACACAGACACATTTGTTTGTTCATGAGTGAAATGCGAGAACAAACTTTATGAATATTTTAGAACATGGAATCGTACAAGCTAACTAGAAGGTCAACATGTGCACCTTTTGTACAAAATGCGTAGATACATGTTGGAAGATCTAAATCAATTTTTGCCATCTGTGAAGTTCACACACTCCTACTATTTCACGATACACCACTTCTTATGATTGTTGCTTTGAGCTATATTAAGCAGCAACCACTGCTGGCACAGATGTGCAAATGTTTGCAGACACATACAGCTTGTCTAATCCCTGTAGAGAAGTAATTCCAATAGAACTAGATATCTCTGGAGAAGATAAACATAAAACTATTGGCAGCGTGTCTAATTTCAGGTGTTGGCTAGTGGGGTATAAAGCCCCCAGCATTGAGCTGTGGAGCAGTAGAACTGTGTTCTCTGGATTGATGGTGCGAGTTCCAGCCAATACTTTTGGGGTGAGTTGAGGAGTTGCGGATGAGGTGGAGTGGTTATCACTCAAAAGCCTACCTCACTAATGCTACAGCCTTGATACCCTTGATTTTAGAAAAAACAATACATGGAAAGTTGTCCTAATACTTTTGCCCATATAGTGTACAAGCACTAGGCATTCATCATATCTTCATAGATTATATTTTCCCATAATCTTTCATAATCCATCCAAATTGAATTAATTCTGACACTGTGTTTTGGTTTTCATTCACCAAAACACAGTGTGTGGTAAAACAATATGAAAATAATTACTATGTATTATTATGTCTGCATATGTTTCATCACTGGTGTAAATGATCTTCATGCTATGAAAACTGCTATGCATTACTTTGTAATATATAATTCATTAATTAGCGTGATGCTAACTACCCTTCTAAACCCCTCAAGGTTTTTGGAAGTATTTAGCAACTTGTAATAGACTGGTTGTGTGGTTTCTGCCACTCTATGACTGAAACTGTTTTCTAGAACATGGATTAATTGGTGGGGTATAAGCTAACACTACTTGTAGCTCCACTGCAAAACTAAATGAACTAAATAAGCTAAATAAACTGCACATTTAATCAGCAACTCGAGGTTGGTAGCACCTGTTTATCTGTTTATCTAGGACAGGTGTGCAGTACCTTAATGTTGGTGCTGTCCAACTGCTTGTCCTCTTCTGTCCACAGGTCCTGCTCGTAGTAATAGAGACCGTCGTTGATGGCCTTGGCAAGTTCAGCTGTGATTTTGGCGCGAGAGACGTGATTCCCGGTCCGGTCGCCGGCCGGGTGTTTCCGCAGGTGTGGCGGAGTTTGCGTCACAATCAGGATTTTGTTCACATCTCTGTCGTCCAGCTCACCGTCTGAGTCATCATCCGACCAATCGGTGAAGGTGTTTTTGCGAGGTGCTGCCAGTCGTTCCATCTCTTCATCAAACAAGAAGTCCAGCTCCTCCTGGTCGGCCTCAGGCTGCTGGTTTGGACTGGAGCGGACCGGTTCAGAGCGCTCCTGTGAAATAGAAAGCCAGTTAATTAATCACAATCAACAAGCAATAAAAGAGTATACTTAACTACACATGTGCATAGAAGTAGTGTGTAGGTTTTTAAAGCACACATGTACAGTCTAATGCAAAAGCTATGGCACCCCTGTTCAAATGACAAACACATTTTTAATTGTTCCAGTGTAAGTAGGTAAATCAATTGTCTACTGGAAGCAAACATAAATGTTACATTTAAATGTCTTTCATCTGTTAAATTCAACAAATAAACAGTAATTGTGCATTAAAATGAAGAAATGTGTTTCAGTTGAGTATACTTAACTATATTTGGAGTCTGACCAGAAATGCCCACACTTTTGCATAAGACAGTACAATGTAGAAACATTATTTAAAGAATGGAGATACTCAACTATAACTGCAGAAGGCTCAGACTGAGGAAGAGGAGAAAGATGATGAAGAATTACAGTTTGCTAGATTAAAACAGAAAGGATTGAAAAGGAAAATGGAAAAAAATAATTATGAGCAGAGAAATAGAGTTTGCTGTTATGCCCTCGCTATGTTTTCCCCGTTTCCTAGTGTGTTTCTCTAGTACTTTTCCTTCACGTGTGTGTAATTTGTAGCTCCGCCCCTTCCCCAGGTGTTCAGTGTTTCTTGTTCCTATTTATAGCACAGTTTAGTCCATGTTTAGCCGTCGGTCTTTGCACCTTCCCCCGTTGTCTGTCACGTCACGTTATTGCTTTCTCCACGTTTCATATTTACTCGCTCTTGTTTATTGTCATTCACGTTATTTCTAGTCACGTTTATTTCCTGTTTGTTTCTTTGTTTATTTTGTATACATTTACGTATTTATCCTTTGTATATATATCCCTAGCCCTGTTTGTTATTATCTGTTTTACGTTTCTCCCTGTTGTTTGTTTATGTACATAGATATATTCGTTATTCCCCTGTTTGTTTATTTGTTATTTACTAAAGTATTGGTCTTACCCGCATATAAATCCGCCTCCCGTCTGTCCCCCGCGTTACATTTGCAACAAGAGGAGTGAGGTCATATTGCAACTCAGATAATGAAATGTTTATCATGCACAATTACAGAATATGTTAACAATCATGTTAAAAAATGAGGAAATCAGTCTGGACTAGGGATGCACCAAATAACTTGCAACGAAAATTATTAGTCAAAAAAGATTAAAAAAAAAAGAATAAGTAAAAAGTAAAAAGAATATATTCTATGAATATCAAAAATAGCAGAGCTGAGGAAATTTCTCATTGGAACAGCAAAGCTGAGGTGAATTTCTCATTAGAACAGCAGGGTCAAGGTAAACATTTTACAAGAATAGCAGAGCTGAGGTAGATGTCTCATAAGAACAGCAGAACTGAGGAAAATGTCTCATAAGAACAGCAGAGCTTAGGTAAATTTCTCATAAGAATAGCAGAGCTGAGGAAAAGTTTTGATTAGAAAATAGCAGAGCTGAGGTAAACTTTACTGCTACTATGTTTCATTCGCTTTGCACTACTTTTTCCAGATTGTAGCTTTAATATGCTTTATTATATTATTTGAGTAGTCTGTACTGTGTGTGCTTGTACCTTGGTTTTCCCGGAGGAGTTTCTTTGCCGTTTTTCCACCTGGATCCAATGGCTCTCGTGGTCGGGCAGACTGCTGGACAGGCCTTTTGGAGTATCTGCATCAGGCGTATTGTTGCACAGCCCTGCAGGTGTTCTTTCAGCTGTGCTGGACACATTTTTGGGCTCAGTTGGTGACTTGCTAGTTTGGGGTTTGACCTCTGTATCGGAGCTGTCGTTTAGTTGGCCGTTGGTAGTAGGGGTGGGCTCGACTGTGATGTTATTGGCTGGGGATGTTGAGACTGAAAATGCAGAGTTAATGAGTTAGCATCACTCTACTACAGCTCTAGGTAACATCTCTCTCGCTATCTCTCTATTCCTGTCTGCCCATCTTTGTACCATCTATGGTTTGTAGTCAGAAACTTCATTCCAGACTATGAAGAAAAACACAGAATTTAAAGTGTTAGAAAATTAAAATACTCTGTGAAGCTTTAAGGTAGCCTCTTATCTGAGGTGCTGTTAATTTGCTGTTTCTGAAGCTGGTAATATTTTAATTTTATCAGGATATTTTCAGTTCTTTAATTTTTTTCAAATTGACTGATTGGTAAAACTCTTAAAGTTGTTTCTTTTTCATTTTCTTTACTTGAGCAGTTCTTGGCAAAATACAAATTAGAATAAAATAGGTAAAAACCTCATAAAGCTGACTGAGAAAATGCCACCAAGATGGACAAAGCTGTCATCTAAGCAGGAGGTGCTACTTTAACAAAATCAAAAATATAAAACATATTCTGTTTTTTTTTTGTTGTTTACACTTTTTAGTTTGATAAATAATTCCATGTTTATTTTTATAGTTTGGATTACTTTAGTATTAATTCACAACACAGAGATTGTTAAAATCATTAAAAATCCAAATTTTTGACCTGTACTGTACATTTATCTGCAAACAAGACATCATGGCACCTCAGAACTGCCAATCAATAGCCCAATATTAATGAGCTCATGCATATAAATGACCAATGCAACTGTACTTATTGTTATTGCAATGCAGCAAAAAAAAAACCCTGTTTGCTGAAAAACAGCTAGATGGACGACCCAGCAAAGCAGAAATGAGCACCTGCGTTCAGGCAGGTGAAGGTCTGTCCCGGTACGAACTCAGGGCAGTGTATAAGCTGAGTGAAATCTGTGCGAGGGGAGTCGACTGGGAGTCCAGGGATAGGCCAATGCTCCGGGTCCTCCTTTCTCCTCATCTTCTCATCCACCAGCTCCACCACATCACTGTTTTTAACAGCCTAAACACACAAACCGACAACAATTAAATGTTGTTAATCTCCCTATACATGCATATAATGTGTGTGAATTCTATTTAATTCTAATAAACCACTAAACCAATAAAATCTCTCTTTAATATGAAGCTGTTCATACAATATGCTCCACAGGACGTCTGCTAACATACAGTATATGATATGAAACCTACTTATTCATTGTTTCTGTAAGGGTAATAACTGTAATAAGAAAAATATGTTTCTACTGCTTTTGCTAGAGGCACGGCATTGCTGTGAGGATATGATTCAATTTAGTGATCATCACTTAATGAGTTCAGCATGTTAGATGATCACCACCCCACCTCATCACCAAGTACTCAACTCATCCCAGCTAAAAGTACTGGATAGAGGAGGTGTCATTCCAGATGAAGACAGTTCCACTGCTCAACAGCTGAATCATACAGGGGATTTTCGTTTTTCTAGCCTTTGGTGGCATTAGGAATAGAGATGGGAAGATCGATTGGCTATGTATCAGTATCAGCCAGTTTTCGGCAAAAATACACAATCAGCTGATACTTCTCTGGTTTATGGTTAACTTGAATTTGTAAACAGAGCTCACGAGCACAGCGCGCTAGACATAATGATGTATGCTGACTCCAAAGTGTGTCTTGAACGCGCTGCCTTATAAAGTTCCTTATGGGTTTAAATGCTGCAGAACAAAAGAGCTGCCTTTGAAGGCAATGACTACCTAGGCAGCTGCCTTTAGATTGGACCGCAACTATAGTGTATAACCATATATAACTTCTATAAACTCTATAATATTTTTAATTTTTAGTTTTTTAATTTTTAGTTTAATTTTCAAGTCAAAGTTTTAAGTTTTAAATATGCAGATACTTTGTGAAGAGAGGGCACTATTTAAAGCGAGGTGTAAGCTATTGTTGCTTTTACATTTAATTAAATATTTTTTTAACCCTTTAACCTTACATGTAGCTTTCATATTAAACATATATACAAATATAACAAATATAATAAACAAATATAAACTCTTTATATTTTAGTTAAGGAAAGTGTAAAATATAAAAATCACAGCCACATTAAAGAGTGACAGAAAGATGTTTCTGACAGAAGCAAGTCTATCTACTGAGATTTCCCTGGAAGCTTCTATATGTAAAAATGTAATTAAAACTAATTTGATTAATCAAATGAATTTGATTAACTTCCCAGCCATAATTCAGACTGTAGAGGTCAAACTCAAATCTCACCTCTATGATGAGGTTGATGTCGGTGGTCAGGGCCTGGACACGGCGGAAGCCAGCAATCAGAGAGATAGGCAGGAAGCCCTTGGAGTCCATCTTCCTCCGTAAGAAAAAGTCTCGTTCCAAGTTATGCAAGCTGAAGTAATACTCACTGGAACAAAGAAAACAAACAAAATTACTTTTTTTTTAAAAAATCACACCAATCTGTTTAAATAACATTTATTATTAAATTCTGAAGTAGTACACTTTTATTGTCATTCTAAAACAAATATATGCCTCTGATATTATAACATAATAATGCAGGTACACACTTTTTAGGAGCATTAAACAATAAAACAAAGTAAACAAAATGGCCAATATATAAAACGGCAAAAATGACTGAGGTCATGTCTACATATTGTACAATACCAGTCACCTGCGCACTTGAATTACTTGAATGCTTCAAATTTTCCTTCAACACTTTTTAAAAAATGTTTAAAAATGTTTCATTTGCATTATAGTGTAGGGTTAGCTGTGCTATGGTGCTGCTAAAGTAAAAAGGTTTAAGACCTAACATTGGCTGCTTAGGTGGGATGGGTATTGAACCCACAACCCTGTAGTGAATAGCCTAGCATTCCTCAAAACATTGGACAAGAGCATTGGTACACTAACCAGTCCATGTTATTGATTTATCATGGCTCACAAAACTGGGAACGCTCTAAAACATGGACCAACTGAAGCCTCTGAGGATCAGTTTAAGGGATACTGGACTAAAATATGTGAAATTCTGTTTAAATTTTGCAGCTCCAGGGCAAAACTAAAAGAGCCGGAGTTAAGAAGCCAAATAGGTTTCTGCAGATTCAAGAGAAGAAAATGCCATGCCACGCCACAAAACAGGCCAAACAGTGTACCTCTGTATTGTACAGTTCCTTATTTCCAGCTTAAGAGACTCTGGGTCAAACAATCTCACACATACCTAAAGAGCCAGTGAGATAAGGTTTACTAAAACACTAATAAAGGCCCTTTTTTCGCTACAGCACCAAAGGCCATGGAGTGGCGTGCCAGTACGGACCCTTTACAGTTACCATATCTTTTTCCTTTTGCTGCTTTGCTTAATCAGGGCCAACAAGTGCACATCAGTGTCTCGTCAGTGGCTGTTGTTGTAACAATCAAATTTCCACTCTTTTCTCTGCTCCATGTCTGCTTTTGATCTCTTTACATTTTTAGCTAGCTAGCTAGTTGTGTTAACATTAATTTTATGTCTGATCTGATATTACAGATTAACATGGACATAAAAGTTAGTTCAGAACACTTTAAGACACAGGTTGGAATGTAAAAGTTGAAGAAGGACTAGACAGATAATTCAGTGAAGTCTGTAAGGAGGACTGTAGTTAGATGAACTACAGCGTATTTTTCAACAGTCATTAAGTTAGTTAGTAACTAACTAGCTAGCAAGCTAGATAACACTAGAGTTTTCAATACAGCAAACAAAGACGATTACCTTCCACGTCCTGCAATAACCCCTCAATCCAGTTTCTCTAGCCTTTTAGGAAAACAGTTCTGGGAATCTTGCACTTATTTCCTGCCCATTTTTGACTGCTTTCCCCCTTAATTTAAGGAGGTGTTTGAGGTTAGTTGTCCACACAGGCGCTTCCATTTAAACTGGCGGATATTCTGCTGGCTCCCTCGCTTCCTGGAATTTCTGGTTTAGTAGTGTAACCCCCAGCCCCGCTTTTGTTTTAACATGGGCGCAGAGTGAATGAGGTGTATGGGAATGAGATTACTCATGTTGGCTGTTTAATAAATACGTTGTGCGAGAATAATTAGGGTTCAAGCACCGAAGGTGCGTAGAACCCTATTGTTTTTGCTAAGATTTTTCTTCTTCTTATTATTATTATTATTCTTTTTCTCCTGAAAAAACAGTTGTGCAGCCTAAACCGTAAGTCATAGAGAAATGAAACTTGGTAGGTAGATGTAGGATCAGTGCATCTCGGTGGACAACAAAAATGGCACCGATTGGTCAAGTGGTGGCGCTATAAACAAGGAAATTCATTTTTCACAATTTTCTCAATAACTCAAAAACCATAAGACCTACATTCAAAATTCTTTTTTTGATGGATTCCTTGGGTCAATACCAACAACTTTCCAATTTGGACCATGCACTTCCGTCTATATAGATTTGTTGCTAATTTGCATAATATGCAAAACCTACTTTTGCAAACTAGTCCTAGGAATTTTGACCAATCCTGGCATGTTTCGTATCAAAATACTCGTGAGAGCATGCGCTTCAATATTCATTAAGAAAAAGTTGAAATATGTAAACAATATGGCCGCCATATGCAAATTAGTCCTTCCGGATATATGCCCCATTCACTTCAAGAGGTAAATTTGGAGCACTGTTTCTCAGCAACCGTGCAACCTAGCAAGTTGAAACTTTGCATGCAGAATCTATCATACAGCCTCTAAAGGATGTTCAAAGGGCAACTTAATCAATCAACATGGCTGAACACCATCAGCCAATCAGCATTCAGCAGACATTTTGGCAGGCTGAATGTTGCCCAATCTGGATGATATTTGGCAGTTATGTTCAGGTGGAGACACTGTAGTGACCTGCAAAGTGCTGAAACAATCCGCCCACTGGGGGGCGCTGTTCCAAAAAAACGAGTATATGTCAATCATGCTGTACTATTTTGACATCTAATTGTTTTTGCCATATTTAGTACAGTGGCTCTGACAAATTTCTCAATACAACTATGTTTAAAAAGTGCTTTGTTCATTCATAATTGCTAATTGTTTGAAAATAGCTATATTGAAACTACTCTCTGGATATTTGGCCTATCACCTCCATTTCAGTCTTGCTGCACACTGTAGAGTCTCTAGGTAAATGTTCATTAAAAACATTTGTGAAAATTTCACATACAATACTCTCCAGGCATCAAGCAATCTGTGCGTCCTTGGAATTTCTAACCTAAATTGCTGTAACTCTGCAGTATTTGCTGTAATCTCACAATGTTAAAGACCTCTGTACAATATCACTCTGATGAAGCGCCATTTAATACAGAACTAGATTAAGAATAACTTGACATTACATGTCATATCAGAACATTCACTCCTTTGTGCCTCTTCTCAACATTAATAACAGGTGAAAGACTTTTGATCATTTTAAATGTGACAGAATGTCTCCAATTGTGTTAGACCTTCTTACACATCACCATCCTATGCTCTAGTAGGCACCATTGTGCTAGTTGGTGCTTGATGAAGCGCCATTTAATTCAGAACTAGATTTATAATAACTTCGTAATTACATGTCATATCAGAACATTCACTCCTTTGTGTTAATTTAAACTTGTTTGGTCAAACATTTCAGCTTGTTCTGCAAAGGTTCAAAGGTCAATCTGAATACCACTTTGTGAACATTCTGGTTGAAGCCACCTGATCAATACCAATAACATGTAGACACCTTGTGACTAGTTCTAACTCACTTAATGAATATCCTACAAAGTTCACTAGATTTACATGTGAATTTAAGCACTGATCAGGTTGAAAGGCCTCTGCTCAACATTAATAACAGGTGAAAAACTTGATAATTTCTAAATGTGACAGGGCATCTCCAATCATATTAGACCTTCTTACACATCACCATTCAATGCTCCAGTAGGCACCATTGTGCAAGTTGGTGCTTGAACCCGATGATTGCCGCTTGCGGCTATATTTATTTTTGTATTTTTTATTACAATTTAGAAAAAGGTACTGAAAAAAGTATAATTTGAGTATCAGTATTGAAAGTATCGTATCCAAATATTTTTTTTATACAGTGCCTTAAAAAGTACATAGAAAATTAGCACATAATTGTGAAGTGGAACGAAAATTATATGTGTTTAAAAACTAAAAAAATCAAATAAAATCAAATAAAAATCTGAAAAGTGTCACATGCAGAAGTATTCAGCCCCCCTATATCAATACTAGTAGAGCCACCTTTCACTGCAATTTTTTACCCATTCTTCTTTGTAAAAAAACTTAAGATTAGTATAGTTGGATAGAGAGTGTCTGTGAACAGTAATGTTCATTTGATGCCACATCTAAAACCTTCCATTGTACCTCAGGCTGCTTCCAAGATGTTCTTTTCCAGGATTGCCCTGTATTTGTCTCCATCCATCTTTTCATCAGCTCTGATCAGCTTCCCTGTCCTTGCTGAAGAAAAGTATCCCCACAGCATGATGCAGCCACCACCACGTTTTACAGTGGGGATGGTATGTTCACGATGATAAGCATTACTTTCTGCCACACATAGTGCATGGCATTTAGGCCAATAGGTTAAACTTTGGTTTTATCTGACCACAGACCCTTCTTACACATTTGCTGTGTCACCTCCATGGCTTGTGGCAAACTGTATATACACCTATGAACAGCTGTTTATACAGAGACTAAATCACACACAGCTGCACTCTATTAACTAAATAAATGACTTCTGAAGGCAATTTATTAGCAATAAAGATACTATGAAATTTTGAAACAACGCTAATTCCAGCGATACCAGGAAATCAATGGCTCTGTTTTGGCAACAACTCGGCATCATAATACAGGGGGTTACAATTCACTATATTGCAATATTTTGCGATAATGTAGGCAAGATGATGGATTTTATTTGATATTTTTTTAAGAAAACTGTCATGATATAAACATCAATCAGATTCATTAAACCTAAATTAAAGAAAATGTTATTTTTTATCCAATCAGGACATGGGGATCTGAAGACAGACTACACCACAGCTATCTAGTGATCGTGATTTAATCACTAAATGAACCACTGTCTGAAATGTAACATATTAACTTTTTAATAATCAATACTTAACACAGTATTGATTGTTAATTATTTAAACCATTTCTATGCTAATATAGGTGAGACCCCACTTGGACATCTTACACGTAGGCCTGTCACGATAACAAAATTTTTAAGACGATATATTGTCCCAGAAATTATTGTGATAAACAATGATATTTTCATTTTAAAGCGCCTGTCTGTCACAGAAATAATATACTAGCATAATAATACTAACTGCACTAAATATTAAACAGACCTTTATACAAAAATTAAGTAACAACAAACAGATTAAAGTAACATTTACATTAATAATTTTTTTTTAACTCTTTAACTCTTGATATAACACAAAGGCATCTGCAGATTCTTTTTTCTGATCATATATGCATATGCTGTAAAACACACATTAGCTCAAAATCACACGTGTCCATGTGATCAAAGACACAGACGGCTCAGCCATGGCTCTTGCTATAATTATATATTTTAATGTAACTGTCAGACACTCGAATGCGTTTGCCAGCTAACATCTCCACACACTCTCCGCTGTGTGTGCATGTGTGCATGTGTGGAGGTACAGTCACTGGTGCAGCTCTGCATGCACTACACTCATTAACCGATAGATGTCGCTGTCTGACAGATTCGACAGAGAGCCAGTGAGAGAGCAGCACTAGAGATCAAGTGTTCCAATGTCAGTCGGTAACTTAATTATCGCGACAGGCCTACTTACAAGTGTTCTTTAATGGACATTCTTCTGTGCATTTCAGGTAAGGAGTATACTTGCATTTAGCACTGTTGTAATACAGGACTGGGTTATTTATGGGTGGAGCAGAACCTCCACACCCAACATTTCATAACCTTTTCTCTGCCAGAGCAGGTAGGCATGATGCACAACCAGTTAAGAGAAATTCATCAGTGTTTACTTAGAACCAGTTCTCACAGTCTTTCAGAATGCAGTGTCCTCTCCATGTTTATTACTGTACAGAAGACCTCTCAGACTGCAGCTCCACAACACTATATATCCTCCTGAGATAATATATATATATATATATATATATATATATATATTATTCCAGATTTTTAATATATCTTATTATATTAAAAATAAGAAGATAAACACAAATTGTAACTGTAAAATGCTTCCTCCAGAGATAAGATTCACTACTGGGCAAAATAGAAAGCAGTACATCCTACAAGAGACACTGAATAAAAGTTGTAATTTGAAAGAGTTAAAATGACTTAATTTCTCAAACACTCATATATTTCAGATCATCAAATATATTCAAATATTTTCCCCCAATAACTGGTTGGGCCTCCTTTAGCAGCAAGTTTGCTGCAACTTGCAATGAGTGTTTCACAGCACTGTGGAGGAATTTTGGTCCAGTGTATATTTGCAGAATTGTTGTTATTCTGCCACATTGATGGTTTTCAAGCATTAATCACCTTTTTAAGGTAATGCCACAGCATCTCAAAGTTTTCACTTTGTTCAGCCAATCAGAGGTGGACTTGCAGGTGTTTTTTTTTGTCATTGTCCTGCTGCAGAAGCCAAGTTCGTTTCAGCTTGAAGTTACGAACAGACGGCCGGGACATTCTCCTTTAGAATTTTTGGTAGACACAGTTCCATTTATCACACAAGTCTTCCAGGTCCTGAAGCAGTGAAAACAGCCCCAGACCATAACACTACCACAACCATATTTTACTGTAGATATGATGTTCTTTTTCTGAAATGCAGTGTTACTTTTATGCCAAATGTAATGGGACACTCACCTTCCTAAAAGTTTTATTTTTGTCTCGTATGTCCAGAGAGTATTTTCCCAAAAGTCTTGGGGATCATAGAGATGTTTTCTGGCAAAATAGAGACGATCCCTAATGTTCTTTTTGAGTAGCAGTGGTTGTCATCTTGGCACTCTGCCACACAGGCCATTTTTGCCCAGTCTCTTTCTCAGGAATGCTGACCTTAACTAAGGCAAGTGAGGTCTGAGGATGTTGTTGTGGGGTCTTTTGAGACCTCTTGGATAAGTCGTCACTGCGCTCTTGGGGTAATTTTTGGTTAGTTGGCCACTTCTGAGAAGGTTTACCGCTGTTCCATGTTTTTGCCATTCATGGATAATGACTCATTGTGGTATAAAGTTTTCCAGACTGATAGATCTTCTTTACTTTCTTTCTCATTTGTTGCCATCAACCGCGTCTATCGTAACAATCAAGTGCCAGCTTCATTCCAGAAGCTGTTAGACTCCTAAACTCCACCTAAACTTCACCAAAGCACTGCACTGACAATTACATATTTAAAACAACACTGACACATTATGCATACTGAGACACTTACTGTTGCAGCGTTAGTGCAATGAATAGCAGTATAAGTGCCTTCTGCACTTATATGTACCATATGTGATGTAAATGACAAAGTCTCTTTAAATCTTTAATGTTGGGTTTGGGTGCAGTGGCCTTGTGTATATAACGAGCCCAGGGTTATGCACATTGAGTGCGCACAATGTGCATGTGTTGCTTAAATAGCAATGAATGTCTGACTACTGACAATGGGCCAGAAATTTACCTGCACACATCACCTCTCAGACCACCCATCCATCAACACAGAAATATTCCCAAGATCCAGAATCAACATGTGTTTGTGGGGTGTCAGATAAGGCCCTTTATCTAAAAAAAAACTATTACAGCATTTTGAACGAAAAATAAAGCCTCACTGGGCAATCAACAGGACAAAAATAGACTACATAAATGGTGCTTGACTTATAGAAATTGCAGGTGTCAGGAAAAAAACCCCACCAAAACACCACTATCAGTCGTACAGACACTTATTGGGGATGAATGGAATTCTATCCACTGTTTTATAAATCTTGTTCAATGTGTGTGGGTGGAGTCTCAAGAGAAACATGTTTGCTCACACTATACCGTTTCCACAGCACAACAACTTTCATTCTTTAAATACTTGAGGTGGGGGAAAATTGCACGTTTTGGTCCTCCAAACAGTGACTTCAGAAAAACAAGTTGCAATTTCTCTGTATCCCTTGCTCATTTGCTCTCTCTCTTTCTCTCTCCTCCAACTATGTGTCTGGAACTGTTTTGTTGTCCTTTTTTTATGTGTTCCGTGCCTGCTCCTTTAAGAACAGCCCTAACCACTCCAACATGCACAGAAACACACACAGACACACATCCAGGATCAGTTTATTAGCACTGAAACCAAACTACACAGGAGCCATTTACAGGACTGCTGCTTTATCTGTGTGTGCCTGTTCTCCTTGTGGTGCACCACTGAGCTTACTCAATATCATTACTGAATCACACATCACACGCACACACACACGCGCACACACACACACACACACACACACACACACACACAGTTCCTCATTCGTTCTTTCACATTTACGCATATGTACAAAAATATGTATATGCAGATGCATGCGAGTACACACACACCACTTTGCACTCCAGATCACTTCACCTCTCCCTTACGCAGAAATGCTACATTTATCCCCAACCCCCCCTTTGCCACACACACAAACAAACAAACACACACACACACACACACACACACACACACACACACACACACACACACACACACACACACACACAAAAACACACACACACACACACCGCAATTCCTGCCCTGATGTAATAGCAGCAGCTCCACCTTCTGGTGGAAATTTGTACTGCATACCTTAATCTGGCCTCATGGCAGATGTTCTTTATATTTTGACATAATCTCACGATGACCAAAATGAACTTTTTCTGCAGTTTTGGTGGTAAGAGAGAAAATAAGTAAAATGTAGATAGTACAGATAGTACACTCATCACTAAATACAATTAAATCTTCAAAGAAATGCTCAAGAATCTGGTAGAAAGCCTTTACTGAATTGCAGAGACAGTTACTCCAACAAAAGCAGGACTCTTTTTAATCCTCTTGATTTCAGAAAAAAACAATGGTTTAGCAGATGTTCTAAAAACTTCATATAGTGTAATTTATCATGCTTTGTGGTTTAAAAAAATTACATGTATTAAGCAGCTTTACAGTGCATAGCCCACCTTGTTAATGGTGTAAAAATAGTGATTTATTTGCATGGGCAACCCTAAGCCTGTTGGAAGCATCAGCTAAAAGCACTGTATTTTAAAATGCTGGGGGGTGAATGGAGGTGGGCTATTCAACAAAAGTTTGTACTCGTTATCATGTTTCACTACATTTCACACCAGATTTCTCCTTTAATACAGAGTCACACAGGATCAGAACAGTGAACACCTCCACAGAGTCTAAGGAGAGTGTGTGATGATTTAGGCTCAATTAGAGCCATGCCAAAAGGTGTACACAGGCTTTTATTGCTTGTTATTTACATTAGCCTAGAAGAGACAGGCTTCAGAAACAGCTGTCGTAGCTGACAAATATCGGCAATAGGATAAAGCATTCACCTTAATTAGGCTGGATTGGAAAGTAGAAAGACAGATGTTTACTCACATCTGGCGCTTAATGTACTCTTTCAGCAGACTCTCCTCGATGGTGTACATCTGTACCCGGTTACCGTCGTCATAGAAATACATCATATTGGTGCCGAAATCCTGGGGCATGGCAGAACTATCCAAGAAGGAGTCCCGGTAACTATGTGAGTAGTCATACCGACCTTGGGAACAAAAGGACAAGAAAGTTGGTAAAGGTTCTGAAAATCAGTATCGACTCATTACAATGACTTATAATGTATTACTAAAATAATTTATTATCCACACAGAGCAGTCCTCCAACTACAATGACCACCACCAAATTCTGATTACTTTTTTTTCATAATTTTATTTATAGGTTTTCTTTGGAATACAGCATTAAAAGAAACAACCCTTTTCCATCCCAACCCTCCCCTCCTCCCACCCCAATGCAATGCAAAGAAAACAGCATAATGGTGTATATAAAACATTCAAAACATAAACATATAAAATATGTATCACATGTAACTGTGAATAGCACTCACATAGTCATATGCATTTATCCATATAGAATTATAAACACAAAAATAATAATAATAAAAAATAAAGAAATAAATAAAAAAAATAATAAAAATAAAAAGCTTGGAGAAATGTGACCTACACACATGATAAGTTTTATCTGCCTTGCATTGTACTTGACCAGGGACCATACCAACTTGCTACTAACCTAGGCTAGATAAGCATCACTACAACTTGTTTGCAATACATATACATAAGAAAGAAAATTACAGCAGGGTGTATCAGACTGAGGACATATTATCAACAAATTCTATAAAAGGAGCCCATGTTTTAGTAAACTTAGCACGTTTGCCACTGCGATTATATCTCATCTTCTCCAGTGGAATCATTGACAGTAATTCTCTGACCCATTGTTTGAAAGAAGGAGGTTTCACTGATTTCCATCCCTGGAGAATCAGCCTCCGGGCCATCAATGTGGCGAAGGCTACAGCATTCGACTGAAGGGCAGTAAATTGTTCTCCGAATGGAAACACGCCAAAAACAACGCAATTGTGGGATTAGGATCCACTGTCCCCCCACAGATGTAAGAGATTGCTTCAAAGATCTTCTCCCAAAAATCTACTAATAGGTTGCATGACCAGAACATATGACCTAATGTGGCTTGACTATGATGGCATCTTGGACACCCCGGATCATTTCCGGGGAAGATTATGGCTAGTTTTACATTTGAATAGTGTAGCCTATGAATAATTTTAAACTGGGTGAGTCCATGTCTGATGCAAAGAGAGGTGGTATGTATACGATTTAAGCTATGTTGCCAGGTCTCTTCATGAATTGCATGAAATGAAGTCCTCCTCCCATGCTTGTTTCTTAGCCTCACTAGTAGGGGGGCTGATTTCCTGGATTGATTGGTAGATTTTATGGATGGATAGTCAAACTGGGTAATACAAAACAAGGCATTAGGCACATTCCAAAATGGCATGCAGACAAAATAGATTCAACAGCAATCAGAAGATAACAACAAAAGCTTAAGTATGGTTGCTTTGGGACCCTCGGCTGACCTGTACTAAACTCCCAGGTCGCCCTAGCCTCACCTAACTTGAGGCTAAACCCACACATTGGCTTTAGATATCACCAGCACCTGGCGCTATTAGCAACTCAGCCGTCAAACCCTAGGGGCCGGGTCGTCACGTTGGTCCGAGGATGAGCCGGAGGCACCAGGCCTTTGAGCAGGTGTAGCTGTGTTTCTGTTTTTTGCAGCCTTGCCAGCCATTCTCCTTCGCTTGAGTGTGATGGGAAAACTGTCCCAAAGTTGAAGATAATTTAAATCCTTGTGTACTTAAACCAAAAGTGCCTAAAAGCAATGTTTTAAACTGAAAGTTCTGAAGAGCCTTAAAATACACGTCTACTCCATAGCTCTCTCGCCACGCCCCCTGATTACTTTTTTACTTTTTTTTTTTTTTACTTTTACTTTTTTTTTAAGTTTGGTTTATTTTAATATTACACTGAATTTTACACACTCAGCGACCACTGACTTTAGATTTATTTCTAACCTTATTAGAAATTAGAAGTTTTATTCTAATGCTTCACAGTAGTAATTACATGTAAACACACCTACAGAACACTGACTGGGTTTACTGGGGTTTATTTTAATGTATATAGTTTTATGTAACTGACCCCTGACTTTGTTTATTTAGGTTTATTCTAATGTTACAAACAGGTTCATTACAGTTCATTACAGGTAGACACTCACTGACCACTGACTATATCTTTTTGGGTCCATTTTAATGTTATAAAGAGTTTAACAGGTAACCAGTCTCACTGACCAAAACCTTTGTTTGTATGTTTGTAATGCAGAAACAAATTAAGTTGCAGTGACCGTTACCTCGACCACGACCTCTGCCCCTGCCGCGACCTTTGCCCCGCCCCCTAAGGCTGCCACGGACGCTGCTGCCTTCGCTGCGGATGCTGGATGCATCGTCAAAGAACTCTCGCTCTCTCCTCCAGCCTGAACACACAACACAAAGACGAGTTAAACACACAACAAACACAGAAAACAGAACAACATTTCATCATTAATGCTCCCAAATATTCCAACCAGACAGAGGCCTAACAAATTACTGAAACACTTATATACCTATATTTAGACATGTCCCCACATTAGTTATTTTTTATTTTTGCAGTCAAAATTCTACGTTTTACTGATTTATGCACCGAAAGCAGCCTGGATTAATTTTGTACAGTACCATTGTCCAACCTCTCTTTGTTTAGGCAATCTTTGACACCTGCTTCTTTAAGACTAAAATACCAATAGTCAGCAACCTTCTATCTTAACGTACCCCTCTGTGCATTACAAAGAAAACATAAATACATAAATAAATAAATACAGCTTTTATTAATAATATTAAGATTACTGTTGTTGTTTTACCGCTGTTGCATTATAGGTATTTTTACTGTTAGCAATGATCTTTCAATGGTTTAACATACTTTGAAAAGTGCTTCAGTTCATGCAAACAAAGCCACAGGGACAGTGTTTGGCAGTGTTCTTTTTAGATCAGCCCTGCACTGCGCATTTTACAATGGCGAATCAATTAGCTGATTAGCTGATGAGTTGAGTCAGGCGTGTTGGAACAGGAAGAGCATTAAAGCAAGTCGAGTAAAGGAAGTACAGGAGCAGAAATGAGAAGCTCTGAATCTAATTATACGCTTTAACCAGCTGCTCATTTTTAGACACAGCTTGGCTCTTGATCACTGTAAACTGTGTTTATCTGCACATATGAATGTGATCATTAATACAAACTGAAGCTATAATGTGTTTCATTAACCACATAATAATTCTGACTGTTGTGCTGATGTACTGTTCTCAGGTTGAAATCTTGCTCTTGATTTTGTAATGAAAAACAGTAGAATGTTTATAAGCCTTTTTACACATCAGAGTCTGGACCAGTAACATTGTCTGAATTTACATTATGTTAGTTTTGGTTTCAGACTGCAGTGAGAGCAGTAAATAACTTTGATGACGACAGGAGGTAGAGCACCTATGTGTGCTGCCTCTCCCTGTATTCGACACCGACTGGTTTGTAGAATGTTGTCAGTCTAGCATGTTAACAGTTGTTGTACTGAAGAAAACTCCCTTGCAGAAACTTTCTTCATGTGGAGGTCACTCAAGCAGCAGAAGAGCAGATTTCCCTTTTATTTCTGTTCATTAATAAGGGTTAATCTACAGTTACGGTAGATACAGGAGTCACAAGCATCAGCCTTTGAGTTCTTTTTTTTGCTACTGAGGGATAATAGCTTGATTCAACTTCCTGTAATTGGTCAGAAAGTCTAAACCACACAGGAAGTATATGCAGACCAAGGACCACATCATTTGGTAACAATTTTGGTTATCTGGTCCAGACCATTGTTTTCAGCACCTTTTACACCTACTACTAGATTTTTCGCACTATAAGGAGCACTTAAAATTCTTTTATTTTCCCCAAAACTGTCAGTGCACCTTTTAATCCAGTGCACCTTATGTATGAGTTTTTCCAGTCAGGTTGTAAGGAGCAGTAAAGCCACTCCACTGAAGTACAGCGTTATAGTTCTCCAGCATTAGCCGCTAATCACTCTAAACGCTAGCTCTTTCGCCGTTCAGAGGAGTGTTACTGGCCTGTAGCCTGCTGCTTACCCCGGCTAGCACTGCTAGAGCAGCATTAGCATTACCTGCTAACAGCACTATGCGTTAGCACTTTTGCCGTTCAAAGGTGAGTATTATCGGACTGTAGCCTGCTGCTAACCCTGGCTAGCACTGTTGGAGCAACATTAGCATTACCCGCTAACCACACTAGCACTTTTGCCGTTCAGAGGTAAGTAATATCGGCCTGTAGCCTGCGTGCTTACTGTGCTAACATCGCCCTGGCTTACCAGAAAACAAAGAGGGTTCCTCAGTGTAGTGCTGTTGGATGGCATTTGCTAGCAGTTAGCCGCTAATGGTGCTGCACCCAGCCTTAGTGGAAATCTGGAAATCTAAGCTTACTGTGAATAAATAGAAGCGCTTTACTCACCCTATTAAACAGTTTTCATGAATTAAATCTGTATAGATTAACATTCAGCGCTTGTTTGACTTTAAAAACCCAGTTTTATTTTCTTAGCGTAGCTTAGCTTTACTTAATTAAGTTGTTACAGACACCAGGCACTGTATGTATAATCATTCAGCACAATACCTTTTAGCATTCTTTTAGTGTAATAAGCTTTTATGAGTTCAGTCATCTGCTTTCCTACACCACCACTGTGAACTATTCTCTCTGGGTAAGATCAAGAATGTAAGCATTTTACACAAATCCACCAAACCCCAGGCCATAAACAAATTAATTTTGTATAAATTATTCAGATATTTTCCCTTGGAACTGTAAATTTCTGTCTAAAGGGAAATGAAACGTGTTTCTGACCTCCTCTCCTGCGAGTGGTGCTGTTTTGCATGTCTTTGCTGATGTCCTTCCCCTCCTCCGTGGGGAGGTGTGTTAGAGGCTCCTCTTGCGCCTCCCTGTTCTCTTTACTGTCACTTCCATCACTGCCACTCTCCTTTTCCCTCTTTTCTCCTCCACGATCCCTCCTCCTCTCCCTCCGTCCTGTCGACAACTTCCTGCCCTGTGTGTTAATCACGTTCTGCTGCAGCTGCAACCAATCCAAAATCATCATCATTTGTGTGCATATATAAAACACAATTACCATCATTCCCATTAAAGATTATAAATGTCTCTCTCTCACTCACACACACACTCACACCTCCAAAAGTATTGGAACAGGGAGGTAGATCCCTTTATTTCTGCTGTAGACTGAAAGCATTTGGACAAAAGTTCAACATTCTAGTTTTTTTCCAGGTATGAACATCTAGATCTGATACACAATTCAGAAGATTCAACACCTCCTTTCTGAACCCACCTAAAGTGAATAAGACTTAATACTTAGTTGCAAATCCTTTGCTTGCAGTAACTGAATCATGTCTGTGACCCACTGACCTCACTAAACTTATGCTGCTGCTGCAGCTTCTTCTTCTGGGATGCTTTTTGATGCTCATTATCTTGTTGAATGGTGAAGGATCTCCCAATCAGTGGGGTTTCATATTTCTTTATATTCACAGATAAAATGTTTCACACATGAGTTCACTTTACACCAATGAAGAATAATGAGCCTGTCCTCCACTGTGTTTCACATATGATTTTATATGTTTGAGATCATGAGCAGATTCTTTCTTCTCCACATTTTAGCCTTTTCATCACATTTATAAAACAAACATATTTGTTTCATTAGTCCATAGTTGGTCCACAGTCTTTTTTCTGTACTTCTGGTCTTCCTGTTCACCTCGTTAATAGTAGTTTTCATCTTCTGGTGAAGCCTCTGTATTTTTGTTCATGAAGTCTTCTGTGATCAGTAGATTGTGATATCTTCACTCCTGCCCTCTGGAGGTTGATGCTGATGTCACAGTTGTTTTAGGGTTTTCTTATTACAGCACTCAATATGTTTCTGTCATCAACTGCTGTAGTTTTCCTTGGTCTATCTGTTCATCACCTGTTATTTAATACACCAGTAATGACTTTCTTTTTCAGGACATTCCAAACAGTTGTTTTGGCTATAGACAATATTTGTGCACTGATTCTGATTGATTTTCTATCTTCTCTCAGCTTCACATCCGTTTTTCCACCCACAGACAGCTCTCTGCTTTTCATGTTGGTTACTCCCCTAACTATAAAAGCACAGTCTGCACAGATAAAACCCAAATCAGGAACAAAGTGTAGACATACAACGCTATTTATTGTTTGAATAATTAATGTATCAGGACACACCTGTCCAACAAAACACACCTGACAGTCACATGTTCCTATACTTTAGCTCACAAGAAAAATGTGTGTTCAGACAGAAGGTGTTATCTACTAAACTGTGTATCAGATCCAAATGTCAAAAGAGAATTGGCCTCACTACTTCTGGAGGGCACTGTATATATTACATCGTGGCAGCTACTCAAACACACCAAAGCCATATTCCACAAGAAACATGTTTTTTCTCTAGATGTTGTATATCTCCTTATCAATCAGAAGGTGAGCTCCAAGTGTCACTAACTTTACGTTGTTCCCTTGCCTGAGGCTACAGATAATGCTTTACGTTACTGCTTTAGGTTTAAAGCAGTTTCTCAGTATGAGGGTTTAAACACTGCATTTCTCTGCAGAGTGAAGGCCTGTGGCCTTGAGCATTAAGGAGAAAGATTCTAACTGATTCAGCCGCCATCCATATTTCACAAAAGTCACTGATTCACATATTTACATGAGACTCTCTCACCTCCTTGTTGGCTATCTCTCCAGGAGTGGGCCAGTTTGTGATGTCACTGAAGTCACTTGACTGGACCAGGGTGAAGTTGTGCAGATTGTAGAGAAGTGGGAAAAGGGGGGAGGGGGGGGGGGGGGGGGGGACAAGATAATTTTACTTAAATTTAGCACTTAACAATTATCTAAAATTCTTATAGCTCAAATAAAATGCATTTGTTTTTGCTATTGTATGTTATCTTGTATTTTTATTCATTAAATTTACCTACTTACACTGTGGACATGCCAAACTCATACGTTTATTTGTTTGCTCCTAACATATATGTGCAACTGTTCAGTTTGATCAATAAAAATAAAATAGTACTGTTTTGACAACATTTTTACCCTCTTACAAAGACATAAATCTTCCATAATTTTAATGGCAGTTTTGGCAGTATGTGTTCTTGTGTTAAATAAAACTGCTAAATGCATCACCAGGATTTATATAGTGATATAAGAAGAGTGATATAAAAAAGAGTTTGGGCAATTTCAGTTAAATATATCATATAGCAGATGACCAAGGATTTATAAAGAAAAATCAACAATTTTGTTGTTTCATTAGCAGCTGTTTGCATTACTTACACAACTGCAAATTTAAGAGCAAATTTAAAATGTAAATCATTAGCTAGTGTGAGAGTTTCAGGTCAAACAATGGCTAATAAAAACATGCAGATGATGTATCAAGTTTTACACAGGAGCTACAAAGCTAACAATGATAAACTAGTAGTTAAAGCTACTTCTGTATTGCATATGATTACATTTTAGGTATAAAAGGACATTTGTTAAAAATTTAAAACTACATAATAAATATTAACAATATTTATCTTTAAATTAATTTTTTAATCCCAGTTCAGAACATAGTCTTCCCTTCTGGCTTCAACATTTAGACAGAACCTATGGGGTACGAGTGTGAGAAACGCACTGTTACGCCCTCCTGCCTGCCATGAATCTCCCTCTGCGTTGAAGTACACTCTGAAAGTTGACCTCACTCGGCTCCCGTTACAAAGACCCACCCAGAGGAATCCTCTTCAGGACACTTATAGAATCACCGGCTTGATTGATTTACGAGGCTCGTTCCCCCTGTGAGTCCAGCACTGATGGACAGAGGTGGGATGGGTCATAAAGTTTTAACTCCACCCATTTTTTCTTCACCCTTCAGGTGCTTTATCAGGTAGAAAAAAAAACACAACCTTTTCCTCGAGAACTGCAGCGCAAAGCAGATTCCCAAAATTCTGAGCAGCGTGTCGAGTTGTGGCGACCTAGTGTAGCTCAGTGACAGACATTTCAGCAGTTGCTCAAACTGTGTGTAACTTTAAACTATATGTGCACTGGTATGTGTATGAGTGTTTGTGTGTGGCAATGAGGTCTCAAATTTACATTTCAGGGATATGACTATCAGGCCTCTGCACACCAGGGAAGTAAGAGCGTTTCAGTTTAAGTGTGTAAGAGAGATCATTCAGTTCATTCTTTTCCTATATGCCACAAGAGAAACCGACACCAGAGCATAAGTGTGTCACAGATCAGATTACTGAATAACGTCATTTATAGGAGTGTAAGAACGTAGCAGGATGCTATAATTTAAACCCATCAGCCATGATATTAATACCTAATAATGGTTAATTATGATTAGTTCACACTTTTGCTGCCACAAACTGCTAGAGGTGTCCAGTGATATCTGGGACAAAAACTACAAACTACAAAATTACAACAGATCCTTCAAGTCCTGTAATTTGTTGGTTCACCAGTTGTCCTTTTTTGGGGTACTTTTGGTTAGTACTTGTAGGTAGTACTTCATATTTTGAAGATATTCAGATATTCAGTCTAGAACAGCACAGTCTGGTTATAGTCAAAGTGTATCAGCCAATTAAGTTTGTCAATTTTCCAGCTTCAACACTTCGACTTCAAGAACTGACTGTTCATTTGCTGCCTAATATTTCCACCTGTTAGGGTTGACATTAGAAACAGATCATCAGTGTTATTCACGTCTTCTGCTTCTGGTACTAATGTTATGGCTGATTGGTGTAACCGTATTAATCTGGGTCTTGAAGAACCTGATATTGCTTCTATGGGCCACCCGATATTGTTCTGTATGTTAGTCCTCACATCATGAGAGGATGTAGTGGCATGTCTTATGCATAACAGCACAGTTTGCCTCTCAGCACTGGGGTCTTGGGGTCAAGTGCCTTTAATGGGTGAAGTTTCCATATTCTGTTTGTGTGGATATCCTCAAAAGGACTACGGTTTTCTCCCACAGCCAAAAATCATGGAGATCCTCCAGAAAAATTGGATACTCTAAAGTGTCCTGGTGTGTGTAAGTTTATATGAATGTGAATGTTAGGGCTGGCCCGAATAGCGTTTTTTGAGCTCCGGATATTCGGCACTGATTCGAAGCGAATATTCGAATATTCATTTTTAAAAAAAGAGGTAAAAAAAAAAAAAAAAAAAAAAAAGCAAATCACGGCCCCTTTAATCCACTGAAAAATGTTCAATTTGCTCTGACCGACGAGACATATTCACCCGGATTTTTGGTGTTTTTATCCCGGATTTTTGTGTTTTCACCCCATATTTTTTCTGTGTTTTTAGCCCAGATTTCTTTGTGTTTTCATCCTGGAATTTCTGCTGCCCCACACCGCGGCTTATCCGCTGCGTAAGCAGGCTAGGAGGCTGCTGCTGCACGGTTTCTCCGCTGCGCAAGCCAGCCTAGTAAATTGCTGTTTGTGTTTTCACACTTAGGCTATTTGCTTAAAAAAACAAACAAAAAAAACGTTTGTTCAGGAAGTATTTTATATTCTTAAACATTGTTGATTATATTAGAGGACAGTCATTGTAAACTGTACTTGGTCTATTTTGGTTAAAGGATTGTGCAGGGCATATTACTGATTTTGTATTTTTGCACTTGGGCTATAAGCTCAATATTAAATATTTCGTTTGTTTAGAAATTATTTTATATTTTTAAACCATGTTAAATTATATTAGAGTAGAGGAAAGTCATTGTTAATGACGCTATTGTACTTGGTCTATTTCGGTTAAAGGATTGTGCAGGGCATAGCCGTATTACTGATTTTGTATTTTTGCACTTGGGCTATAAGCTCAATATTAAATATTTCGTTTGCTTAGAAATTATTTTATATTTTTAAACCATTTTAAATTATATTAGATAAGAGGAAATTCGTTCAGACATCATTTTTGTAGGCCAGGCTTTTGTAACCGATTTAGCCCCTACTGTTGCCACATTACCCCTTACGTTTTATTATATAAATCAGTTTCGAAGAGCCTGCATTTTTTTTTTATCATGTATAATAGAGGTCTGCGCGAGACTGATTTTTAAACCCACTCTTCCACGCTCCCGCGTTTCTGTCTCGTTACCGCTCCGCAAAAAAATTGCTTCTTTTAATCCCTTGCCCGCCCGCCACATACACATTTCTGCCGCCCCACGTTCCTAATATAAATTAAATAAACTACATTTAATGCTTCAAATTTACTTATATATTTATTAAAACAGCAGCGCTGAATAGTGCGGTCCCGTTCCTTACCCCAGTCCAAACACCATCGGTGTGTGCGTGTCGGTCCATCCTGCGCGTTGAGAGTTTTCTTTAGGTTTTTTTTTTTACAATTATTACAGTTTTCTTAACTATTTATTAATTTGCTCCCGCATCGTCTGGATTAAACTCCCGCTCCAGCCAATAACAGTTCAGTTCTGTCCCGCGCGCAAGATATTCTGACGGGACCCGCGAGAACAGAAGTGGTTAGAGTGAGGTGGAACTCTGGAAAGGAGAAAAAAAACGAATATCCGAATACCAAAATTAAAAACCGAATACCTACTCAACGAACGAATATCCGAATACCCGAATATTCGGGTCCAGCCCTAGTGAATGTGTTTATGACTGAATGCTCAGATGGACTGGCACTCTGACTTGGGTCAGCTCCTCAGTGACTGATGCAGTCCTCCAAATGGATGGTCGTTTCTACTTGTTTAAAACGTGATTGTAAAGAAGAAAGGCGCTATATAAGTGTAACTTTAATCATTTATTCAAGCAGAACAACTTTTTGTCCCATAAAAAAGATTTTATTGATATTTCCTCACACTCACACATCATTGTTCCTGGGGAGATCGGCTTGATGGTTACCTTCTCTTGCCTCGTATGGAAAACCTCGGGTTTGAAAACGGGGGGCTAGCCGCCTGTGTGGCAAAACGCTAATAACAAGCTAGCGTAGCCAGCGCTTCAGCTCAGACTGCTGTTATCACTACGAGGCTGTAAACATCACTGTTATGCCGCCCAAGCCAAACTACGGTGACTTAAAAGAGTCAATCGACTCCTTGGCCGAGGATGTGTCTGCTGTCAAAACGCAACAGACGCAGCTTTTGGAACTCCTGGAGGAGGTAAAGCAACTGCGACTCCAGAACGAGGAGAAGAGCCGGCACATAACAGAGCTGGAGCAGAGAGTGGATGATCTGGAACAATACTCTTGCATGAACGATGTGATCATTTCGGGGATACAAATTAGGCCGCGCACATATGCGCGCACGGTTGTTGGTGATGGTGAGGAGCCCAGTGAGCAGGAGACGCGCTCTGTGGAGCAACAGGTCGTATCCTACCTCCAGAGCAGAGGGATTGAGTTGGACCTGGAGCACATCGAGGCGTGTCACCCACTCAGGCAAAACAGTGAAAGATCAAAAATCATAATGAGATTTGCCATCAGGAGGAATAAAAGGGCACTCATGAAGCAGAGAAACAAATTGAAAGGAAGTAAGGTTTTCATAAATGAGCACTTAACTAAAAAGAATGCTGATATAGCGAAGAAAGCAAGATACTTGAAGAAACAGCAAAGAATCCAGGATACTTGGGTAATAAATTGTAAGATCTTTGTAAAACTAAATGGTACTTTAGAGGGAGCTAAATTTTGGTGGTGAGAACTATAGAAGAGTTGGAAAGATTCAACTGAAAAGGTAACAACATAAAATTCTAAACACCACAATGACTGTAACATCAAAAACATCTTCACTGAGGAACAACAATGAGTCAGATCTGCTACGAAGAATCTTACAACTTAAACAAAAGGATTTGGAGACATTTGAATATACTGAGTACAACATGCAAGATCAGGAAAATGAAATCGACCCAGACAACAACTTTCTTAGTTCAATAAATACGTTGTGACTATTACACACAGGACCAGTATAGAAATATTAGGTCTTTGGAAGCCAAACTGTCAATTATACATTTCAACAGTCGGAGTCTGTATACAAATTTTAACTCTATTAAGGAATACTTGGAGCAATTTATATTACCCTTTAGTATTATTGCTATATCAGAATCCTGGTTACAAAAAGAAAAAGGTATTGATGTTGATTTAGATGACTATGAGTTGCATTATGTAAACCGGAAAAACAAAATAGGAGGTGGTGTTGCTTTATATATTCATAAAACAATACATTTCACTGTCGTAGAAAGTATGTCACTAAAATGTGTGACAGTTGAAATAGTTAACCAAAAGAGAAAAAATATTATTGTAAGTTGTGTGTATCGATCACCTGGATCTAGTATAGACATTTTTAACGAACAAATGGAAAAAATGTTTTCTGGGAAAAGTACAAAAAATATATTTGTCTGTGGGGATTTCAACATTGATCTTTTGAATCATGCAAAACAGAAAGCAATAGATGCATTTTCCGATACAATGTATAGTATGTCCCTTTATCCAACAATTCCAAAACCAAGCAGAATTACATCTCAAAGTGCTACGATAATTGATATTTTTACGAATGTTATTGAAAAACAAGTTATTAGTGGCCTGCTTACATGTGACATAACTGATCATTTACCTGTTTTTACTCTTTTCAACTGTGATTATAAAAACACTAAACAGGATAAAGAAGTAGTTTACAAACGAATAAGAACAGAAGAAACAATAAAAGCTTTTAATAGTAGTTTAAGCATGCAAAATTGGAACTCAGTTTATAGAGAGACAGATGTAAATAAGGCATATAACGATTTCTTGGAGATTTTTTGTACTTTATATAATAAACATTGTCCACTTAAAGAATATCGTAAAAACAATAAATACAATAAATGTCCTTGGCTAACCAAAGGAATATTAAATGCTTGTAAAAAGAAAAATAACCTATATAAAAAATTTATAAAGTCAAAAACGTATGTGGATGAAAAAAGATATAAAGTATACAAAAACAAGCTAACAGAAATCATTCGAACAAGTAATGAAATTTTACAAAAAATAAAAATTATATTAAGGAAACTTGGAATATTCTGAATAGTTTAATTAAACCAGGAGCTACAAAAAACTAAGTATCCAGATCATTTTGTTGATAAAAATGTCTATGATTTTAATATGAACAATATAGTAAATGGGTTCAATAATTTTTTTGTAAATGTTGGCCCAGACTTGGCTGCTGATATCCCAAATTTAGGACATCATCAGTCCAATGAAACTATAAAAGGAAACTTAAACTCAATCTTTCTTTCTGCAACAGATGAACATGAAGTAAAAAATATTGATAACCAATGTAAAAGTAAAATATCTACAGACTGTCATGATATAGATATGGCATTAGTTAAAAAAGTTATAAATAACATTTCAAAACCTCTGACCTATATTTGTAATCTGTCTTTCCAAACTGGATGCGTTCCGAAAAAAATGAAAGTTGCAAAAGTTGTACCAATCTACAAAAACGACAATAAATATATTTTTACTAATTACAGACCTATTTCTTTACTTTCGCAATTTTCAAAAAATTTAGAAAAATTGTTTGATTCTCGTTTAGAAAAATGTATTGAAATTTTTTAATTAATAAATGAAGGTCAATATGGCTTTAGAGCCAAAAGAACCACTTCAATGGTTCAATTATTGAGGCAATAGAAGAAGTCACAAATGCATTGGACAGGAAAAGATATGCAGTTGGAATATTCATGGACCTCAAAAAGGCCTTTGATACTATTGACCATTCAATATTATTAAAAAAAGTAGAGAAATATGGAATTAGAGGAGTAGCAGGTAACTGGATAGAGAGTTATCTCACAGAAAGGGTTCAATATGTGAAAATGGGCAATTATACATCTGAATATCTTGGCATCGCTTGTGGTGTCCCCCAGGGGGCCGTGCTGGGCCCAAAATTGTTTAACATGTATATTAATGATATTTTCAATGTATCAAAATCACTAAAACTAATATTATTTGCGGATGATACTAATATTTTTTATAGCAGTGACAATCATAAACTTATAAATATTGTAAATGATGAATTAAGTAAAATAAAAGAATGGATGGACAGAAATAAGTTATCATTAAATTTAAATAAAACAAAAGCAATGATATTTGGTAATGATAAAGATTAATTCTGTATTACAAATAAGCATAGATGGTGCCCAAATTGGAATTGTAACTGAAAACAAATTTTTAGGGGTAATAATAGACAGTAAATTAACATGGAAAGCCCACATCAGACACATAAAAACAAAAATTTCAAAAAGCCTCTCTATTATGAACAAAGTAAAGCAATTCCTCCATTATAATGCACTTCGTACACCATATTGTTCCCTAGCTCTCCCATACTTATCATTTTGTGCGGAAGTATGAGGTAACAATTATCAATGTACAAAACAAACACTATTTAAATTACAAAAACGAGCAATGAGAATTATACACAAAGTTGGATTTTTAGAACATAGTAATAATCTTTTTATTCAATCAAAATGATTTAAGATTCATGACATCATAACTATTACACAGTTCAGATTTTATTCAAGGCGTTTAACAACTTACTACCAAGTAATATCCAGAAGTTCTTCATAGTTAAAGAGTGTGCTCATAATCTTAGAGGTTTTGCTAAGTTTTCATCATGTAAAGCTAGAACTACCAGGAAAAAAAATTGTGTGTCTGTATGTGGAGTTAAATTATGGAATAGCCTGGACTCCAAACACAAGCAATGCCAAAGTATTCATAAATTTAAGTCACATTATAAAAAGATGGTTTGGGATCAGTATAGAGTGATTGGGACTTAACAAAAAAAAAATGTGGGTATCTGTCTATTATGATCGCTTCCTTTCCTTACCATTGCGTGTTTTGTTGTTCTCTTATCACTGTTGGTATGTGCTTTGTATGTTTGTTTTGTTCTTTTTTTCTTTGTTACTGTAACTAGTATGGTTTGCCCTCCATTGTTGGTATGAGGGCTGCTTGTTTATAGTATTAGAACTTTCTTTACTACCGTCGATGGTATCTAGGTTAGAGGATTCTAAGTATTTGTAAATTTAATTTTCTCTGTTGTTAAATTAATCTAATGTAAGTCGATGGGAAGTGGCTATGTAAGCTATGTAATTTATGTTAATTTTGAAGAAAGGGGTGGGTTTAAATAAGTTTTTTCTTCTTCCCACTCCTTTTTGAGTAGCTGTATTGTATATCTTCTGCTCAAAATAAATGAATAAATGAAAAAAATGAAAATGAATATATAATAAACATGGTTTTTCAGCAGTAAGAACACAACTGTCTGGTTGGCCTGGTTGTGGCTATGTCAAACACTACAAGCAGCAGTGTCTTATTAGACCACATTGCCCCTGTTCTGTCTTTCACTCTGAGAACTTTTTTCACTGCATTCTGTAATAACTACTGTATCATAACTACTAATAACACAGGACTGTACTTTTACTTGTAATACTTAAGTACAATGTTGAATACTTTAGTACTTTCACTTTGTTATGATTGTTATTATTGAATCATTGACACTGACCCTAACTGAGGCAAGTGAGACCTGCAGTATTTAAATATTGTTCTGGGTTCTTTTGTGAAATCCTGGATGAGTTGTTAATGAACTTTTGGGGTAATTACTGTCAGCCGGTCACTCCTGAGAAGGTTCTCCAGTGTCCATATTTTTGTGAATAATTTGTGAATAATATTCCTCACTATGGTCCGCTGGAGTCCAAAAGCTTCAGAAATTACATTGTAACCTTTTCTTGACTGATAGATGATTCATTAATTTGTTTTCTCATCTGTTTTTAAATTTCTTCAGATCAGGGCATAATGTTTTGCTTTTTTAGATTTTTTAGCTGCTTCATGTTGTCAGATAGGTTCTATTTAAGTGATTTCTTAATTCTACAGGTCTGGCAGTAATCAGGCCTGGTTGTGGCTACTGAAATTGAACTTAGCTTTTAAAAAAAAGACTTAATCACAGTTCATTAAAGAATGGGAAATAACTTATTCATATAAAGTAAGGTTGTTTTTTTTATTTTTTCTTAATAAATTAAATTATCATTTAAAAACTGTTTTTTGTATTTAGTTAGATTATCTTTTTCTGCAGTGTGGTGCTTAAAGAACACTTCAACTTCAACATATTTGATAGAGCACTTATTCTTACACTCAAGTCTGTGTCTTTGGTACTTTAGTACTTTACTGACATATAAATTAATAATATAAAAAATAAACAAGCAAGGTATGCTCTACACAATTGTTCATTGACTGTGAATACATTTTAACAACAATATTAAATAAAGCAAACACTCAACTTCTGTCCAAAACATAATTTTAAAAGTCTTTAGAAAGCTTGAGGCATTGTCGCACTTAATGTATAATTAATATTGTGATTAAATATACATATTCTGTTCTATTCTGTATCGTGTGTAGACCATTTATAAAAATGTAAATATATATATTTTTTCAACCTATAGAGCAATGTGAGATATTAAAGAATAAGTAACCTAACCAGTAGACCTAAACTAACCAATTCAGTCCTTCAGCAATCATAATCTCCAGCTAGTTTTAAGCTATTTTAAAAGCAAATATAACTTTAAAATTTGCTCACATTTGCACATTATCAAGAAATAATCAGGGTTAGAGTCTAACTCTAATGTTGACATTTCCCCCAAAAAGCACACCCACACTGTGGACACAGAAGACAGTGGACCCAAACACACCCACACTCACAAACATCAATAAAAAAACTTGTGACTTGTGATTGGCTGATGTCTAGATAACTCTGGTGGAGACCCTCCCCTTTCCTGGTCCAGGGCAACAAACAACACACCATGACAAACTACAAAACTACAAACAACAAGCACACCAGCACACAGATAACAAAAAATGTTATCATAGCATGTTATCATAATCAAAATATCATTGTTAATATGTAATATTATTTTACAAAAATCACAAAAACAATACTTATTTGTTGGAAATAAAAAGGTAAGAATTAAAGATTAAATAACTAAATAGATAATTAAAAAACACTACTGAATGAAATTATCAAAAACACCTACAGACTAAAATAAACTTACTGCCCACCGCAAGCTAAACATACTCTCCCTGATGTCTTTGTAAAACTGTTACCCTGTTCACAGTTCCTTTTTGGATATTTTTATTTGATTTAGAGTTTCCTGCTCCTCTTTAAATACACCACTGTATGAAAAAAATAGTGATGCATGGGAAGTAAAATTAAGTTGATAGAAATTACAGAAAGTTTGAAATTATTTCTTCAACAGAACAAGGCAGGCGCATAACTTTGGTCACCCTTGTCGTTTTATTGATTTAGGTACCTTTAACACTAATTACTGGAACACAAAATTTGTTTGGTAAGCTTACTGACCCTTAACCTACATACACAGGTGAACCCAATTATGAAAAAGAGTTAAGGAGCCAAGTTAAGGAGAGTTAAGGAGGCAAGTTTTTATCCTCTTTGCATCTTTTCTGGAGAGTGGCAACATGGGAGCCTCAAAACACAACTCTCAAATAAAATCATAAATCGTTCAACATCTTGGTTTAGGGAAAGAATACAAAAAGCTCTCTCAGAGATTTCAGCTGTCAGTTTCCACTGTGAGGAACATGGTGAGGAAATGAAAGATCACATATACAGTTCTAGTTAAGGCCCGACGTGGCAGAACAAGAAAAATCTCAGATAATCAGAGGAGAAGGATGGTGAGAACGGTTATAGTCAACCCACAGATCAGCTCCAAACACCTACAACATCATCTTGCTGCAGATGGAGTCACTGTGCATCATTATCATAACTATTCAGCACACTTCACACAAGGAGATGCTGTATGGGAGAGTAATGCAGAAGAAGCCTTTTTCTGCGCCACAAACAGAGTCGCTTGATGTATGCTAAAACACATTTAAACAAGCCAGCTTCATTTTGGAATAAGGCGCTGTGGACTGATGAAACTAAAATTGAGTTATTTGGAGGGCGGTATGCATGAAAGAAAAACAACACAGCATTCCAAGACAAACACTTGACCTGCCCATAGTAAGATTTGGTGGGGATTTCAGTCAATATCAGCAGATTCTTGAGAACAATTTTCAAGAATCAGTGAGAAAGTTGAAGAATGGTCCAAAAAACAACTGAAGCTATAGGAAGTGTTTAGAGGCTGTTATTTCTGCAAAAGGAGGATCTACTGAATATTGAGGTCATTTTTCTGTTGGGGTGCCCAAATTTATGCACCTGCCTAATTTGGTTTTAAGAATTATTGAACATTTTCTGTAAATCCTATAAACCTCTCACTTCTCAAACATTACTGTCTCCATCTGCTATAACCTAAAATTAGTGATCCAAACAACCAATGATTAATAAAGAAAAATCCATCCATCTAGCCATCCCGCCCGCCTTAACCCTTTGTGTTATTCATAACCCACCCTGTTATATGAATGCTAATAAAGATTTTTGAAATACTGTTAGCCTACGCTGATCTTGTTCTTACTTTTGAACAGGATTTAAAACTTTTACTACTTTTTTCTGTACTCCTTTGGGAGTATGAGGTTTTATCCAAGACAGTGATAATATACACTATGGACAACACCCATCGAACTCCAGACAGATCTGCAGAACTGCTGAGGTTTCTCGTTTTTGTTTTTCCGTTTATTTTTTTGCAATACAAGCATCCTCAACTCACCTTACTGGACTTCCTGGATCTGGGCTTGCTGGCACACACAACTTTGGCTGGGTTCTGGAAGTCTGTGGACAAAAAGCAAACAGGAGAGGAGAATGTGACAATTTTTGTTTTTTCCTGTTAAGGGGAAGAGAGTAAGAGAGAAAGGGATACACAAGCACAAGCAGGTCTTATTGGGAAAAAAAAGTCACTGGAAAAAATATATATTCTAGAAGGTCACATACGCTACTTTTCCTACTCTACTACGTTCATTACGGTCTACTACGGTTCCATAGACCAAAAAAAAGGCCTTGGTCTGGATCTACTAAACCATGATCCGGTTCACCTGCAGTATGAAAACACTTTTCTAGATGGCCTGGACTTCCAGATCAATTACAGAAAGTTGAGGCAGTCTTTAAACAAACCAGAGGGAAAAAGAACCGGCTCTCCGACTCTCCCTGGCATGAAGAAACATCACAAAGCAGTATGGACACAAATTCTTACACAGAGAATTAATTTATTTACCTTCTATTTAAAAACAGAAATAAAAGGAATTTGAGGAGAATCTTTTACACTCTTTCTGCTGCGGGACGCGGGTGTACCAGAACAGAAGTTGGATTTTGACACAACACCTGGCAAAGGAATTAGTCAAACTCATAACCAACATTCTACAAACCAATTAATATGAAGTATAGAGAGAGGCAGCACACACTGCTGAAGACGACAGGATTTAGTACATTTCTTTATGAATCATGATTTTAATATTGTGGTGATTAATATAATATTTGTTTAAGTGACTGACACCACTAATATAAAATAATAGAAGACCTTATTAAGAGGCCATTTGATTTTCACATATGTGCACTGTTTGGCATTTGCACTGTTGATTTTGTTTTTTGCTTCAAGTAAATACAAAATGCCTTACATATATAGTTCCAATTAATATATTTAGTGAGCAATTACATAAAAAAAAAGTGTATGATAATACAATATAAGACTTTCACAGACACATTCTTTTAATAAGATGGTATGTTTATTTACATTTATAATCACCTAGGAGTTCAGAATCAGTCAAAATAATTTGTGTGTTAGTGTATAGATATTTATGATTCTATCATAGAGGTGTGTATATTTTTGAAGATGTACATTGTGTATCTATGTGATATATCTATACTTAATATTCATGCTGCTAAATGTTCATATATTTTTGTATTTGTACTTACATGCTATATTTATTTATTTTTCTCTGTGTTTTTGAGAGTCAACGCAACGAAATTTCGTCCTGCGTACAGGAGTGTATTAAGAATGACAATAAATGAAGTCTAAGTCTAAGTCTAACATTAATAATTTAAATGTAATAATAAAAAAATCCTTAACAGACAACTTGGATGTGTTCTTTTTATCATATTTTTTTACTGTAATGCCAAAGTATTTGAATTGTCAGATTGGGATTTGGTATCTGCATATACTCTGTTAGTGAGGACAGGATGGTGGATGATTAAAGTTCCACTGCTCAGAAGCTCAATGCTGGGGTGTATAACATTCTTCTATTCAATATGTTTATGTTTATGTGATAAAGAAAATTCTATTCTATTGGAGGTACTTCTCTACAGGGATAAGTAAAGCTGTGTGTGTGTGTGTGTGTTTGCACATCTGTGTGCAACCATAAGAAGGGGTAACAAGTTGTATATTTGGCATAGAGCCAAGTACAGAACTACCCGATGTAAAATAACACTATGTTGTACAAGTGTCAGCGCAATATAAAGACATACAAAGACATCCATTTCAGCACAAAACCTTCAACCCTGTCACACTCCACCCCATAACATTTTTGAATAAATGACTCATATTTTTACTTCACAAAGGGCACCCATTCCTGAGAATGACTCAACAACCCATACACACGACTGCCTGCAGGAAGATGGTCAGCACTGGGATGAAGACAGGAGGCCGCCCGACTGTACGGCACATCAACAGAAAGCAAAAGGCCACGTCTTCAAACACGTCCCCCCATCCCCTTCCTGCAGTGTGCTGACAGTGAACCCTGCTTATTTCCACACAAACGTCATTATCAGCACGCGTCTGCTGCCAGATAAAACCTGCAGCATGTGTCTGCACTAAAGCACCTGTAGCGCAAGGTCAGCCCTCCACGCCGGTCAAACATTAACCCCAGTCAACACGTTGCAGCACAGCAGGCTGGATTTTCTTTTTTTTTTTTTTTATAATGGTGAGTGCACAGAAAGTGGACTAAACAGCCATCCTAGCTATTCATACAATGAAAGCGGGCCCCAGAGGTATTTGCAGTGTTGTTCACACACTTAACAAAAGCATTAGGCCTAGCCCAACCAATCCCTCCTCTTGCTACTTTACCTGCCGACACTTAGGAGAATTAACCAACTGGGAGTTCTTTCTAACATATATTTACGCTGTATTTTTGTTATCTACCCCAGCTCCTCCCAGGATGAATAATTTGCATATAGCAGCAATGTTGTTAATAAATATCAATATGTTTTTAATGAATCTTGATCAGGGAACTGTTGAACATTTTGATACTTATATTGATGGGATATAAAATCCACAAATAGTACAATTTTTTTTTATACTTTTTGCTAAATATGAGAGTAGGGAGTTTGGGTAAAGCATTTGGAATGATTTGTAGATTTTCAGAATTGTAATGAGTAACGATGCAGCACATAAAAATGTATAGGAGTACAATGATTAAACTCACCCACCTACAAAGTCTGTAATTTTTACAAATTTTGTCCAGATCTTTCAGATTTCTGGACTGTTGCTGGGTGACATTGAGTTTCAGGTCTGGAGACTGGCCAGGCCACTCCAGGACCTGGAAAAGCTTCTTTTGGAGCCCTTTCTTAGTTGCCCTGGCTGTATGCTTCAGGTCATGGTCATGTTGGAAGATTCAGCCAAAACCCAATTTTAATGCTGAGTTTGATGGCCAAAATCTTCTGATATTGCAGAAAAGTGCAAATATGATGTTTTTACCCCCATGCTTCACGGGTGGACGGTGTGCTAGTCTTGGCATGCTTCACGGGTGGACGGTGCTGCGGTCATGATTTTAATCCACGAAAGTGTAGTGTGTTACTAACAGTAGTTTTTGAGACTGTGGTCCTGCCTCTCTTCAGGTCATTGACCCAGTCCTCCCACGTAGTACTCGGCTGATCCCTGACATTTCTTAGAATCATTGTTACCTCACAAGAAGAGATCTTGCATGGAGCCCCAGACTAAAAAAGATTAACAATCATCTTTTGTTTCTTCCATTTTCTAAAAGCTGCACAAACAGTTGTTGTAATCCCAGACCTGTGCAGGTCTACACTTTTGTCTCTGGTGTCCTTTTACAGCTTTTTGGTCTAAGCCATAGTGGAAAGGTTGGAGTCTGATTGATTGAGTGTGTGGACAGGTGTCTTTTATACAAGTAATGAGTTTTAACAAGTGCAGTTAATACAGGTAATCAGTGCTAAATAGGAGAACTTTTCACGCAGTATGTTAAGGTAGTGGATATGCATGAATACTATAAAGATATTTTCAGTAACAGTTGGAGTTGCCCTATCCTACCTATTTGTTCGTGCTTGTCAGTTCGTGTTGTGAGTTAATTTCAAGATGCTGGTGTCTGGAGAACTCAAGTTACTGTGTGTCTTTTTTTTAATAAACTACCTGAGCATTTTTAAAGTTCTCAGTTCCTTGTTTAAAATGACATTAATAAAATGTAAATAATTTATTTTAGATTTTTTTCCCATTTTCTCCCAATTTGGCTATCCAAATGTCCCACCACTTTGTGTGTCACCAGAGGCACCTGCGACCCTAGGACAGTGCGGACGTGCACATGCCTCCTTCAACACATGTGAAGTCAATCACCCATTTTCTCGCTGCTGCTGATGAATCATTGACTGAGCAGCCAGCGCCTGGAGGAAAGCACAGCGACTAGGTTCTGATACATCCGCTCACAGACGCCTCAACCTTGTCAACCAAGTCAACCTTGCTCCCTCTGAGCACCGGCAGCTGATGGCAGAACTACATGAACGGGATTCAAACCTGCAACCTCCCGTTCATAGTGGCAGCGCATTAGACCGCTGGACCGCATTTCACACTTAGCATTAGGTTACTCAGATTGCAAAGGTATTATGTTGTTTTGATGAGTTTTAGTTGTGAGGACTCATTTACCAGAATTAAAAGGCACAGTTAGCAGTATTTCAAGCCCAGACTAGCAACATCTGCACTGCTAGCCTCTATTAACATGAACAGAACACCTACATGATTCTAAAGCTGCTGTTTTTAACGTAAAAATTATACATAATGTAGCTTAAGTTACAAATTTAAGACCTCCAAGAGTTAAAGCAACATAGTCACACCATTAACAATGCTAATCTAACAGGAATGCCAAAGGATTTCAACATGGCGGCCTTGTGAATGTCTCTCCACTAACAAGATCTGACTGCTCTTCTGGCTTTCAAAGAGACAGATGAGCTTCTTTCTATCATTTCAACAGCAGCCGCTCTCAGACTAGAATACAGCAAGGCTCAAATGCTCTCTGTGGTTTGGAGCACCCAGAAACAACAGCAACACCAAATATTAAGCAATCTTAGCCTTGAATTCAGTCTCCAAAGCTTTGTGACACTCATGGTTTCTCCCAAAGGCACACACACTCACACACACACTCACACACACACTCACACACACACTCACACACACACTCACACACACACTCACACACACACTCACACACACACACACACACACACACACACACACACACTCACACTCACACTCACACTCACACTCACACTCACACTCACACACACACTCACACACACACACTCACACACACACTCACACTCACACTCACACACACACACACACACACACACACAGACACTCACACACACACACACACACACACACACACACACACTCACACACACTCACACACACTCACACACACTCACACACACTCACACACACACTCACACACACACTCACACACACACTCACACACACACTCACACACACACACATACACACAGAAATACAGAGAATCTGCCATGTTTCTGGAATGAACAGGCAGAGAAAAGGCTGCCCATCCCAGGGAGTGTCAGGGGTCCATTATCACTGCAGTGAGGATGGTAAGAATGATAAGACATTGGGCGCTAGCTAATACTGTGGGGTGTGACCTAGTCTTTCTACGCAAACTCCACTGATATTGGGCACACTGGCTTCTCTCCGTGACTGCACTCTGCCAAAAGAACAACTACACCCAAATTAAGCAGAAGCATCGGCTAAAACAACACAAGGTGCACTAAAGTTCTCTTAATTACAATGAAAACTTGACCAAAAGCCATTTCCGTCCAAAGAGTTTTACAGAAGTCAGCATGTTTTACCTCAGATTACCAAGCTAAACTTGCCAAACTAAGGTTTACATTGACAGTAACTAGGCCTGTCACAATGTAGGATGTGGACATCACCTAAATCTTTGCTGATCTCAATACTGCCCACCAATACTGTTTACTTAGTGAGTAGAGCCTGCTTACTGAGTGATTGGTGTTACACCAGTTCATTTACCGGTATATTGTTGGGGAAATTAGAACTGGTATGCATTTTCTCATACCTCCATACTGATACAGGTGCTGCGGAGCATTGTGTAGAACAGTGCCGCCAAAGAAGCAGACAGCTTGCTAGCTAACATTAGCCACTGTAGTGACTGGAGTGAGTGGACTGGAATTGCCCAATCGACCCACAGCTCAGAGAAACGTTCCTCTCTTCCCCTAGACAAGCCCAGAATCGGTGTGAAAAAACATTTATTTAGCACAAGAGATCTCGCTAAAACTCGATTATTCGAGAAAGTAACTATAGCCCTTTTAAATATAGTAATACTGTAGCTTGAAGCATAATATTATTAAATACTGAACTGGCTGATTTCAATTCTGTAATGCCTCTAATGCTTCAATAATAATAATAATATTGTATAATTATATTAAACATGTGTCTGATTTGTACAATAGAGCTTTTGAGAAATATGTCTTTTAAATAAATTGAGTATTTTAGATCCATTTATAGTGTTTATGGGACTTTTTAAAATATTTAGTTTTGTGAAGGAAGCCAAGTTAAGGTTGTTGGCATCTATTGGTCTATTGTTAACATTCTTCTGCTGTTTTTCTGCTAATGCAGAACATAGTTCCTTCATATATTGTGTAATTTTGTGGGACAAAGTAAACCCATTAGTAATCAAAGCCTTGATATAAAGCCTTTCTGTTTTACATTAAATGTACTCCTAACAGTAGAGTAAGTCACAAATCTATATAAAAGCCCAGTCACGTACAAAATAAATAAATAAATAAAAAATAAAATAAATAAATAAAATATAATATACAGTAATATACAGAGAAATCGTGAGAATGAGTTAGGTTATTATGAGTTAGGGTAATTTTGGTTAAACTTGGCTTTATAACCTTTTCCAGACTTAATTACTTTCTCATTTGTTCCTAAATATCTTTAGATATTGGCATGATGTCTAGCTTTTGATCTTCTTGACTTTGTCAGGCAGGTCCTATTTAAGTGATTTCTTGATTGAGAACAGGTGTGACGGTAATCAGGCTAGAGAAACTGGTGTGATAAACCACAATTATCTTTTAACTGAGGGGGCAAACACTTTTTCACACAGGGCATGTAGGTCATTTAAAAACTTAATTTTGCCTTTACTTGTATTGTCTTTGACTAATTTATTTATTTATTTAATTATTATTTAAATGTATGGGATGATCTGAAACATTTAAGAGTGACAAACATGAAACAAAATAAGAAATCATAAAGGGGCAAACACTTTTTACTCCGCTGGTATGTACATACCAGCCTACTCCTGCATTTACTGACCAGCCCAAATAACAAACATGTATACATATCTTCCATACAAACTCACACACTTTAGTCTCACCATCTGAACGATCCCACAGCTGAAACAACAAAGTTGCAGCAAAATATATTCTATTTATCAGTATAGTTCCCCCACAGCGTTACACATGCAATAAAACTGCCCTTAATGAACACAGTGTTCCCTTTATCATTACAGACCACTACAAACACGCAGGCCAGCTCATGACTGTACATTAAGCCCTTTACTGATATGAGAGAAAGCAAATACCATTTGGCCTGTCACGATAATTAATTTATTTTATTTTAACTAATTCATTTTATTGGCCTACAAATCAAGACCATTTTATGCCACTAAGATGCCACAGCATGGATGTAGACAATGCAACGTCATATTTTTTTTATATCAGTGATCAGGATCTTCATCAGGGGACATCCCTACTCACAGCTTTGCTCCAAAATCTATTCAAAAGCCTTCCTGGAAATTTACTTTTAAAAAAAGCCTTGATTTCAGAAAGACTAAGTGAAGCTGAGATGGAAAAATTCAAGTGAGATTGAGATTACGAACACTAAAGAAGCTCACCACATAAAAAAGGATAAGGATTTAGAACTGGCTGATTCCCCCCTGAGCAACAATAACACAGGTTAGGTCAGATCCCTGTGGTGGTCCACTGCGGCCCGGTGCTAATGTGTCAATTCCTCTAATCCGGGTGGGTTTTCCGCTTTGCTGAAACCATTGGTGCCCTTTCAGTGCGTCCGAGGGGATTTACAAGGCTTTTGACATTCAGAGGCCCGACGGTCATCTCACAGCTGTTAGTCCACACACACAAACACACACTGAGCCAGCAACCCCACACTAGGCAAGGTTTACATAAGCAAGGTGTTATCAGGTGTGAAATGTTCCACATGATGCACAGGTCCCAGCTCTCTGGAAAGCCCAGTTACTGTACATTCAAAGAGTTCCAAAGAACTCTAGAAAAAATAAAAAAAACACTTTGCATCATCACACAGCAGAACTACAGATTTCAATTTCAATTTTTAACCCATCTGTGTTAGAGGAGACACCCACTAGGGCTGGGCAATCAAAAGTGAATCAAAGATGCATCTTGATTCGGTCAAGGACGATTCTGAATCTATTTCACAAATTACCAAAATAGTTAATCCACGTTAGCAATAACTGAGAACGTAATTATGGCGCAACAAAAAAGGCAGAACTTAGAAGTGCGAAAAGCACCCCAGACAGACTCAAGATCCACAGAGACCCCTACGGCTCAAATTCAGTGCAGCTTGGTTCAGCATATCCTGGTCACTTAAAGTATAGCCTCCTGCGTTCCAGGCTACTGCAACCGGTGAAGCCGGCCAAAGAGGAAAGAGCACTTCCACTCAAACATCTAAATCTCTGTCTTACTTCTTTCTTATATCTAGCTAAAGCACTTAGCTGCTATTTCGAATTTTTTCCACATTGTACATTTTGTATTTTTCGCACTATAAGGCGCAATCTTCCCCAAAAACGCCAGTGTGCCTTATAATCCAGTGAGCTTTATGGATTAATTCTACCAGTCAAGTTGTAAGGAGCAGTAAAGCCACTCTGCTGAAGCACAGCATTATACAGAGACTGGCGCAGTATTAGCATTAGCTCTTTCACCGTTCAGAGGTAAGTATTAGTTGCCTGTAGCCTGCTGCTAACCATGGCTAGCACTGCCGGAGCAGCATTAGCTTTAGTCGCCAACCGCACTAAGTGCGTTCAGAGGTAAGTATTATCAGACTGTAGCCTGCTGCTAACCTGGCTTAAAATTACGAAGGCGTTTTAGGGCCATACAAAAAATAAATAAAAACAGTTTACTTCGAGAATAATAATTAGACTTTATTCTCGTAATATTACGACTTTATTCTCGAAGTTAACTATTTTTATTAATTTTTTATATGGCCCTAAAACGCCTTCGTAATTTTAAGCCAAACAGACACTGATGATTTTTTTATCGGTACGGAGAGCTCATCTGCATGTTTGATTAAAGTCGGAATATTACGAGAATAAAGTTGTAATATTACGAGAATAAAGTCGTAGTATTTTAAGGGAAATGTGGTTCTTTTTTTTTTTTTTTTTTTTTTTTTTAGAAATGTGGTTCTAACTGCGTGGGTTGCCTTTTAAGAGTGGAGCACTGAAAGGGGCATTTTCTCGCTCATTATCTGTTACAGGGCTAATCGCCATTTATCTATTTATTATCTATATTTATAACCTGCAGATTATTAATGTAGTGTTACAGATAATACAGTGTCCAGATTTTCCCATGGTGGTGTAGCCGAGCCTCCGGCACCCCTGTTGCGAGAATTCTCCCGTGTGGGGAGAGCCTGCGTTGCTGCGCAGACATTTCCTGCCTTTTAGTTTGTATTTTTGTGAACAAAGGAACAAAAATACAGTAAATTCCAGTCAGTAATAAAGGAAATAAAAATTTTACCGATGCAGGATGACTGTGTATTATAAACGATATCAAGATCAAATATACTGTGGGAAGTATACATGATATGAACGTCAATTATCTCAACAATGTGGAGTTGTGTTTAAAACAGAAAAATATAAATGAAATAGGAAAATAACCAACTAAACTAAGCTTAAAATGCTAAAAGAAATATAATCTAACAAATTCTAAAAAAGCAAAACGAAATAGTGAACACACAGGTACAAAAATAAATATTAGTTACATTAAAAAAACGTAAAAGTAAGTAAACTGTGTCTGGGCGACAACACCAACCAAACAGACAACAAAGAAATAGCAAAAAAGAAAAAAGAAAAAAAAAGAAATGAACAAAAACTACAATTTAAAGGCCAATAAAGTTGTACTAATCTCAAAGCAGTAACTTAACAGACAGAATATAAAGCTTTACCAGCGCTATGAGATGCAACACCTATAAAACAGAAGGAGCAGCGGCAGCGTGACGGTTCTAGTGAAATAATTACAATTATAATTAAAATTATTATATGACGGTAATACCTTATACCACCATATAATCTGACGATGTATGATGGTATGAAAACTTCAATACCGCCCAACCCTAATTTGCATGAATAATTGATGAAATTACTGTAGAAACGATAGGGACTGTAGAAGGTAAGTAGCACGATAAACACTTTTCTATCGTCCCCACTATATATATCGTCATATCACACAGCACTATTGACAAAGTTGAATTGAATTGTGACGCTTAATGTGTGATGGGGTGATGAAGTTTGGGCACCTTTGATCATTTTCATGATTTATCTTTATGAATTAATGGTTGTTCACATCAGTGATTTCAGTTAAATACATCATATAGCAGATAATAACACAGTAATATTTGAGAAGTGAAATAAAGTTTAAAGGATTTAAGTGTACAATAATAATTTCAACAAAAATAGACAGGTGCATAAATCTGGGCACCCTTGTCATTTTATAGATTTAAATACCTTAGGCACTAATTTTGGAACACAAGATTTGTTTGCTAAGCTCACCGACCCTTGACCTACATACTCAGGTGAATTAAAAGAATTATGAGAAAGGGTTAAAGCGCCAATTGCGAGTTTGCATTTTCTCTGAGGAGTGGCAATATGAGAGCCTCAAAACACAACTTTTAAATAACAGGAAAAGACTGTTCAACATCATGATTTAAAATGAAGGATACAAAAACTCTCTGAGATTTCAGCTGTCAGTTTCCACCATCCATCGGTACAACTCCCAACTCTTTACAATTCACATCACTATGCCATGAACACACTGTTAGTGTTCAACACAATTTACACAATGCTGTCTCAGGACTTTTCCGTGTACTTGTACATAGAAATATTTCATTCTAATCCTTCTTCAAAGCAGACTGAGGGTGAATAAAAGATGCTTTCAGAGTTCCCCTGCGACTGCAGCATCATCCTGACGTGTGATAGAGTGCGTGTGCTTCCTCCAGCCGTTGTCGGCTTCTGTGACTTGCTGAGGTCATGCTGACAACTTTCACACAGATCTGAATAGATTATCTGATCTTTAAAACATTTCTTTTCAGATATAAATTCTCTGGTGTAGCTCGTAGATCACAGGACCCTTTTACATAAATTAAGTTTTGCAAGCAGACTGGCACTGACAAAATGACCATATATATATATATATATATATATATATATATATATATATATATATATATATATATATATATATATATACACACACACACACACACACACACACACACACACACACACACACACACACACACATATATATATATATATATATATATATGGTAATTTTGTCAGTGCCAGTCTGCTTGCACTTGAGGAAATTTACCAAAATAAATGTAAACCTAATTTCCAACCATTTCTTTGTGATCTGTAATTTGATATTTAGTAGGGGGAAATATTTATTATACATGAATATATATAATATATATATATATATATTATATATATTATTATATATGCTATATAGCCCAGCTCTAGACACACCCCTGCTTAATAGTTTTAATAAATTTGGCTTAGCTACACATGTTGTAGAACAAAAACTAGTTGTGTGTTTGCGTCTGTGTGTATACACTGTGGACTGCGTCCTCACTCTGTCTCACTCTACCTGGCTCTACTAAAATTGGTTGTTGTTTGTGTAAGTAGCTAGAAAGCTGACAGCAGAGGCTACATCCTTATATATATATATATATTATATATATATAATTTTAATATGATCTTATAATTCAGAGGATCCAGCAATGTTTAGGAGGAAAATGTACACAAAAAACAAATAGGGTTCTGAACATATTTATTTACCACAGAATGTGAAATGTGATAGAGGCGAGTTTTTGAAAAGCCAATTCATTCTGGGCATAGAGAAAGTCAGCAGACATAGATCATCTATTAAATCTACTTTATTCATGACATATTCTGTTAACATGCACTGAAACCTAGTAGCTGCATCTTTACCATACCTCAGGTTCTCTCTGGAGTACACAAAGCCGGGGATGTCCTTTGTGGGTCACCCAGGAACGAGCCCACAGTCGCTTCTCCCCCTATTTTTTTTTTTTTTTCTGAGAACAAAAGTGCTACCATCACTCAAATCATTTCCGTACCTATATTTGTCTGATTCTATCCTCCTCCCCCGCGATGACCTACGAACACGTGTAGTGTTGCCAGTTCCCAGAGTCCGACACGGAACAAAGATAACTGCTTAATCTGACATAGTGAACATTGTGATGGACAAAAACGTTGTGTAGTCTGAGCTTGACATTAGACCTCTTTTATTGAGTTGGATAGCCACTGGCCTGCGTGGTCAAGGCAAAACATTGTTAATAGGGTTGCACCGATACCAGTATTGGCACCAATACTGGCACTTACCCACAGTATCGGTATCGGCAATGGGTATCGGCCAATACCATTTCCTGGTTTGGAATGCAGGAGTAAAAAAATAGCAGGGTAAACAGCTCGGGTAGAACATACAGACAAAATAGAGCAGAATAGCAAAGTGCTGCTACTACAGCAGCGTGCCTTTCTGCTCAAACAGCAAACGGTAAACAACCAAACCTGAGTAACCTGCTAATCGAGCCGAACACTAACGCTAACCGAGCCGAACACTAACGCTATGGAGCAGGATTACTGCCGTCCCCATCTCCTGGTGAATAACTTTACATCTCCTATTTCAGTTTACACAATACAGATCTGAATAAACGAGCCAGCTACCTAAATAACCATCTGAATAATTAATACTTGCCTGAGTAAAAGTCTAAACCTCTTAACGCATCCTGGCCCACCGGCGGGCCAGATAAATATCATAATTAATATCTGGCTGTGTTGATGAATAATTATAATATATAAGGTTCAATAATGAATAAGGTTCAAAATACACCCAATATGCCAATTTAAAGCTTAAAATATCAGTTATCTATCATATTTAGCTGTATTTTCTTTTAAGAAATAAACATTGAGGGCGAAATATGCTTTTTTAAAATTAAAAATATTCATTATAATGTTCATATTTGCGTGTTTCGTACATCTATATTTGAACTTCACTGAACATTTTTCATTACAGCTTGTAAGTCACACAGACATGACAGAACACACAGAATGACTTGAGTAACAATAAGATGAATGAATGCAGTACACTTTTTAAACCTATAAAAACACCTGAGAGTGACTGATGCAACTGTAGAACAGAACAGGACTTGGTACGTGTGAAAGCCCTGTTCTAAATATACTGCAGGAAGATTTAAAGAGGGGTAAATGGGGAGTAAACATTGTCCAAATGTAGGCCTGTCACGATATCCATGTTATCGACTTATCTTACGATAATTTTTTTAATCACGATCATGTATGTCAACGCTGATAATAGGTTTCCTGTGCTGCTCTCTCTGCGAATCTGTCAAACAGCAACATCACGTTACACACACACACACACACACACACACACACACACACACACACACACACACACACACACACACACACACACACACACAAACACACACACACACACACACACACACACACACACACACAGACTGTGTGTTTGTGGAGATGTGTTAGCTTGCGAAGATATTCGAGGCTAAAAGGACTTTCTTAAAACAGCTTTAAAGAAATTTCAAAGAAAGTCCAGTCCGGGATGGGCTTTGATTTAAAGCCACATGTGGCTCCGATGTGGGAGTCAAAATAGTGAGGAAAACCATCAACGCAAATGAGCTTTGCTTTGTTTGTTTGCTTTGTTTGCTTTGTTTACTTTGTTCCACAACAGTGGCAACAAAAGCTGGCAATACTACCAACCTGAAATCTTATTTAAAGCACAACCATCCAGCCCAATTTACAGAGCTGAATATGGAACATTAACATTTTTCTCCCTGAGAGATCCTGCCTCAGGGCCCACATGCTAAACATGTTGGTGTCCCTTGCTTGGAATTTGTCTGACATTTACATTAAAAAATACATGTATAGGAAGAGATCAGGGCTGCTGAGCCATCTGTGTCTTTGATCAGACGAATATATGTAATTAAAGGATTATTCTTTTTCTGAATGCAGGCAACTACATAAACCAAAATACAAAAGTATATCACAGGTGATTTTGATACAGTTTAGTCTTAGTCTTTTTAATAAAATGTATAATAGTTTGTTACATTTTAGTCTATCGGATATTATCAGTTTTAGTCACATTTTAGTCTAGTTTTAGTCTAATATATTTTGGTCATATAAAAAGTATGTATTACATATGTTTTCCTGTTTTTCTATTTTCTATTTGTTGTTATTTTGAGATTATTTACTACTAATGTTTATTAAAATAATAGCCTTTAGGTGTTGTTGCATTTAAATTATGCTAACGTTTAAATATTTTAAAGCAAGTGACCTGTAATGGAGGTGGGAGGAATAAAGTCAAGTTTCTGAAATGATGCACTTCTTCTGCAGTACAGATTTATACTAACATTACTGGCTTTCAGTAGACTAGACTTACATTACTTAACAAGTGTTTTTAAAACTTGTTCAGTAACAGCAATGTTTAGCTCCGCTTAAATGCAGCTACACAGATTATATAATCTTCTGTATTTAGTAAAATATCCAGCACAACAGACTCTGTTACCCAACAGAGACAGAGGAGAATTCTGCCCTCAGGGTTTTCTAACAGAAACAGTGAGGGTTAGGAAAAAAGACAGAAAGTGCTGCTTCTTTGTATGTTTATATACTAACCCCTCACTCGTGCTGAAGTGTGGCTGAGCATGCAGTTCAGCGTGCTGCGCCTGTTCGCAGCTCTACTTAAACGGGAAATAGAAAATAAAGTTTATCGAATCCTATCGTCCGGCTTATCATAGTTATCGAAGAAAATATATAACTCGATACATATCGATATCATTTTATCGCCCAGCACTATGTTAGTGTCACTGTAATATGGTGTAATAGTATTATTATGCTAGTATATTATTACTGTGGCACATTCTCTTAAAGCACCTTTGGAAGCCCAGAAGCAGGAAAAAAACATTTAAAGCATTTAATTTATTTAAAATGACAATATTATTGTTAATCACAATAATTCTTGGGACAATATACAGTCCTAAAGAAATATCATGACAGGCCTATCAAAATGTAATGTTTCTCAGTCCACACTAGTCATTCTTTAAAACAATTAAATTTAGTTGTTTGGTTGTACGATGTCACAAATCAATGCACATACCGTATATCAGACTACTCAGCCTACCACAGTTTGGCCCTTTTGCTCAGTGAATTAGTCATTTATTAATTTTAGATGGCATTAACAGAGTACATCACAGCACAATAACAAATCTACAGTGAAGTTTCTGTAGACTAGTAAAAGAGCAGACCAGTTGTTCTAAACAAAGCACAGCAAAGTCTGAAGTGAAGGTTCTAGAGGTTAAAAATTAGGCACAATAAAGGGTGAAAGTTCTGGAAGTTAGTAATAGAGCATAGTTAAGTCTACAGTGAATGTTCTAAATTAAATGAGAGTTAATAATAGAGAATAAGTCAACAACATGCTAATTTTTTGTAATATTGCACATTAAACTGTCTGCAGTAAAGATTTGATAGGTTAATACTAAAACATAGTAAAGTCTGAAGTGATGGTTTTAAATTACTAACAGGGTATAGTAAAGTCTGTGTAGTAAAGTGTCTAGTAAATTTTACAGTAAGCATGTTAAAACGTATTAGTATTACATAATAAATTGAGTAAAGGTTCTAGAGGTTAATAATAAAACAAATTAAAGTGTACAGTGAATGTTCTAGGTTAATATTAGAACACAGCCAAGACTAGAGAGCATGTAAGAACTTAGCAATAAAGTGCAGTGAAGGATCTAAGGGTTTTCTAAAGACATTAGTAGCAAAGCAGAGTAATGTCTACAGTGAAGGTTCTAGGGTTTTGAAATAGACCAGTTAAGCCCTGCCCACTTATAGTCAAGTTATGACCTGTGTCCCAGCCTTGGATGCTTGCTGAAAAAGGCACTATATAGCTCAGCAGAGTAGAACAGAGATCATTTAAATGTGTCATATATATACTGTACATGTCTACAAGGCACACACATAAGTAGCATATTTCATGAAAACAGAAAAGCTTTAAAAAAAGTGGTTTGCTCTAATTACATAAGCATTAGAAGTGGACCTCAAGTCGTGGGAGGGGATACGGGTGAGGGGCACTATCACTTTAATGAGCAGGTCTAGAAGCAGGGCAGTGACCACACTCTGTCAGGCCTCTCTCTCTGCTCTGTTCGCCCCTGTGCTCTGCAGGCACTGGCTGGAGTTGCAGCTGTCAGCAACTCCACGTGTTCTCTGCCTGCAATCTGATCAGACAGGCTTTCAGGCAGGGGGAGGGGGGTGGATAGGGCCTTGCATTCTGGCTTCATCAGCAAGTCTGCCCTGATAGAACCCAATGATCAGGACCACGTCAATAGATATTAAAGCTGAACAGGAACAGACGATCTTCTCACTGTTGAAGGTGTTTTTCAGGTAGATCAAAATAGAGAACTTTATTTGGTCACGTCTAAAGCACTTTGGATCAAACCGAATCACTCTTTGCGTCGACAATGGGGTGTTTAAGAAGCTGATGGCTCGCATGCTGTGGGCAAATAGTGGGATTATCTTCGTCAGGTCTGGGAAAAGAGTGTGTGGTGCAGAGCTGGTTCTAACAGATGACCTGAGGAAGGCTAGGAGGGGGTATTTGTGACACTGGACTTATTTACAGCCTGGCAGGCAGGACCATATGTCCACAGGCCACGAACTGAGAGCTGAGTTTGCAGTAATAGCTTTAAATGACAGGGGAACAAGATAGTTAGAACCTGATTTAGATGATAGAACACAGGGGAACACAACAGGATGGAGGCATTAGGAGCTTGACCCCCTATATAATACTGAATATCTGTTTAGCAGAGTCTTATACAGTGGGCGAGTCAAGATTAGAGGCTTGCATTTTCTCACCACTATGGGTGTAAGATGACTACAGTGGAGGGTTTAGGGTGGACGCACACACACACGCTCTCTGTCTATCACTCTCTCATTGCTCTTTACCTGCCCATGTATGAACAACAGCTAACACTTGACAACACACTGACAAACAGCACCACAACCAACAACCACCTCCAACACTTCCAAATGTTTTCAGGTCTGAAGTAAAGTTTCTACACATTAGGAACAGAGCTTGCTAAAACCAGAAATAAAGGATCTAGAAGTCTGCAATACAGCACAGAAATTGCTCTAACAGCTAGTAATATAGCACAATAACAGAAAACAGAGAAATTTGATGTAAAAGTTCAATACAAAAGTAATATAGCACAGGGAATGTTCTAGAGGTATGTAGCAGAGTATGATAAAGCCTGAAGTTCTACAGTGTAGTGGTAAAGCACTATAAAGTATTTATAGTAAAAGTATTACAGGTTAAATTACCAGTCAATCTTAAACCCATGGTAAAGAGTGAAAAATAGATGTGAAGCACCTAAAGACTAGCAATAAAGTACAGGTTCTAAAGGTTAGCAGTAGGGCTGTGTATTTGCAAGAGCTTGGCGCTACAATACGTATAACAGTGTTGGGGTTAAGATTCTATATTCAGTATATAGCGCCATGTACTGTGATACACTGTAAACAATACAACACATTGCAATTATCCATATCTTATTTTAGAAAAACTCTTATAGTATAAATACACATTATCACATTCATAAAATCTGAGTAAATGTATAAAATCTGAGTAAAAGTAAAGTTTACTTTTACAACACTTACAATCTAACAGTAAGGGCTTAAACACGATACTAAATTAACTACTGTCTGACAACATGTGAACTAATCATTAATTATCAATAATGTGTTTTTGATATACAGTTATTTTCTTACACCCATAGTTAGAAGTAGAAAACATTTTTCTAGAAGTTAAACTTACTGTAACATAACCTAGTACAGTAAAGGTTCTATAGGTTCAATGTAGGCTGTAGAGGTTAGTAATAGAGCACAGTGGAGATTCTATAGGCTAGTAATAGGATACAATGGAGGTTCTAGAGGCTTAAAATAGGACACAGCTGAGGTTCTAGAGCTTAGTAATAGGACATAGTGGAGATTCTAGAGGTTAGTAATAGGAAAATGTTTTAAAGGCTTAAAATAGGATACAGGAGGAGGTTCTAGAAGCTAGTGATAGGATACCATGGAGGTTATTTGTGTCAGAAGTATATCACAGTGGAGGTTCCATATGTCAGTAATGTATAACAGCTGAGGTCCTATGTGTCTGTGGTATATTACAGTGGAGGTTCTAGAGGCTAGTAATAGGATACAGTGGAGGTTCTAGAGGCTAGTAATAGGATACAGTGGGGGGTTTTGTATCAGTAGTATATCACAGTAGAGGTTCTAGCGGCTAGTAATAGGATACAGTGGAGGTTATTTGTGCCAGTAGTATCACAGTGGAGGTTCTAGAGGCTAGTAATAGAATACAGTGGGGGGGGTTGAATCAGTAGTATATCACAGTGGAGGTTCTACATGCTAGTAATAGGATACAGTGGAGGTTATTTGTGGCAGAAGTATATCACAGTGGAGGTTCTATATGTCAGAAGTACATAACAGCTGAGGTTCTTTGAATCAGTAGTATATGACAGTGGACGTTCTAGAGGCTAGTAAAAGGATACAGTGGAGGTTCTAGAGGCTAGTAATAGGATACAGTGGAGGTTATTTGTGTCAGTAGTATATCACAGTGGAGGTTCTAGAAGTTAGTAATAGGATACAGTGAAGGTTCTAGGGGCTAGTAATAGTACACAGTGGAGGTTCTAGAGGCTAGTAATAGGACACAGTGGAGGTTCTAGACGCTAGTAACAGGATCCAGTGGATGTTGTAGAAGCTAGTATCAGGATACAGTGGAGGTTATTTATGTCAGTAGTATATCACAGTGGAGGTTCTAGCGGCTAGTAATATGATACAGTGGGGTTTTTTTTGTATCAGTAGTATATCACAGTGGATGTTCTAGAGGCTAGTAATATGATACAGTGGAGGTTATTTGTATCAGTAGTATATCACAGTGGAGGTTCTAGAGGCTAGTAATAGGATACAGTGGGGGTTTTGTATCAGTAGTATATCACAGTGGAGGTTCTAGAGGCTAGTAATAGGATACAGTGGAGGTTATTTGTATCAGTAGTATATCACAGTGGAGGTTCTAGAGGCTAGTTACACGATAGAGTGGAGATTTTAGAGGCTGTTATTAGGACAGCGTGAATGTTCTATGTGTCAGTAGTATATCACAGAGGAGTTTCTAGAGTTTTAGCTAAATCTTCACTAAACTTCAGCTCTAGCTCACACGGCGCTGTTAATGAGGACAACATGAAGGCTATTTACACGCTAAAGTACAAAACAGCGCCACGTAACTCCACACACAGCCGCTGTCTCTAATCCCACTGCAGGTGTGGTTGTTACTGGGTGTAAAAGTGAAGTTTTGGGGAGTAAACAGGGAGGCAGGAGGAGGTAGTTACCAGTGTGGGCGCTGGAAGGACATGTGCTGCTGCTGCCGCCGCTCTTCCTCGTCCACGGGTTCACTTTGGGCGGTGGAGCCTCCCGCACTCTCGCCTTGCTGTTTTCTGCTTCTCTCGTGTCTTGGCTCGTCGTGCTGGGCTCGTTCTCCTTCTCCGTCGCGTCGTTTTGTTCTCCTTCGCACATTTTCTCGGGTTCCTCCTCGGGAAGGTCGAGTTTGGCGGCGGCGTCGCCTCTGTTTTGCTCGCCGTCCCTCGCGGCCGAGTCGACGGTGGACATGGTGGTGCACGAAAACACGCACGCGGCGAGCTCGCGGACACGATCCCGACGGAGAACAGCGAGAGAAACAACTGGTCAAACCGCCTCCGTCTGCCCGCTAAAACCCAAACTAAACTTAAAACCGAGCCCTGGCTCTGACAGCAGCTCCTGAAACCCGAAACAAACGCTGGAGTCAGTGCTGCTGCTAAACTTTTTAAAAATAAATAAATACTCTGCCAGAATTTATCCCCGATATGTTTCCGTTGATGCGCGAGCCATCCGGGCCGAAGCGGCGGACAAGAAACGCTCTAAATAAAAATAAAATAAATAAAGCTACTTTAAACCGTGTTTTAAGCTGCTATCGACTTTGACGTTTGGATGATCCGCAGCTCACCTAAAAGGAAACACTACGAATAGAAGCAGCCACGAGTCGCTGAGCCGCGCTCTGATCGCCTCTTTGGCGCTCCTTGTGGCCAGACGGCGGTACAGCACGGCGCTGCGCGAGAAGCCTCCCATTATTTTATATTATATATCTATTTTCTGTATTTGCTGTAATTTTTGGGAAGAGAGTAATGTAACTTTTAATTCTCTGCATGTCCTTTACATATGACATATTGACAATAAAAACTACTTGACTTGATCAGCTGAGTCTCATTACTAAGCAACCGAACGCGAAACGTCCTGGAGCAGACAGCAAGCCACCAGAGAGGCTAGATAAAACGTGCTTCAAACCCTTACACAAAACAGCATATCAAAACAGTATATATATATATCTCTTTTAGATGTTAATTTATATAATTAACTGTATTTCACGATGCTATATAGAGCTATCATTTATTAATTTTATTACTACAACCAAAAGTAAATTCATTACTAACTGATACTGTTTGTAATGGCAAAGTAAAGGCAGCAAAATACTCCACAAAGTAGGGACAGGGAATGCATCTCACAGCATCGACCTGCCCCTAATGTTGAACTGTGGGGCAAACATGTAGTTGACATGCAGTCTAGGGACTGAGGAGGATAAATATGTATTTAAACTGAGAAAGTTATGATGACCATGTTATTATTATTTTTATTTTTTTGCAATGCAGTGAATAGCACATCATTTTATTATTGCTTTACAGTCAGTAGCTTTTACACCAAATACACTAAATATTATCCAGCCAACACATTAAAAAATAATGACAGTGATTTCAAATATATTTTTCTAATTATAGACTAATTATATAAAATACAAAACTTTATATGCAGGACTGATGAAACCACCAGTTAGGCCTGTGACTATCCATAAATTTGAATAATTTTGATTAAAAAAAAATCTTTGAAACATCCCAGACGTTTACTTTACAGTTCATAATCAATCACTGACAACTGTGACATAAGTCAAAGTTTACGCTAAACAAAGAGGCGTAAATTAAGCGTAACGACGTGCTTGTCAGCGTTATATGCGTATTTCAGTTACCCTATAGAGCCTAGACCGAAGGAGAGCACAGGCGAGGGCGGGCTGGATGTGAGGCGTAGTTGGATGTCTAAACCTGCCTTCCTTCAGGCGGTTCTCTGCTGCGCTGTGGACTCGCTCACTGCTGCCGCCGCCACGTGGCGGCTGAATGAAGGTACTGCAGATACACAGTTACAGCCTGCTTGTAATCTGACACGTGGACTTCACTCTCCAAAACAAGTTAGTTAGCTAGTGTTTACCAAAGGTGTCTAAAGCAAAAGCGTCTCTAGCCCTTTTTAGGGGCGTTCAAGCACCACTTTTTAAAACAGAAGTTTAATAGGATAAAAAATTTTCAAATCTATATATCTTTAACAGAATTTAAGTAACGAAAATACAGCAGTCTCTCGTTCTGACCAGTATCTGTCAAATTTTTGGACACACCTTCTCACTTCAAATTATATTTATATTATATTTTTCCTGCATTGTAAATGAATATTCAAGTGATCCAGACTATGAAAGAACACATAAGGAATCATGTAGTAACTTAAAAGTTTTTGATGTTCTTTGCGACTACACTTGAGGATACCTTCAAAATTCTTGAATTTATTTCGGATTCACTGACCTTCATTTCAAAATAGTTTTCTAACAATAATATACTATGTAGTTCTTTATGTATATGCCATTTCAGTTGACTGTTCCTCCTAAAGCTGACTGAGAAAATCCAGCCAAGATGCACAAATCTGTCATCTAAGCAAGAATTGTCTAATTTAAAGAAAATAAAATATTAAACATATTCTGGTCTATTTAACTTTTTTTTTTTACTAAACAATTCCATATATTGTTTCTTCATAGTTTGGACTGCCTTGATATTAATCATTACTCAACAATGCAGGACATTTTAAAATAATAACAACTTCCTGAATTAAAAATGTGTCACCAACACCAACATTTTCATAAATTTAAAGTGAATTTTAGATTTCTTTTTCAAACGAGTTGTTCATGTTTAGAAATACAAATAAAAGTGAATGAAACATTACCAAAACATGAATTTTCTCTAATATAATACAGTCATCTGCATACTACAACATAATTTGCTGCTTGTTTCATAACATTTATTACACCCATCTCTCTTAAAAGATGAAATAAATTCAAGATCAGGTTAGCTAACTAGCTAATGGTTACTATCTACCCTAGTACCTAGCATTGCAGCTAATCTGTGGTACTAGCATTTTATAAATATTGGGACTGGATAGGATTGTTATTGTGTGAAAACAAGGGTCAGAAACATAAAATCATTAATTATCTTGTTTTGAAGAGTTTATTGATTTAATAATGCAAAGGACTACAGTGAGGGCGCTAAATGATCTAACAAACCTGTTAAGAAAAAAATAGTGTTATAAAGACATGCATTTCAACCTATTTTAAATATTCTACTGCATTATATGCAGCTAATTAATGCTGAAAACATATATGTAAAATGATATGTGCTTATATTTATTTGTTAATATGTAATGTATTAGCAAACATACATACAAAACAAATTTTACAGATTCATGTACGTAGTAAGGCGAGGAGTCTACGTTATTATAATGTTGTAATGACCCATCACTTTGATGCTGACAATGTCACAATGTTGTAATGAAGTATGTTTGAAAATATATAATGTGCTCTATTGTCACTCAAATAAATATATGTAATTGTATTTTTAAAATACTTTTGAAACTTAATGAAAATAACAACTACAAATTTTATCTGAAATAAATATTAAAATTCGAAATATATTTCACATATAGAGAAATACGTGTAAATATTTTTCTTTTCCATGTGGACAAATGAATAATGGAAATTTTAATCTAATGTCTATGTAATAATTATGAAGTTGTCACAAAATTATTAACAAAACATAAACAGCACGGCCTTTGGAAAATGTTGTAGCAACATTGCAAGAAAATAGACAATGTTGTGACAACTTTGTGTTTGCTGGGAACGATGTAGTTGGATAATTTGATGCATGCTTATTTTTAAACTGAGAACGAAAACACATGTATTTTCATAAATTGATTTGACAAATACATGTTGAGTTTGATTTTGTTTATATAGTGTCCATCAGCTGTGATATTGGAATCTAAACAGTATAGTGCATAAAGTTCTTTCAGTATGATAAAACTTGGGGTATTTTATTGGTCGGTATTTGTTTTGTAGCATTTGGCATGCTAGTTTTTTGGGAAAAACATATAAAATGTATTATACATATTTTTTTCTTTTCACTCTGGAAACTGCCACTACGTTTTTGTTTCCAATACTGTAAAGACATATATTTCTAATTCATTAGAAAAAAACTTTTTTGGCATTTTCAAACTTTGTCATATGTTTTAAAAATATATATTTTACATACATTTCATTAATTTGGTTGTACAATACAGTGTTTATTAAATTTCAACATTTCTCTGATCTTATTCTCTTAGATTTGAATAAATATTGGCTAGGGTTGCTTAGCTAAACTTTTTTTAACATATATAATTAAAATATATTTATAAAAAATACATCAATGTATTTAGCAAATGTAAAATTTGACAGGTAGTGACTTTTTATTAAATATATATTGTAATTTTTCCTTATGGTGATGCTGCTTGAATGAAGTTTAATGATGTCACAGCTGCTTCGTCTATATACAAAATAAATATATAATTCAATTTCTAGATTTTTATATATTCAATATATTGTGAAAGGTTAGAAGAACTGTCTGCTAGGTGGTCATGTGCTTGGGAATGAACCGAATAAACCCCCTCTATTTCTAATTATAAATGTTTATAAATATACATCTTTTCAGCTTCTTATTTTTCTCGGATCATGGAGAAGAACCTCTAAAATGCATTTGTCATTAGATAACAAGTTATTTATATTTCAGAATTAATTTACATCCAACACTGCCCTCCTGTGGCTTTAATCTGTAACTGCAATCTGTGTAGTGTGTAATCATTTTATTTATAAAGGATATTATTATATAATTAAATACACAGAAATGTATGTAACAAAAAAAACATACATTGTATTTTTTATTGCACATTAATTTATTGAAATAATAACAATTAAATTATACACAGACTATTAATACATATATACGTTTATCAAATAAGGTGCAATATTAGTCATTAATAGTAAATATATACAAACCATTTCACTTACTGACTTACATATTATTCATTCATAAGGGTGCAACCTGCTATGCCACCCCCAGCCACCAGAGGGAAACCCAGAACCACTGCACTCTGATTACAGGCAATTAGCAGCACCTGGTCCTCTCCTATTTAAGGAGAGCCAACGCACGCACAAGTCTCTCTCGAGTGTTCTCTTGAATCTCTTTTCTCTTTGCGTTTGTTTTTATCCCAGACCTACTCTTCTGAGGTTTCCTCTCAGGGTTTCTCTGGAAACTCTCCTTTCCAAGTTTAGTCTTCCCTCTAAGTATTTTGAGTTTGTTTATTTGTTTGGGAAGTTTCTTTGCTCTGTGATATTTGAGCTGGCCAGTCTTCCCCTGGCAGTCTAAGTTGTCCCTTTGGTCCAAATCTCTTATTTAACTGCTCCAGCGGTGCAGTGCATTTTCATTTGTTTCACAAAGCAGAGTTTAGGGTCTTATTCCTCTGTAAAGCAACTTTTCAGTTTCTATTTTAAATACATATCCCTTGTTAACCCTTCCTAGTTCCATTAGCACTTTCTGCAGTTGCAGAAACCTTGGTTATTACATTTGTTCCTTATTTCTGTTCCACTCTGCACTTGGGTCTCTCTATAAATAATTCAGTTGCTCACTTAGTTTACTCTAGTCCCCCACCCATAAGGTTGGTGGTTAAAATCCACCTTCAGGTGAGCTACCACGTTACAGCAAGATTGAGCCCAGGGCTAGGGGTTGGCTCTCCTTAAATAGGAGAGGACCAGGTGCTGCTAATTGCCTGTAATCAGGGTGCAGTGGTTCTGGGTTTCCCGCTGGGGGTGGCATAGCAGGTTGCCCAGCCACAGTCTGCACCCTTACACGTGTGTTGTACTGATAAGCACTGAAAGTCTGTATTTTACTCCAGCACTAAGAACTAAAGGGAAGTTACTGATTGTGTTCTTCTGAAATTAAAGTCAGAGATGATAAGACAGGAGCTGAGAGTGATAAGACCACTGGAACCAAAGTACAGCGTCAGGCTTCGTGTTTCAGCACCTGCACTCATCTGCTTCCCATCACAACTACAACCCACACGGGTGAAAAAGTAATAAAGGGGTGATTTATAGACTAGTTAAGAGCGCAGTTCCTGCAGAATCTGTTGGTGTTGCTTAGTTTTTGCTGAGGTGTTTGCTATAGTGTTACTATGTTGTGCTATCATGCTATACATAGTTATAATGCTATAATAAATACAATGATTATTGGCAACAAATCTTATACTGTTGAAAAGCCTGATAATTTCCCTTTTAAATGTTTCAAATTTGTAAGGAACATGCTTTTGATTGATGAGCAGTAGAGCTGAGTATTAAACATTTGCCAAATCTTCTCTGCTCTTGTCAGACAGCTTACTCTACTGTTATTAATGACACGTGTTTTGAGCTTCTAGTACCCCATGTGCTTCCTGCCTAATTGGCACCTGATTGGCAGCACCTGTAAGCATGGGCCCTGCTGCAGTGGTCAGATGGTGTCTGCTCTAAAAATGGGCATTCCCTGTTTTACTGATCTGGATAGAGCCGGTGAGATTTTAAGCTGATGTTCTGCAAAATCAAAAGTAGAGGCTTTATACGGAGTGAGCTCTGGTACCTTCTATAAAACAAAGACCAAGTTCCATATAACAGGGAATTTCAGAGACAGGCTGTAAAGTGGAAGTCCCAAGAAGAACCTCAAACACCAAATGAGTCATTGGCAGAGAAAATTTCATGGGTGCATCCACGTACTCATTCATGTTGTTACAAATGTGGAGACATTTAAAAGAGAAATGAACAGACTTTCTAATAGTATACAATTTATTGCCAAGAAGCATCATTACAATAAAGAAATAAGCTACTTAACATCCAAAAGCTCCTCCACACACAGTATTTAGAACAAATGAGAAAAAAATGGCGTGTGTGGATTAATTTACAAGCATAAATCATGAAATACTCTATATATTTTTTAATTGTTCCAAATCTAGTTGTTTACAGACAAATTGTATTGCTTTTGTCTGACACTGTTTTTACCACAAGAGTTTTGCAGTCACATTAATACATTACTAATAATAACACAACTATGTGCATTATTTCCACACACACACACACACACACACAAACATGCACATATCATCTGTACAGCTCTGGAAAAAACAAGAGACCTCTTGATGTTTTTTCTTTGATTTGACCAAATTGAAAACCTCTGGAATGTAATCAAGAGGAAGATGGATGATCACAAGCCATCAAACCGAGCTGAACTGCTTGAATTTTTGTACCAGGAGTGGCATAAAGTTTCCCAAAAGCAATGTGTAAGACTGGTGGAGGAGAACAGGCCAAGATGCATGAAAAAAAACTGTGATTAAAAACCAGGGTTATTCCACCTAATAGTGATTCCTGAACTCTTAAAACTTTATGAATTTGAATATGAATTTGTTTTCTTTGCATTATTTGAAGAAGCTCTGTATCTTTTTTGTTAATTCAGCTGTTTCTCATTTTCTGCAAATAAATGCTCTAAATGACAATAATTACATTTGAATTTGGGTGAAATGTTGTCAGTAGAATAACAGAATAATAGAATAAATCAACAACATTAATTTTACTCAAACATAAACCTTTAAATAACAAAATCAGAGAAGGTGATTCAGAAAATGAAGTGGTCTCTTATTTTCCAGAGCTGTATACAACATACTATAAGTACAATATAGTTTAATCTTCATAAGTACTGTCAAAAGTAAATAAACACGATGTAATATTATAGCTTGAAAATAATAGTGATTATATGATACAGTTTCTTTACTTTTTGTGTATTTAAAATCAGTATTAAAGCAAAGGTGTCTAGTGTAGGTTGCTCCATATGGTCAGGAGGATTGTGAGGGTCATCAGACTCCAGATAATGTGCAGAGAGCTTGCAGAGGATAGAGCATTGGGCCTGGTGTAGATGTAAGGATGCTTCTGTGAATAAAATGCAAATATGAATCTAATAATTTTTTGATAAAACGATTGGGGCGAAGAAATAAATGCATTACGATTCCCCACCTCTGACGGACAGATGAGTGTTACTGGTTCTGAGAAAGTGTCAATCATCTCCTTCGCATCAGGAGGCTGAAACTGAGAGAGAGAAACAGTAGTAATAACAAATGATTTCTGTACACAATGAATTTAGATTATTTAGAGTGTGCTGCCCACAAATAAACACCTTTTTTTCAAGTTACACTTTCCCAGGGTACAGTCCGTATTTTATTCCACCACAATAGCACAAGGTAGTGGAAGTGGAAGTGGAAGCAGACGTTAGGTGTTTCTAATAAAGTGGCCAGTAAGTGAAAGCACAAGGTAGGTGTTTCTAATAAAGTGGCCAGGGAGTGAAAGCAGACGTTAGGTGTTTCTAATAAAGTGGCCAGGGAGTGAAAGCACAAGGTAGGTGTTTCTAACAAAGTGGCCAGTAAGTGAAAGCACAAGGTAGGTGTTTCTAACAAAGTGGCCAGTAAGTGAAAGCACAAGGTAGGTGTTTCTAACAAAGTGGCCAGTAAGTGAAAGCACAAGGTAGGTGTTTCTAATAAAGTGGCCAGGGAGTGGAAGCAGACGTTAGGTGTTTCTAATAAAGTGGAACGTGAGTGGAAGCACAAGGTAGGTGTTTCTAATAAAGTGGCCAGGGAGTGGAAGCAGACGTTAGGTGTTTCTAATAAAGTGGCCAGTAAGTGAAAGCACAAGGTAGGTGTTTCTAATAAAGTGGCCAGGGAGTGAAAGCACAAGGTAGGTGTTTCTAATAAAGTGGCCAGTAAGTGAAAGCACAAGGTAGGTGTTTCTAATAAAGTGGCCAGGGAGTGGAAGCAGACGTTAGGTGTTTCTAATAAAGTGGAACGTGAGTGGAAGCACAAGGTAGGTGTTTCTAATAAAGTGGCCAGGGAGTGGAAGCAGACGTTAGGTGTTTCTAATAAAGTGGCCAGTAAGTGAAAGCACAAGGTAGGTGTTTCTAATAAAGTGGCCAGGGAGTGAAAGCACAAGGTAGGTGTTTCTAATAAAGTGGCCAGTGAGTAAAAACACAAGTTTGGTGTTTCTAATAAAGTGGCCAGTAAGTGAAAGCACAAGGTAGGTGTTTCTAATAAAGTGGCCAGGGAGTGAAAGCACAAGGTAGGTGTTTCTAATAAAGTGGCCAGTAAGTGAAAGCACAAGGTAGGTGTTTCTAATAAAGTGGCCAGGGAGTGAAAGCACAAGGTAGGTGTTTCTAATAAAGTGGCCAGTAAGTGAAAGCACAAGGTAGGTGTTTCTAATAAAGTGGCCAGTAAGTGAAAGCACAAGGTAGGTGTTTCTAATAAAGTGGCCAGTAAGTAAAAGCACAAGGTAGGTGTTTCTAATAAAGTGGCCAGTGAGTGGAATTACAAGGTAGGTGTTTCTAATAAAGTGGCCAGTGAGTGGAAGCACAAGGTAGGTGTTTCTAATAAAGTGGCCAGGGAGTGAAAGCAGACGTTAGGTGTTTCTAATAAAGTGGCCAGGGAGTGAAAGCACAAGGTAGGTGTTTCTAATAAAGTGGCCAGGGAGTGAAAGCAGATGTTAGGTGTTTCTAATAAAGTGGCCAGGGAGTGAAAGCACAAGGTAGGTGTTTCTAACAAAGTGGCCAGGGAGTGGAAGCAGACGTTAGGTGTTTCTAATAAAGTGGCCAGGGAGTGAAAGCACAAGGTAGGTGTTTCTAATAAAGTGGCCAGGGAGTGAAAGCACAAGGTAGGTGTTTCTAATAAAGTGGCCAGTGAGTAAAAACACAAGTTTGGTGTTTCTAATAAAGTGGCCAGTAAGTGAAAGCACAAGGTAGGTGTTTCTAATAAAGTGGCCAGTAAGTGGAAGCACAACTTAGGTGTTTCTAATAAAGTGGCCAGTGAGTAAAAGCAAAGGTAGGTGTTTCTAATAAAGTGGCCAGTAAGTAAAAGCACAAGTTTGGTGTTTCTAATAAAGTGGCCAGAAAGTGAAAGCACAAGTTTGGTGTTTCTAATAAAGTGGCCAGAAAGTGAAAGCACAAGGTAGGTTTTTCTAATAAAGTGCCCACTGAGTAAAAGCGCAAGTTAGGTGTTTCTAATAAAGTGGCCACTGAGTAAAAGTACAAGGTAGGTGTTTCTAATAAAGTGGCCAGTAAGTAAAAACAAAAGTTTGGTGTTTCTAATAAAGTAGCCAGTAAGTGAAAGCACAAGGTATGGGTTTCTAATAAAGGGGCCAGTAAGTGAAAGCACAAGGTATGGGTTTCTAATAAAGTGGCCAGTGAGTGGAAACGCAGGGTAGATATACAGCCAGCCTAAAACAGTTTGAATGGTTTTTAAAACAGCTGATCCTAGGTCAGATTTACCATGTTGTTCCAGAGGCCCTTGGCCAGCTCCTCATGACCCTTGATGGTGAAGTGAAAGCAGTCTGGAGTGAAGAAGCTCAGGTCAATTTTGCCATTCTGAAATAAAACACACACACACACACACACACACACACACACACACACACACTGCTCTGATTTGTATTAAATGTAGAACTAGGTATTCTTAAACAAGTTGTTTCAAGAGTTTTTATGCTGTTGTGGAGATAAACTGACCGGAAGTCTTGGTGGCTGGGCATGGGTGACGAATGGCTGAAGAACCACAGCAAAATCCTCCTTAAAGAAGCGCTCACTGTTCAAGAGCTCCTCCAGCTTTCTCTGAAAATAAAACACAAGAAAATAAGTGTGCATACTTTGACAGAAATTGTATTTTTGAGGGTAGCATTTTTTCAGAGAATATGAATGATAATACAAAAAGCTCTCTTTAATTCATGGTTAATAATTGAGTGAAGCCATTTATTATCAAATAGTTAGTGTGGGTGTTTGTGTGTGTGTGTGTGTGTGTGTGTGTGTGTGTGTGTGTGTGTGTGTGTGTTAAAACTCCTGACAGACCCCTGCATGTTTCATTCAGTGCCGACATTGTTGGATTACGAGCCATGGGGAAAATAATGATCAAACAATAGTTGAAGCAGGAATCAGATAAACAGGATAAATGAATATAAAGGATTCTGTTGTGTTGACACTAAACCAAAAAATGTAAAAAAAAAAACCGCTAGGAAAATTGTTTTTTAAAGGATTAATTGGATTTAAAGAAAATACAGGACTCTAAAAAGGTTTTTTGTCATTTTGGAGAGCAAAATAAAAGCAATCCTATATAAAAAAAATACTGGAGTGAAATTTGCACTCATCAGCCCTCAAATTGCACATGAGACATCTTGGACATTCCAACATGACATTGATCCAAAACACAAGGCCAATTCAACCTGTCATTTGCTACAGCAGAAAAACTTAAAAGCCCAAAATATTTAAGATGACCTGGTCGCATTTTGGCAAGAAGAAGCTTTACCATATCAAAAAATAAACATTTAAACACACCTCTTCTGATTTAATGATTTTTTTACATTGTAAATGTAATACTGAAGACTAGATTAAAGTTCTACAGGAACACATGCAGAGTTATTCTATAAATAAAAAGTGTTAAACAAACCAGAACATGTTTTATATGTTGGATTCTTCTGCCCTTGTAGAAGAAAAGTGTATTAAGTATTTGTTTTTTAAGTAATAAATAAAAAATGCACTTTTATTATTTTTTATTTAATTTGAACATACTTTTAATGCTCTTAGGTATACTCCCTTTTCACAAGGGTCAGTACCACATTTAGCTTTGAGGACAGATTTGCACACTCTTGGTGCTCCAGCTCATCCCAAATTACCACCTCAGCTGGGTTTAGATCAGGGGATTGTGGAGGACAAACACTTTTTAAATTTATTATGTAACTCCATATGTGTCCCTTAATTGTTTTCATGTATTTAATATGAAAAATAAATTAAATAAAAAAGAAACAAAAACATTGAATGAGAAGGTGTGTCCAAACTTTTGACTTGTACACAGTAAGATCATTTTAACAGGTTAAAAAACACCTTTCTAGTTGAAGGACTAATATTAGACCTTGGCCCTAAATGAATTAAGAAAATCTATAAGGACTGAAATACATACCTGAAATACCAGGTTGAGCTCTACCAGCTCGGCCAGCTCTGTAGAGTTCTCATCAGGCAAGACCAAACAGGAGCAGAAACTCCTGCAGAGAGGAAGGAGGAATACCTCTTTATAAATCCAATAATAATAATCATGCTGAGAATTAAAAACTGTTTGTATTTCTCTGTGTGTGTGTATGTGTGTGTGTGTGAGAGGGAGTACTTTTGAAGTAAGCAGCCCAAGGTTGGTTTTGATACTTCTCTCAGAGGCTTCATGGTAAAAATCTGCACCACGTTCACAATCAGTCGAGGAACCTTAATGATAGATGGTTAAAAAATGTACACATATATTTATAGATGGCACAATAAAAGTTTGTATTACTAAAATACTGACACTAAGGCAAAGAGTGTTGAACTTAAATAATGAGCTGGTTGAGAGTAATCCAATTCATGTTAAACTGTATGTGGATTACATTGCCTATAAATGATTGATGATCCCAGTGACTGTAGAAATCATGGATTTTGTGGTTCAATTTCCTTCCATTCCATAGAAATTAAGCCAAATACAGATCCGGAAAAAATAAGATATAATAACCCATTAAAAACATCTAGACTGTAATTAAGAGGAAGATGGGTGATCACAAGATACCAATCTAAGTTAAACTGCTTGAATTTTTGCACCAGGAGTAGCATTAGGTCACCTAAAAGCATTGTGAAAGACTGGAGCATGTCAAGATGCATGAAAACTGTGATTAAAAATCTGGCATAATTCACTGAATGTTGATTTCTGTATTTAAAACATTAGTATTGTTTTTTCCAAATGAATATGATCTTTGCAACATTTTCTTTGCATGAAGTTTGGAAGCTCAGCATCGTTTTTGTTATTTTAACCATTTCTCATTTTCTGCAAATAAATGCTCTAAATTAAATTTTTGTATTTGGAATTTGGGAGAAATCTTGTCAGTTTTTTATAAAATAAAAACAATGTTCAGTTTACTCAAACATATACTACCTATAAATAGTAAAAACAGTGAAGCTGATCATTTTGAAGTGGTCCCTTATTTTTTTTCCGGAGCAGTATGTTGTTGAATTTGTGGGGTGGAGGTCCGAGGTCTACCTCATTTGGTAGAAAACTCTCTTTCCCCTAGACTTCTCCCAGACTAAGCTTCTTAAACCACTCTCACTGAGTCTACAGTGCAGCCTTAAGGACCAGTAACAGAGAGGACTTTTCCACTGGATACCCAGTTTGTCCAGTAAGTGAAATGTCACAACAGTAAAAGTGCTGTTCATGTATTTGACCACTAAGCTACTGAAATTCCCCTCAAATTGCAGTCCTTTGTTTACCACTGTTATGGTCCCATTAAACCCCTGAGCTGCTGTGAGTCAGGACGTACCAGTGGTGATTTAAAGAAAAAATCATTATGATTTAAACACTTCACTCGATCCAGACCAGAAAATAATTGTGAGCAACAGCACAACACCACATGATCAATACTAGTATATTAAAAACATAGCTGTTTGATTCCAGTCACTGTATATAAGCATGGACAGCACTAAATCTTTCATTAGTGAAAGTCTGGAGCCTCTGCTGGCAGGTTGCAGTACGATGTGCTGCTCCACCCATTCCCATATATTTCAATAACAAAACAGTGTGTTCTTACATGTCTAGGGTAAGTTTCTGTTTAATTCCCGGGTTTCATAAAGTCAATTAAATTGCATTATTGTATGTACAGTAGATTCATACCCCTTGAACTTTTTTACTTGAGATTTTAAGTGATAGACCAACACAAAATAGCACATAACTGGAGTGGAAGTGGAACGCAAATGATTTTCTAATCATTCAAATCGAAAAAATATCTGAAAAGTGTGACATGCAAAAGTATTCATCCCCCCTATACCAGAACTGAGAAGAGCCACTTTTCACTGCAATTGCAGTCTCTACCAGCTTTGAGCATCTAGAGACTGAGAGTTTTGTTGATTCTTCTTTACAAAATAACTCAAGCTCAGCCAAGTTGGATGGAGAGCGTCTGTGAACAGCAAGGTTTTCTTCCAGGATTACTCTGTATTTATCTTCATCTATCATCCTACCAACTCTGAAGAGAAGCATCACCAGTGAATGATGCTGCTGACACAAATGGTGTGTTCAGGGTGTGAGCAGTGTTACTTTCCTGCTACACACAGGTTTGCATTTAAACCAAAAAGGTAAACTTTGGTCTCACATGTCCACAGCACCTTCTTTCACATTTGCTGTTTTCCCTGTATGGCTTGTAACAAACTGTCCTTCTTATGTTTTTATTTCTATAATGTTTTTTTTTCTAGTCACTCTTCCATAAAGGCCAGTTGTCCTGTGGCCATATTCCCCCATCAGAGCTGTGGATTTCTGCAGCTCCTCCAGAGTGACCATGGGCCTTTTGGCTGCTTCTCTGACCAGTGCTCTCCGATGGCCTTGTTTTGGTAGGTTTGCAGTTTGGTAGGTTTGCAGTCTTTTTCCATTTCTGGATGATGGATTGAACAGTGCTCTTTGGGATGCTTAAAGCTTGAAATATATTACCTAACCTTGCTTTAAACTTCTACAACACTTTATTTCTGACCTGTCCGGTGAGCATGCCAACACCTTTGTTTTAGCGAGGTCACTGTAATCTCTGCTCTCAGAGTCAGAATAACCCAGAGCCCATATGCAATTCGTAATTGTCATTGACATACACTACTTTCTTAAAAAAAAAGATAAGTTAACATCAACAACTTAAAAAGACTCACTCTAATAAAAGTAACATGATTATATATAAATTAAACCTCAGATTATAACAAAATAGTCCCCAAGCTGGTGTATTTGCAGTCACAAACTTCACCGCCCATATTCAGTCATGTTTTTCACCCTCATTTTTAGTTATTTTTTTCTGTGCTAATATAAAAATGTTATTGCCGCCCCCAAAAATGGCCCTATATAACATTCTTTTGCTGTTGAGACATTGCACTTATTTAATCAATTGTGAATTCAGGAAAAAACTGCTCTCCCTCTACACTGTAAACTTCTGTGTATATAAGTAACAACATTAGACTCATAGATGCAGTGCTAAGCTATAGAAGAAAAATACTGACCGTAAATTTGGCAGATCAACTATTGTACATCATTCCTTCAAGCTGTTGATTTTAAAAGTGGTGTTAACGATATGTATATTAAACTAGCTTAATTTGAGGTTAGTCCAAAATAAATAAAAAAGGATGTTGTTTTATTCTATAAACTAAGGACAACATTTCTCCCAAAATCCAAATAAAAATATTGTCATTTAGAGCATTTATTTGCAGAAAATGAGAAATGGCTAAAGTATCAAAAGATGCAGAACTTTCAGACCTCAAAGAATGCAAAGAAAACAAATATATATTCCTAAAGTTTTAAGAGTTCAGAAATCAATATTTGGTTAAATAAACATTGTTTTAATCACAGTTTTCATGTTTTTCTCTACCAGTCTTACACACTGCTTTTGGATAACTTTATCTCCTGGTGCAAAAAATCAAGCAGTTCAGTTTGGTTTGATGGCTTGTGATCATCCATCTTCCTCTTGATTATATTCCAGAGGTTTTCAATTTGGTAAAATCAAAGAAACTCATAATTTTTAAATTGTTTCTTATTTTTTTCCAGAGCTGTATATGCTATTGTATTGTTGTACTATGCATGGTGACACATATAATAATCATACATAAATTATTAAAAAGATATATAATACAAAAATACCTCATTCATCATCATGTCTAGAGACTGGGTGAGGTAGTGGATGAAGTTGTCAGCTGTAAACAATTTCTATATACAAACAAAAACAAAAACAGTTGCTAAACCCATATCTTATCACATGTAATGAGAGATACATTTATCATATTCAGACTAGGTGAACTAACATGTTAGTATAGGTCATACAACCCAGACAATTTCAATTTACTGTAAACAAGTACATGATTGATTTACAATAATGTTACACTGCACATACATTATATTGTGTTATATTTTTTACACTTGCTGGTAGCAAAAGATAACACCAAAAATCGCCTAATGTTGTTTAAACATTCTCCTACAGCATAAACTGCAGAATCCTTTACAATTTATTATCTGATATTCTAATTAACCTCTCAAACTGAAACATAGACACAGTAGTATGTGTACATAGCACAACTAACTTCCTCTGAGTATTAGTCACAAAATCTACCACAAAATTAGGTGATATATGTATAACAATGGATTTATAATCTGATACAAAAGAATGATCATTTTTGTAACAGGAACACCAAACCATTTGTCAGCATGAAATCAACACCTGTCATGCCTGTCACCGAGAGTGACAAATGACAATCTCAGAACTACACTACCCACAATACACCAGAGACTCAGAAAGTGCCTCTCCTGAGTACTAGCACCTGGAGGCCTGAGTTTATAAAACTGCCTCAGGCTCAGCGTCAGTGCTGAGTATTGTTTGGTTCTGTCCTGCATTACGATGCACTTCTTTTGCTACTTTTGATCTCTTTGTATTACTTATTTCTTTCATGTACCCCAACCTTGATTCCTGCCTGCCCTGTGATATTGTTTACCAATGTACTGACCTTTGGCTTGTTATATCTACTTTGGTATGTTTATTCCTGTTGGCTCCTGTTTGCTCTTATTGACCCTTTTCTGTTCGACCACTCTTTGGATTTCCCATTTATTTATTAAAGTTTCTATTTTAAATCTGCATGTGTTTTGCCACCACAGGAAGAATAAACATCATTTAAGCAATTCTCTTTAGCACTTTACCATCATCATAGACACGTTATAGGCGAAGGAAAAAATCTTAACTATAAATAGAATTGTATGTAAAAAAAAATGATTCCAAATCATTTTAAAACATTAGGAAATTCTGTTACAATAAATCTCAGAACCAAGACTGATTAATGTTAATTAACACAACATTAAGGATGGCAGGAAAAAAAGAATTAAAAAGGCTTCCTTACTCTATCCTTACAGTAGTCACAGATATCATTCATTCCAATTAAGATAGTCACCAACTTCCAGTCCTCTTTGAAATTTAAGCCCTGGAAAAATTAAGAGTAAAATTACACACACAGTATTACAAAGTAAAAAAGAAAAACAAACACAAGTAAGAGCAGTCCCTAGACATTACACCAGTGTTATATTACAGTTCTTATTATAACATTATTAAAATAATTATTGCCAGTAAAAATAGGAAAGTAATAAATATATTACCGGGTAGGTTTTAAAGGTGTTGATCATGTCTCTGGCCTGTATAGAGAAATTTCTAGAAGGAAGATATCCATCAGATTAGATAGTGATGGTCTCATTACTACCTATAGGCCTCCATAGATAGGACTTCTACAAACTTTTACATTAATTTATTATTACATTCATTTACAAATTAAATGAATAAATAAAATTACTGTACAAAAAGTTATGTGTGTGCATTGTGCACTTTTGCATGTGAATCCTTATCAGGCCTTTGTTAAACATTTATAGCTTTAATCACAGTAATAAAATTATGTACAGTAATAAAATAGTGATAAAATAAAGGTCTGTGTTTTGGAGCAATGGGTGTGCATGTTTATGTCATTGCTGAGAAATAAACTCAAACAAAACTAATAAACATTTTCATGAACTAAAATCTCATAGCATTTAAGTTCAAGCATTGGTGTTGCAAGTCATGACTTACAAATTTGATTATTATTGTGCATAAATATAAATATAAATGTCTACATATGAATTAAATATTAATTATATGCCAGATCTTAAAACAAATGATTCACGTTTTTAACCGACTTTTTCTTAAAACGTTTAGAAGTGGGCTTACACTGTGTTGTGTCCGGTGACGGCTAAATTGAAGCCAGTGTCGTTGACCGTTATCGGGTAATTATGTAAAGTCCACACAGGGGCCGGACCCAGAACGTCCGGGTTAAAAAGCTTCACGATGTCTGAATCACAGAGAACAGACAGACATGATTAAACCTAATCTCTACCTGTGGTATCTGTAGAATTCTGTCTAACAATGATTCAGATGCAAATAAACCTTAAAATACAACTGCATACTCAAGGAAAGGTAGTCCTGGTGAGTGAGTTAGTGGTGGTGGACACCACTAACTATGGCAGGAACCAATATGGAAGATAAATGAGTTAATAAGGTGCTGCATTAGTGAAATCTACTAAGATACAGCATCTAAAATATATTTCAGTGAGAATGAGTTACAAAGTGTGACTTAGTGTACAAGTTTAATAAATTACTAAAATACCAAATGTAAACCTGAATTTGAAGTGCAAGTTTAATGTCTGTAAAATTTTCCTGCACATGCTCACTATAGAAATGGAAAGTTCAGTTTACTTTTCTGTATTTGGTTATAGACGTATTTTATACGTAAGTAAAATTAATAAAATTTACTATTGCTATTTAAGAAATTAGTAATGTCACCAACCCTGCCTCTGAAGAGCTACTGTCCTGCAGGTTACATCTTCATCGCAAACCTTAAACACCCCATTCAACTGACCAAGCTTCCCTAGAGGCAGCATTTAGATGGATCTGGTGGGTCTGAGTTTGCTAAAGGAAGCTCTCCAGATAAAGGGTTCGTGACTTGGTTACAACGCTGGTTACAAATCACAACAAAATCTTACCTCAAAAAAAAACTTTCCCTACAGTTTTACAGCTTCACTGATTTTATATTTATTACAGGCTGCAGTATTAGCATTACCCGCTAACCACGGTAGCGCTTTCGCCGTTTAGAGGCGAGTATTATTGGCTTGCTAACCCTGGCTAACATTGCTGGAGCTATAATATTTATTTATTTTCTTCAGCAGTTAAACACCCTTTCAGCAGAGTATCTATTCCTTTACAGCACATAATGACTTCCCAGAGTAATGAACTGTACCCTGCAGACACAGCAGATGAAGATCAGGTTTTTAAAAGCTAAAGTTATCTTTATGAACATTAATAGGATGAACTGTAATGTCATTATCTTACTTGCGAGAGTGATAACATCCTCGTATGATCCATGACCCCCAATACTGCAGAGAAGGAGATAATAACTGCTGATTACGCAAAAACACCAGCAATAAAACCTCAACTCTCAGTTTATTATTATAATCACTGACCTCAATTAGTCAGAAAATATGAGGGAAAATATCAGTGCAGATTATGGATGTGGTATCAGTTGGGTGGGGATGAGCAAATCTAAAGTTAAATCTATTGCTGATTTAAACCACAGTTAGATGCAGTTTGATTAGCTGAGAGACGTGTTAGGAGGGCCAGTGTTGCACGATAAGGCTCTTCACATTTTACTCATATACAATACCAGTCAAAAGTTTGGACATACCTTCTCATTCAGTGTTTTATTTGTTTATATACACTGCTCAAAAAAATAAAGGGAACACTCAAATAACACAATATAACTCCAAGTAAATCAAACTTCTGTGAAATTAAACTGTCCACTTAGGAAGCAACACTGATTGACAATCAATTTCACCTGCTGTTGTGCAAATGGAATAGACAACAGGTGGAAATTATTGGCAATTAGCAAGACACACTCAATAAAGGAGTGGTTCTGCAGGTGGGGACCACAGACCACGTCTCAGAACCTATGCTGTCTGGCTGATGTTTTGGTCAGTTTTGAATGTTGGTGGTGCTTTCACACTCGTGGTAGCATGAGACGGACTCTACAACCCACACAAGTGGCTCAGGTAGTGCAGCTCATCCAGGATGGCACATCAATGCGAGCTGTGGCAAGAAGGTTTGCTGTGTCTGTCAGCGTAGTGTCTAGAGGCTGGAGGCGCTACCAGGAGACAGGCCAGTACACCAGGAGACGTGGAGGAGGCCGTAGGAGGGCAACAACCGAGCAGCAGGACCGCTACCTCCGCCTTTGTGCAAGAAGGAACAGGAGGAGCACTGCCAGAGCCCTGCAAAATGACCTCCAGCAGGCCACAAATGTGCATGTGTCTGCACAAACGGTTAGAAACCGACTCCATGAGGATGCTATGAGGGCCCGACGTCCACAGATGGGGGTTGTGCTCACAGCCCAACACCGTGCAGGACGCTTGGCATTTGCCAGAGAACACCAGGATTGGCAAATTCGCCACTGGCGCCTTGTGCTCTTCACAGATGAAAGCAGGTTCATACTGAGCACATGACAGACGTGACAGAGTCTGGAGACGCCGTGGAGAGCGGTCTGCTGCCTGCAACATCCTTCAGCATGACCGGTTTGGCAGTGGGTCAGTAATGGTGTGGGGTGGCATTTCTTTGGAGGGCCACACAGCCCTCCATGTGCTCACCAGAGGTAGCCTGACTGCCATTAGGTACCGAGATGAGATCCTCAGACCCCTTGTGAGACCATATGCTGGTGCGGTTGGCCCTGGGTTCCTCCTAATGCAGGACAATGCTAGACCTCATGTGGCTGGAGTGTGTCAGCAGTTCCTGCAAGATGAAGGCATTGAAGCTATGGACTGGCCCGCCCGTTCCCCAGACTGATGATTGAGCACATCTGGGACATCATGTCTCGCTCCATCCACCAACGTCACGTTGCACCACAGACTGTCCAGGAGTTGGCGGATGCTTTAGTCCAGGTCTGGGAGGAGATCCCTCAGGAGACCATCCGCCACCTCATCAGGAGCATGCCCAGGCGTTGTAGGGAGGTCATACAGGCACGTGGAGGCCACACACAATACTGAGCCTCATTTTGACTTGTTTTAAGGACATTACATTAAAGTTGGATCAGCCTGTAGTGTGTTTTTTCACTTTAATTTTGTGTGTGGCTCCAAATCCAGGCCTCCATTGGTTAGTAAATTTTATTTCCATTGATGATTTTTGTGTGATTTTGTTGTCAGCACATTCAACTTTGTACAGAACAAAGTATTCAATGAGAATATTTCATTCATTCAGATCTAGGATGTGTTATTTGAGTGTTCCCTTTATTTTTTTGAGCAGTGTACATTAGAAGACATAGTCATCCAGAGTATGAAGGAACACATGAGAAATCATGCAAAAACAAAGGATAGAAATTCTATTTGCAACCATAACTTTATCTCCTCACCTAAAAGATACGTGGCGATACTCGATTGGCACTCCCAGAAAAGTGGAAGCATTAGCAGCGATTGCAGTCTGAAAGAAAGGCAGAAAAAAACACATTTATAAATATTGGTATTCATTATTGGTATAATAAGATATTTATTTGTATCTCTGCATATGGGAAGAAGAATCAGGGCTACTACTTACAGTTAGAGAGTCCCCTAAAGCTGCAATGACCTTAATGTCCGCTGCTTTGACTCGTTCAACTGCAGATGAGACACAGACACAGGAGTAAGAACTGAGTTATGGACAGTAGAGCTTTTAACCTGGATACAGGGGGCACTTTTAGAACAGATAGTCTAGTTTTGGACATATTAAGAATAACCAAATACCTGAGGAGGGTATTTGGGAGGAGCAATAAAAGTTGTCTAAGACTCAGTTTGGAATAGTGGAAACCTCAGTGGAAAGTGTTACCTGAGACATGTAAGATTGACCTGAAGCAGATAAAATTTAAATAAACAAAAAGTGTTACTAAAGCTAATTACACTGAAAGGGTGTTTTATAAAGCTTGTAACTTACCTGCTTTTGATTGGCAGGTACCCTATATAGATGTGTTATCTAAAGCAGGTGGGTGTTGCCAGAAGAAAAGAAAAAGCTTCTCATCTGGGCAGTAACTGTTTATTAGCTCAGTAAAACACTAGCATTACAATAAATACAAACAGCAATTTTACAAAAAGCAAAGCTTTAACAGCATCGTTTTCCTAAAAACAACTCCTAATCTCTCCTCAGATTTGTTTAGATTTGTAGTTCTCATCATATTATCAACACCTGGTTTGGTAAATTGGTTAATTTGGTAAATCAGGTGAGCTGCTGATGGAACTGAACATATACACATTGGCTCACAGGATATAACATACTTAGTTAAAAATGAGAATTCCTTGTTGTGTTTTACTGTATGTATGTTTATTTGCATCTGTTCAAATCATATGTGGTGGGTTTTTTTTCAGGCAAAAACACTTGTATTATACCTAAAGCAAAGAAGTGTCACCTGAGGCAGGTACGATATAGATATGTGTTGCCTAGAGCAGGTGTGTGTTACCTGAGACAGGTACAGTATAGATATGTGTTGGCTAAAGCAGGTGTGTGTTACCTGAGACAGGTACAGTATAGATATGTGTTGCCTAAAGCAGGTGTGTGTTACCTGAGACAGGTACAGTATAGATATGTGTTGCCTAAAGCAGGTGTGTGTTACCTGAGACAGGTACAGTATAGATATGTGTTGCCTAAAGAGGGTGTGTGTTACCTGAGACAGGTACAGTATAGATATGTGTTGCCTAAAGCAGGTGTGTGTTACCTGAGACAGGTACAGTATAGATATGTGTTGCCTAAAGCAGGTGTGTGTTACCTGAGACAGGTACAGTATAGATATGTGTTGCCTAAAGCAGGTGTGTGTTACCTGAGACAGGTACAGTATAGATATGTGTTGCCTAAAGCAGGTGTGTGTTACCTGAGACAGGTACAGTATAGATATGTGTTGCCTAAAGCAGGTGTGTGTTACCTGGGCTGGTATGGTATAGAGATGTGTTACCTTAAGCGCATGATTTTTACCCGAGGCAGGTACAGTTTAGATATAAGTGTTAGCTGAGGCATAACGCATGTGAGTGTTACCTGAAGTGGGTATGCTGGGAGAGGGGCTCATGTCTGGACACTTAAACGTAGGGTGCTTGTAGCCCTCGGGCCTAATTTTCCCGGGGTGCTCCTGCAAGCATCAGCATATTATTTAGCTTAGAACATCCAAACCAGGCCTGGAAACCACAGCCTTCAAAAATTCAGCTCAGCCAAAAGACCCATGAATGAAAAGAGCACAATGTGGCAAAGCGAGGAAGAAGAATGTATGAAGAAGTATGGTTTGTTTTTTGAAGAAGTTAAGTCATGTTATTTTATGTGTTGCATTAGATTTCCCTTTTGCCTACAAAGGACAGTACAGTTACACTAAGATTAAGCTGTGTAAATGGAGGTTCTTCTGATTCCATACCTGATTTAGCTCTTCCTCACTATAGTGTTTTATAGCTTCTTCATATTCCTTCCAGTAGTTTCCTACAGGACAAATAAGAGCACCATAACAGGCATTATAAACTAAACTACAAACACTGGAGTATTTATCATTCTGCTCACCTACTGCCTACAGAGCTCACTTCTAACTCACAGGCACATAAAATAAGAAATTTAATAATCGTGACAGATCTCTGTTATCAGTTGATCAGCCAACACATGTATGGTATCTGATGTGTGCCGATTTGGTTTATAACAGCTATGTTCGGCTAATGTTCTGGGCATAAATTCTCGAACAAAAACTCTTGTCTTTTAAAATGTATTGTAACTTAGTGTTTGTACAAAATGTGAAACAACTACTGTATGATATGGACACAAAAGGCTTGTTACATTGATAGTACCCCTATGAAGAATGCTTCCTAATTTACTATCTAATGGATCTTTGACCCTGAAGCATTCAGTTTTTACTGTATACTAAAATATATTGCATTTATCTGACGAAATTGTTCTTATTTAATAATATAATAAATGGAGCACACCTCCAGTCTGCTATAAAACATATGTGTAAAAATACAATGCTTACATATACAAACTGTAAAATATACAACTATAATATACAGCTCTGGAAAACATTAACAGACCACTTCAGTTTCTGAATCAATTTCTCTGATTTTGCTATTTATAAGAATATGTTTGAGTACAATAAACATTGCTGTTTTATTCTAAAAACTACAGGCAGCATTTCTCCCAAATTGATTGATTATTGATTTATTTGCAGAAAATGAGAAATGGCTGAAATAACAAAAAAATGACTTTGATCATCCATCTTCCTCTTGATTATATTCCTGAGGTTTTCAATTTTGTAAAATCAAAGAAACTCATCATTTGTATCTGGTCTCTTATTTTTTTCCAGAGCTGTATATGTGCTAAAATAAACAACTGTAAAAGACATATCGTAACATATGCCACTATTATTTTATATATACAGTAAAATATGGCCCTGTTATACATATTGTCACGTCTGGTGCTGTTAGCTCCTCTGTCCCTTCCACACCAAGCTCTAACGGAGGTTCTCAGGTCAACAACTACACTACCCAGAATGCACCACCCGCTGACATCACGCACTCACCTGATCACGTGACACCTCACTGCTTCCTCCAGGAAGTCCCGAATACTGATTACTGGCACTATAAAGGTGCACGCCAGACAAACACCCACGCCGCGTATTGTAGGTTCTCCTCATTACAAAGCGTTCTATATCTCTTGTCTTCAGTTTATCTTGTGTATGACCTTGCTTTTGTTTTCTCGACGCCGATTATTTCCTTTGCCTCTGATACTGGATTGTTTGTGTATTACCTGGACTGTGTTTTCACTACTGCCTCTTGGATTACCTCTGATATTGGATCTCTCGTGTATGAACTCTGGACTGTTTCTCGTTTATGGTATGGTTTTGCCTTCATTGCTCTGTTTACTGGTGATTACCCATTGTTTCTGTATCGACTACGTTTACATCTGTTTATTTTATAATAAACATATATTTTTATCAGTATCTGCACGTGTCTGCAATTCTGTGCACACCATGACAGAATACGCGGCCGTTCAAGATCAGATAGCGGATACTGAGGCTATTAAATCTGGTTTAGCCAACCAGGGGAGGCTACACGGTCAGCACCAGCAAACGCTCGCTGGTGTGACCCAAGCTGTTTTGGAGCTAGCCCGCCAGCAAACCACGCAGCAGCAACAACTTACTGAGCTGTTAGCTCACCTCAGAGGCTTAACTGAGCCTAGCCCTTTAGCTAACACCAGTGTGCCCAACGCTAAATCCTCTGTGCCTGGTTTTTCTGTGTGTAAACCGGAGATTTTTGATGGGAATCCGGAAAAATGCAGCGGTTTTCTTTTACAATGCTCCGTGTTTTTCAGTAATTCACCACCTACAACCGATAATGCTAAGATCGGTTTTATTATCTCCCGGCTTTCTGGTAAGGCACTAGAGTGGGCAACAGCTATTTGGGAGGAGGTTTCTGGGGCTAGTTACACTGACTTTTTGGCCACTTTTCGCTCAGTTTTTGATCATTCGCGTTATGGACAGTCTAATGGAGAACTTTTGCTGGCTCTCAAGCAAGGTCAGAAGCCGGTGGCTTCCTACGCTTTGGAGTTCCGCACTCTTGCAGCTGGAAGTGGGTGGAATAATGCTGCTTTGATCAACGTGTTCAGATGCGGACTTAACCCAGATATACAGAGGGAGTTAGCCTGCAGAGATGATTCACTGACTCTGGACCAGCTCATCTCACTATCTATCCGGTTGGATCAACTTCTCTCGCGCCGCCCCAAGACCAGCCCTCACGCTCAACACACTCCTGTGACTCTGCCCCGCGCCCCCACACCAGAGAAAGCTGCGCTGTCTGCCCCAGAGCCCATGGACATCCAGAAAACCAGGTTAACTCCAGAGGAGCAACAGCGCCGTATCAGGCTTCGTTTATGCCTTTATTGTGGGGAGGCCGGTCATTTCAAGGCTGAGTGTGGTCTCCTGACCCGACCTGTGAAAGCTCCAGCCCTGGGACAGCGCGTGGAGTGCTCTCCACTAACGTGGTACGTAAGCAAAACACAATTCTTCGTTCTAAATGTTTCTCTTTACCAGTAAATATTGTATTGCCTGATGGTATGCTCTCTGTCTCAGCGCTTGTAGATTCCGGGTCGGAAGGGAACTTCATCAGTCTGGACCTGGTTAAGGAGCATAACGTACCCACCCGAGAACTCCTGCGTCCTTTATCCATCCATGCTGTGGACGGGAAGACGCTTCGCTCCAAACCTGTTACTCTACAGACACTACCCATCACCCTGCAAGCCAGCGCTCTTCATTTTGAGGAACTGCCACTTTTCGTGCTTCCCTGCACCGAGCATCCTGTTATCCTGGGCATGCCATGGCTGAAAACCCACGATCCCACTGTCTCCTGGCGCGATGGGGGTATCACGGTTTGGTCTTCTCACTGTCATGAACATTGTTTAGCCTTGGATAGTCTTATCATTCAGTCAACTTCTGTAGAAAGTCCTGAGGTTTCTGATCCCATTGTTATACCCGCTGAATATTCAGATTTTTTAGAGGTGTTTAGCAAGGATAACACTACTAAATTACCTCCGCATCGCTCTTATGATTGTGCTATCGACCTAGTGGAGGGTGCCACCCTACCCAAAGCTAGAGTCTACCCCCTCACTCTCGATGAGGAAAAGGCTATGAACGATTATGTTACCAAAGCGTTAGCTCAGGGTTTCATTCGGCCGTCAAAGTCCCCTCTCGGTTCGGGTTTTTTCTTCGTAAAGAAAAAGGACGGGGGACTGAGACCCTGTATTGATTATAGAGGTTTGAATGCCATCACTAAGAAATTTGCTTACCCTTTGCCCCTCATTCCTTGTGCTCTCAAGCAGCTACGTCAGGCCTCTTATTTTACCAAGCTCGATCTGCGTAGTGCGTATAATTTGATCCGCATTAGGGAGGGGGACGAGTGGAAAACAGCGTTCACCACCACTAATGGCCACTACGAATATCTAGTTATGAGCTATGGTCTCGCTAACGCCCCCGCAGTATTTCAGTCTTTCATGAATGACGTATTTCGTGACATGATTGGCAAATATGTTACCCTATTTATAGACGACATATTAATTTATTCGTCCGACCTTAAGTCTCACGTGCTACATGTTCGCTCGGTTCTCCAACGACTATTGGAGAACAACCTCTATGCTAAAGCCGAGAAATGCGAGTTCCACCTTCAGAGAGTCGCATTTCTCGGCTATGTCATCAGCTCCCAGGGAGTTCTCATGGATGACTCTAAGGTAGACGCCGTAACTAGTTGGCCAGTTCCTAATCCATCAAAGACCTCCAACGTTTCTTAGGGTTCGCAAATTTTTACAGGCGTTTCATACGAAACTTTAGCAGTATAGCTGCCCCACTTACAGCGCTCACTAAGCATGCCACCAAAGTTCTTAAGTGGTCCTCGGAAGCTGACCAAGCTTTCCAGAAACTAAAAGCCGCCTTCGTCTCTGCCCCCATTCTCAAACATCCGAATCCTGACCTGCCCTTTGTAGTTGAGGTCGATGCTTCTAATACTGGCATAGGAGCAGTTCTCTCCCAACGCAGCGGTTCACCGCTTAAACTACATCCCATAGCCTTTTTCTCACGGAAAATGTCGCCAGCGGAGCGTAATTATGGGATAGGGGATAGAGAGCTGCTGGCTGTCAAACTGGCTAAACGGCTAAACCCCCGTCAAGCTCGTTTTTTCTATTTTTTAGATTTTTCTATCTCGTTTCGTCCAGGTAACCGTACTAAGGGTGATGCCTTATCCCGTGTTTTCAGTTCCCCAGACGACACATGCCGCGCTTCTGAGAACACATTCTGCCACCCACTGTTAGAGTAGCAGCTATTAGATGGGAACTTGATGATCTCATTCAGCAGAGTCTAACTAACACACAACCTCCGGAGGGCTGTCCTCCTCACAAGATTTATGTACCCGAACAATTTCGCGATCAACTCATTGGCTGGGCACATGCTGCCCTTACTTCTGGTCACCCTGGTGTTACACGTACGCTACAACTAATCTCAGCTCGGTATTGGTGGGAAACCATGCGAGCTGACATTCAAGCTTTCATAGTTTCATGTTCAGTCTGCGCACAATGCAAAACACCCAAAACCCTTCCAGCTGGTAAACTATGTCCTCTGCCTGTTCCTGAACGACCATGGTCACACATTGCTGTAGATTTTCTTACAGATTTACCCGAATCTGAAGGTTACACTACTATCCTTACAGTAGTAGACAGATTTTCTAGGTTGGTTAAATTTGTCCCTTTTCCTGCACTACCTAATGCTCTTCAGACAGCTCAAGCTATATACACACACATTTTCAGACATTTTGGGGTCCCGGAGGACATTTTGTCAGATAGAGGTCCTCAATTTACTTCCCGGGTATGGAAATCGTTCTTTGAACACTTAGGTGTACATGTGAGTCTCACTTCTGGGTTTCACCCCACTAACAACGGTCAATGTGAGAGAGTAAACCAGGAGTTAGGAAATTTTTTTAAGATTATACTGCTTTAAACATGCTACAGGATGGTCGCAGTATCTGATTTGGGCTGAGATAGCCCAAAACTCCCTAATTAACTCCACGTCTGGTCTCACTCCCTTTCAGTGCATTCTGGGTTGTCAGCCTCCGTTGACTCCGTGGACAGCGTCGTTCACTGAGATACCTGCTGTTGACGACTGGATGAAGTGGAGTGAGCAGGTGTGGGGGGAGACGCATCAGCAGATCTCGGAGGTTTTACGCAAGTATAAGGAGCAGTCCGACAGACACCGTGGTACCACCCCCCAATACCAACCTGGAGACAGGGTGTGGTTGTCGACCCGGGACTTGAGGTTTGAGGGGGCCTGTAGGAAACTGCTGCCTAAGTATATTGGCCCATTTAAGGTTTTGTCTCAGGTTAACGAGGTAACTTATAAGATTGAGTTGCCTGCTCAGTACAGAGTACATAACTTGTTCCATGTCTCTCTGCTCAAGCCTCTTGTCCCAGGTCCGCTTGCTGAGGGTATTCCTGATGATGTGCCGCCCGCGGCAGTGGAGGGGGAGGATTCGTCTACCTATGCGGTTCGAGAGGTGCTGGATTCACGCAGGCGTGGCGGTGTGCTCCAGTACCTCATAGATTGGGAGGGTTACGGCCCTGAGGAGCGTTGCTGGGTGACGTGCTGGATCCTGCTCTACTGGCCGAATTTCATGCCCGTCACCCTCTTAAGCCTGCTCCTAGACCCCGTGGGCGTCCCAAGCGCTCACTCTCTTCTTCGGCTCTGGTGCGTCGGGGTTCCCAGTCTCGCAACCCCCGCCTGTCCGGCACCTCTGAGGCTACGCCTGGTCCTCCCGCCGGTACTCCTTCCCTGTCGGGTGGACGTCGTCGTGGTCGTCCCTGTTCCGGTTCCGTTCCGACTCCCTTGGGGGGAGGTACTGTCACGTCTGGTGCTGTTAGCTCCTCTGTCCCTTCCACACCAAGCTCTAACGGAGGTTCTCAGGTCAACAACTACACTACCCAGAATGCACCACCCGCTGACATCACGCACTCACCTGATCACGTGACACCTCACCTGCTTCCTCCAGGAAGTCCCGAATACTGATTACTGGCACTATAAAGGTGCACGCCAGACAAACACCCACGCCGCGTATTGTAGGTTCTCCTCATTACAAAGCGTTCTATATCTCTTGTCTTCAGTTTATCTTGTGTATGACCTTGCCTTTGTTTTCTCGACGCCGATTATTGCCTTTGCCTCTGATACTGGATTGTTTGTGTATTACCTGGACTGTGTTTTCACTACTGCCTCTTGGATTACCTCTGATATTGGATCTCTCGTGTATGAACTCTGGACTGTTTCTCGTTTATGGTATGGTTTTGCCTTCATTTCTCTGTTTACTGGTGATTTACCCATTGTTTCTGTATCGACTACGTTTACATCTGTTTATTTTATAATAAACATATATTTTTCTGCAATTCTGTGCACACCATGACACATATGAAAATCATATCACTATAAAATACATATAGTGAATTATACATATATATATATATATATAATAAAACCTATGTGCAAAATATGGACCTGTTAAATACATATTATAAATTATATCCCTATAACATACATATAGTAAAAAATACCACTGCAAAATAAAAAAAGGGAAAACGTACCACTATAAAATAAAGATACCATACACCATAAATACACCATATTAAATACATAAGAAAAAGATATCACTACAGTCCTGTGCATTACAGGCAAGTAACTGCTGGTGGCATCACAGGCTGTGTGCGGCCTTAAATGTGGTACTAGTATTCCTAAACCCTGCTAGTTCTTGTAGTCATCCAGTGTTGTGCACTGTAATCTGAAATCTGTATTCTCTCAAATTCTAAGACTGTTAACCGTACTTTTAAGTTTGCTGTATGTTTGATTTTCTTGCTTTTTATGGTTTCATTTAATTTGATTTTAGGTTTTAATGGTTTTTAATGGTTTTAATGGTTTTTAACTTATGTAACTTATTTAACTTTATGTAAATCACTTTGCATTTAACACTGGGTATAAAAGGTGCTATACAAATAAAGTTGCCTTGCCTACATTTGATAAAATGTACCGCCATTAACTACTGTGGTGCTGGCTGGAGGGCATCCAGGAGAAATCTGAAACCAAGCTTAGTTATTCAGACTAGTTCAGAAGTTCTATATATATATATATATATATATATATATATATATATATATATATATATATATATATATATATATATATATATAATTCTTGTTAATTGTATGCTGCATTAATGTTTAGTGTTTTACAGTAGGCACTCTCTTATTGTGTGAAATAATTTATGACAACAGGATTATGACAATGTGGACACAAATTCTACACAAATGTTGTATATAAAGCCATTCATATAATTATTATATTACTATTATGCAAACTGCTAAATCAGCTTTTATCCTAAATACCTGAACATCATCAGTTATTACACTCACCTTTTACACAGCACAGGACAGCAAGTGTGAACCCAGCCAATAGTAGAGTCTTCATGATTCTGAATCTCCTTGTGTAACATGCAGGTGAAATGTGAATGTGCTCTTCAGGGGCCGCTCATCTACTGCCACTGTTTATCAGCATCACCCTCTCTTTAACTCAGAAGAAGAATTAATGACCGTGAAACGTGACAAAGTACAATATGATAAACATTAGAGCTGATAATAGGATGAAATAGTCTAAAGTTACTGATTAAATGTGTTATTTGTACCACCTAGTGCTGCTTATAGGAAGTACAGCCATTACCCTCACCTGCAGGAAACTTATACTCGAATGAGGGAGAACCAAACCAAAGGAAACACCCCCCTACATTGTGCCTTCGATAACTGGCCACTTTATCAGAAACACATCGTTTATTTTTCCTCACTGGTCACTTAACAATTATTAAATACAAGAGAAAGAAAGGGAAAATGACCACTTTATTAGAAATGCACACCGTGTAGTTCACTTTATTAAGAATTGCTGCTTTCTTCTGCCACTGACTGACCACTTCATTACAAATACCTAACTTGTGCTTGTGCTTTTAAATATATTTCAAATATATTTTTAAATATATCAGCTTTGCTATTACATTGTTGTGTAATTGGACATTGTATATTCCTGGTAGCAAAGAATATTGAATAAACATTATTTTTGTATGGTTGCATTACATATTTTAAGGTTAATTATGGAAAAACAACCTTTGTTTAACATTGTCTAATAGGTATTGGTTAATATTAAAATTCTGACATTGAATCAACGTTCACTCAAAGGTTTTTAAAGGTTGCGGCTCTGAATCTTCACTCACAATGCTTTTAGGAGAAATGTGCTTTCTATCAATAATAATAATATTAGTAATTATTATTTAAATGTGTTATTTTACACTGCAGGACCACAATGTAGGCCATAATAACAGAACACAAACAAAATATATTTCATGTAAATAAAGTTTAAATCAAACCATACATTTTAAGCCATAACATTGAATCAATGTTGAATCAATGTGAAATCTATGCCTATTAATAAATAAATTCTTAGAGATTAGAGATCAACGCTGTTTCAGTGCATTAGCGATGGAAAAATGAATGTTGATTTAACATCCTTTTGCTGTAATTGATTTATTTTTGCTAATGGGAAAATATCATATACATGAATTGAAATGGCGTAATTTTAGTCCAGGGTTTTACATAGTTTCCATCATTTCAAAGAGTAAGAATGCCAAGAAACAATGTATTTATTGGATAAATATCTAATTATTTGTGTGTTATGTCTAGAGGTGTGCCATATCATACTGTACGCAACATTATCGCCAAATATTCTGATATCCATATCGTTATATTGCAATATTCTTGAAGGCCTTGCATTTTGTATGAATCTATTTACGGCATTTCGTTTTAATTGTTTGTTTTTACATTTCTCCAATCAGTATTAATATATTCACCACAGTGTGGGCATTTCTTAAAACAGTTAAACAGCATCACACAATGTTTCTTTTTTGGAGCGGCCCGCGAGGTATTTTAGAAATAGAATGAAAGTTGGCCCGCTGTTAAGCAGATTTTTATAATGTGAGATTCAAAGTTTGAACGCTAGGTGTCAGAAACGGGCCATAGAGTCGGAGAGGGTGCGCATTTCTAGCGCAGAAAAACGGGGCAAAAGGGTCTAAAAGCGGAGAGGATGCGCATTTCTAGCGCAGAAAAACGGGCAAAAGAGTCTAAAAGCGGAGAGGGTGCCCATTTCTAGCGCAGAAAAACGGGCCAAAGAGTCTAAAAGCGGAGAGGGTGTGCATTTCTAGCGCAGTAAAACGGGCCAAAGAGTCTAAAAGCAGAGAGAGTGCGCATTTCTAGCAGAGAAAACGAGCCAAAGAGTCTAAAAGTTGCCGTAATTAAGGAGTTTTATAATAAGAGACATCATGAAATTAAACATCAATTTGAAAAATCTTAGTTTACACAACACTGTCAAAGATAAAGATAGTTAGTCAAGTAAAATGGTGTGTAAATGAAATAATCAGGAAAAAAGTATTATTTAAAGTGGTATATTTCATTATTTGTTTTATTACAGAGTGTGGCCCGTGACTTCAAATATATTTCTCCTTCTGGCCCCCAACAAAAAAAGTTTGGACACCCCTGCATTAGAATAAAGAGTTTTTCAGTCATCAATTACGAACAAGTCAGTCTAAATGATTAGTCATGTGCTCGTCTTACAGTTTACTCTATAATGGTTTACTCAATGCGAAGGTTCTGAGTATTATTTAAAAATCCTGCACTTTTTTCTGGTACCCATAAATCAGTTTTAGCTGTACAAAATTACACAGTACTGTTTATGAGAGCCTGACTGCAAGAAAGCTTATGCTACTTTTAAGCCGTGTCGGAAATATCGTTTTTACGAGATGAGAGCACACAAATGCCAGCACAAATTCGTGTTTACAAGCGTGATATTTTCGGATTTTTAGATAAGCTCAGCTAGAGTTTTCTCAGTTAGGGGCGAGTCAGTAACAAGAGGTCATGGCGGCTGCCAGTATGGATCTTGCTCCTATAGTAAACGTCAAAAGTCAAATTGGCTCTGGCACTACATAAGGCACTAAATGAACAATGTGTCATGTCTTTATATTTCATCATGAAAAAAGCACCAAATAAACAGTTATTTATAAATCTTTAAACAAAAATGGTATCACTTTAAAATAAGACTACCTTTATAAAGGGTTTATAAATGGTGTACAATTAGTTTATTAATGGTTACTAATTAGGTTGTAAATGCCTTAAAAATCATTAATAATCAGTTATAACACATACGTAGAATATATATATTCTACGTATGTGTTATAACTGATTATTAATGATTTTTAAATATAGATGGCTATGGGTTCACTATTTGGCAAACAACAGGCAATCATTGTTGCCCTTTTTACATATGTGTTATTACTGATTATTAATAATATTTATGGCATTTACAACCTAATTAGTAACCATTAATAAACTAATTGTAATTAACCACTTATATACCCTTTATAAAGGTAGTCTTATTTTAAAGTGGTATCCAATTAATAAAGAAGGCTAACAATTAGTAACAACAAGCATTGAAAAAACAATTGCTAGAAGCAGATTTCAAGCAGATTTGCCTGTCTGCCTGTCTCTACACCATTTCTCTCTTTCTTTCTTTGTAGATATATTTCCTTCTCCTTTCAGGATCAGAATCCCAATGTTCCCTGTAACGCTTCTGTCTCTCTGCAGAACCTAAGGCCACTTTAAGAAATGCACACTTAATATCATTATTACAAAAATGTATTATTATTCATACTAAACATAATAATAAAGCAACATAAAACACATAATGCACTTCATAAATACATTATGATGTCCACCCTGTTATGTCTTTGGTGGTAACTGGGTGGAGCATAACTGGGTGGACATTCTGACATAAAGTTAACCATTATCCAGTGTGTGAGCAAAACCAGGCTAGCAAAATAAATGAAATGAATAACAAAGTATTGTATGCTTTTTATTATGACTATTTTTAAATGTTTAAATCTTACAGCCTTTTCTCATATTTTTCATAACGGGGTGGACATGTTGTGATTGACCATGTCAGACTGATTGGATGAAATTAGGAAAAACAGACATTAGCATTAGGAGTTAGCCACTCATCTCCGTGGACAAGGTGGACAGTAATTTGAGGGATATGAAAAAAAAACATTATAATCTGTGGCAACATAAAAAACATTTAGAAAAATAAACTAAAGTTAAGAGAGGGGTTGTGCAAAACTTTTAAACAATATTAAAAGGCCGAAAGATTTTTATGATTTTACCTCATATTCCCATCACACAAAGAACATGCCCAACACCCGGGACATGGAAAAACCCATAGCGTATAATAAATAAAAACACTGTAAAATGTATTAAAATTGCATTTTGTATTAAAAGGCATTATGTTTAATATTTAATATATGTTGATTATTTTAGTAGAATTGTCAGAAATTATATTGTTTATATTTTTACATTATAAATACAATGATCACTAGTGTACTAAGTACTACCTTTACTTTCAGACAAGCAGTTTACCACAGTTCAAGTCCTCTGCAAGTGTATTAGTGCTAAGCAGTTTACGAACTGTCTGCTTTAATCTATTGAATTTATTTATCAATTTAAATAAATGTAATAATTAATTTATTTGTCTCTGGGAAAGTCGGGGCTTATTTAAAAATCCGACTTGTCTCACAGGTGAAACCGATGAAACTGTGGCGTTAATCTGCTCTCATCTCGTAAATACGCTATTTAAGACACGACTTTAAGGCAGCATTATTATTATTATTTTTGGCTTGTTTTTTGGAAAGCACCAGATCTAGGAGCCACGCCCCCAATCACCCAGATCCCCCAGCCCCCCCACTCTGCGTGCCACGTGACGCGGTGGGTTTGCGGACGCGCCGTGGCTCGCGCTGAAGATGGCGGACGGAGCGGAGGCGGAGTGGAGCAGCCCGGCCGAACACGACGCCTTCTGGGCCATGGAGAGCCTGCAGGCCACGCTGCAGCAGCTGGAGGCCGGGCTACGGCACCGCGACGTGTCCGAGGAGTCCTCCACCGAGTACTGCGATAACTTCTGCCAGGTGAGAGAGAGAGAGAGAGAGAGAGAGAGAGAGAGAGAGAGAGAAAGAAAGAAAGAAAACAACAGGACGGTGCAGTGCAGTGTGGAAAAGCTGCGGGCGCGCGCAGACATTGCTTTAGTGTTGAAGTGTGCAGAACATCTGGAATATCAGACTGCCGTGTTTTTAAAGGAGCTTCACGTTGCAAAGCCAATCCAACGCTAGGCTGGCTGATAGATAAGCAGGCAGGCGTGTATGTATGTATGTATGTATGTATGCATACATACATGCACACGCGTATGAATGTGTGTGTGTGTATATATATATATATATATATATATATATATATATATATATATATATATATATATATATATATATATAAATATATATATATATATATATATATATATATATATATATAAATGAGTGTTTGAGTAGCTGGGGAAGACCTCCACCCCTCACCCCCTTCATACAAACAGTAGCTACCTTTTGCACTTAAATAAGCCTCTGCTGCAGCTATTGCAGTTTTGCCCATTTTCGTTTATACAGAATGTTTAGTTGCACACAGCAGCCTGCGGTTTTTGTGGATGCAGGGAACAAGCAAGCAAGCCAGTCAGCCAGCTGGCTAGTGTGGGGTGGGGCGACTGTATGTTTTTATCTCCAGGGTGCATTAGCCTTAAGGAAACTTACCATTTTATACATTTTTAATCCATGTATTTATTTGCATGCTTATTCGTTGGTTGCTCTGCAAGTTACGGAGTTACGGGTGTATGCACGTGCAACTTTTTTCTTTTTCTTCTTCAAGTTCATTACATTTTTCTTAGGACCCTCCGTTTTGTGCCCCACCTGTGTGTGAGTGTGAGTGTGTGTGTGTGAGTGTGTGTGAGTGTGAGTGTGATCTTGGTCACGTAGCTTTTGCTTCTTCACAAGATAGATAAGCAGGACTGTTGTTCCTCTTTACAAGTCTCAAAGTGGAGTTTCCTGGTCTGTCCACATAGCTGAGCAAGAAGTGTGAGTGTGTGTTATGCTTTAGTACATAGTATGCTTGCACTTGGGGAACCTTTCATTTAGGCCAGGATCTTTTAGTGACCTTTTTTATTTTCTTGGTTAAAGCATGCAACGGAGTTTGTGAAAAAGGCTTTCTACCTTCTAAACATCTCTATTTTTGATCTTACTGAGTTAATAAAGTACTGCTGTGGCTGCACTCGTAATATGTTTAAATTATGCGCTTACACACATGGCTGTTTTGGTGCAAGCTAAGAGAGAAGTTCTCCAAAAGTATCCACAAAAAAGCTGCTGAGATCTCAGCAAAAGGAGCAACAAAATGGAAACAAGCTTTACTATGACATGCTTGGGAGCTCTCTTTTACCAGCAGCCGTGGTGTTGCTGTGGCAACCGCTCCAGCTCAGCATCCAGCGCCAGGCATATGTCCTGATAAGTGCTGTGCTCTCTTGATGGTTCCCCATGAATTTGGTCTTTGGGGAACTTGTAGAAAAGGCTACCGCTAGGATAAGTCCCATTGCTTCTGCTTTTGCTGAGGCGTTCAGCATCCAGCGCCAGGCATATGTCCTGATAAGTGCTGTGCTCTCTTGATGGTTCCCCATGAATTTGGTCTTTGGGGAACTTGTAGAAAAGGCTACCGCTAGGATAAGTCCCATTGCTTCTGCTTTTGCTGAGGCGTTTAGCACAGGTATTTTAAATTTGGTGAATTTTAATTTTCCAGGTGTTTTAAGCCCTGCTGTGAAACATTTAACCCATAACCTGATATTTCATGTGATATGGCAGAAGCCGTGCTAATGGCATGTTAGTGTTTTATCTTCACATGCGTTTAGCAGATGACCTGTGTCCAAAAATGTGCACAAAGTATAAGCACATAGTGGTTAGATAATTCTATACAGGCCTGAAGCCTAAACGCCTCTTGAGTTTTATGGGCAGGTCACTTTAAATCTAACTGTTCTGGTGCAGTGGTTCTGCAGTCTTCACTTACTTTTACGCTGTAATCAGTGGTCAGTGACCTTTTTACCAGCTTGTATGAATACATTTCCTGCTCACATGCATGCGTTTCTTTAATACATGTCAACAATGTTGGTTTGTAAGATTAAGTACCAACCCAAGTCCTTGGGTATTATTTGTAACACTAAGCAGAGCAACTGTAGTGTCATTGAACTGTAAGTGGTCCTAGATAAGAGCATCTTCCAAGTGCAGTAAACATGCACATACATGATGTTAAGATCCTGGAAGACCTTTAGCATAAAACGTTAAAGCATCATTAATGTTTGGTTTACTTTAGACACTACAGGACAGCTTATCCAGGTCCAGGGGGTCTCTAGTCTGGGTCTTTTAAAATCTAGAACTTCAAAATGGATTAAAGGTTCAGATATTATTTACCAGAGTAATTGAACCGATGATAGCCATCCAATGACCTGCCAGCATACAACATCCAGGAACACAAACTGGGTCTGCACCTGGAACGAGGTCAGAGTATGCCATTTTCGGTGCAGTTTAGTACAAGGCACTTTCCAAAACTGACAAGCATATTTTAAACCAATGTCCTTGAAATCTCTCTCAGATGCTCTGGTTAGATCTGGTTTTCAGGTCTGGGAATACTCTGGGGATTGAAAACCTGCCTAAGAATATCCTGCAGGGTTAAATATGGAGTGATATTTGTCCCCCATCGACCTGTCTCTCTATTATTATGTAGGTGAATGATTTGTCAAAGGGGATTCCCTGTGTGTTTTTGTGTGTGTGTTTTTGTGTGTGTGTGTGTGTTTTTGTGTGCGTGTGTATGTGTGCGTGTGTATGTGTGCGTGTGTATGTGTGCGTGTGTATGTGTGCGTGTGTATGTGTGCGTGTGTATGTGTGCGTGTGTATGTGTGCGTGTGTATGTGTGCGTGTGTATGTGTGCGTGTGTATGTGTGCGTGTGTGTGTGTGCGTGTGTGTGTGTGCGTATGTGTGTGTGTGTATGTGTGTATGTGTGTGTGTGTGTATGTGTGTGTATGTGTGTGTATGTGTGTGTATGTGTGTGTATGTGTGTGTATGTGTGTGTGTGTGTGTGTGTGTGTATGTGTGTGTGTGTGTGTGTGTGTGTGTGTGTGTGTGTGTGTGTGTGTGTGTGTGTGTGTGTGTGTGTGTGTGTGTCCAAAGGGTGATCACACAGTGCTTGAGGAGAACCCTCTCTAATCCCTGAGGTCCAATCAGTTCCTCATAGCAAAGATGGAGTGAAGTGGAAGTGTTCTATCAGGAGTCTCCTCAAAGCCTCAAAGGACTTGGTACTCTTGGCTCATTAATGAAGCAGCTTGTTAATCTGTGTGTCAGGAGGATGTACTCTGAGGGTCAACTAGGTTCAACGCTGATCTAACAATCGTAATGTTGTAATATGAGGTTGGTCTTTTAAATAGTACTTTAAGGAAAGGTCAGGCTTGCAGAGTTGCACAGTCCTTCCACTCTGACTATGAAATCCACAGGCTCTCTGAAGGTGTCCTGTGTTATCTTAAACACTAAGACTAAGGTTGGCAGCAGTTGGCAGTGAGTCCTATAAGTTGTGAGGTGGGAACTCCATGAGAACAAGTATTACTCTAGTCTGTGTTTGTTCCTGACTGTTTTCAATATCATACACGCAAAGTATCGGTCTAGTCCTGGCCTTGACCTTGAATTCGGACACTTGTCTCGGTCTAACAATGAGGTGGATTTTTAAATCATTATTGAGACCAGCTGAGAACAATTTGTTTGTCTTAGTGATGAATTAGAAACAAAACTTCTTGCTATCATTGTTGATCTCTGATTTAAACTAAATCAGAGAAGTAAATAATTTAGCTTTAGAGAAGATTAACCACAACAATTTGCTTGCAAAAGTTACACTAGTTTAGTTGGAAGAAGTTTAGTTGTTTTCTAAGTTTCTTAGATTCTTACACGTGTCCTTTTTTTTTTGTAAGTCAAGACATCGACTTTACAAACTGAATTTTCACTGCCTTGACGGGAGTTATTAGAACTGAATCATCAGTGATAACTGTTTACTTCAGCTGGCAGTTTCTAAATTGTGGCTGATCGGTGTCTGCAATTGGAAATATTTTATTGAATAATTTTTTAATGAGTTTGCCTGACAATTAGGCCTACTTGTAGCAGTGTGTGTAATGAAGGCTGTAGACTGCTGTAGTTGAGAACATAAGTTAGGCTTGTCAGAATAACATTTTCCTTGTTATATTGTCCCAGAAATAACAAAATATTTATATTAGTATATTATTGTCTTTTTAGGACCATATAATGCCACAGATGTGATTAATGTAATAAGGTAATGTAATATCACATATATAGCATATATAAATAATTCAGTTACACCCTTGAAAAGAGCAGTGAACTTTCAATGGTCAAGAATATTTAGAGTTTGGATTTAGAATATAAGTATTTAAAAAATGTTTTTGCAGAAAACATGAATGTTTTTAAACGAAGCCAACATGTTTAAGTTTTTACCCAGTTTTTACATACTAAGAGAAACATATTAGCAAAAGTGAATGGTTACTGATGTATTGTCACACATTTGTCGTGTTCTATGTTTTTTCTCCTTTGTCTGTGTGCTTTTCCTGTCTGCTTGTTTTTTAACTAGTGCTGGGTAGTATACGGGTTTATTCGGTATACCGCGGGGGTAACCAGAACCGGTATGCACTTCTCCAATACAGCCACACCGATAGAGGCGCTGCAGAGTGCTGTGCAGAACAGAACTGACAGAGAAGCACACGCAGCCGTGTGGAGTCAAACGCTGGTCTAGCTCTGTCCTGCCTGGAGAGAAATCAGAACACCTCCTGCTGCAGTTTCTAATGTAGGAGTGTTTTTATCCCAGTTAAATAGAGCAGTAACTACAGCCCTTTAAATATATTAATACTGTAGCTCAAAGGATTATTTGAATGTATTTTGTTACTGGAGAAAGAAGGGAATTGTGGAATTGTGATTTAAATACTGTAATGGCTCTAATGGCTTCAATAATAACATATAGTAAATTGATGTTAAACTTGTGTCTTACTTGTGCAATAGAGCCTTTGAGAAATATCTCTTTGAATAATTTAGTTTGGGTATCTATTTTTAAGGTCTATTGTTTACACTCTTCAGATGTTTTTCTGATAAAGTCTGATTTCTTTATATATTGTTTCATTTTGCGGGACAAAGTAAACCAATAGTAGTCAAAGCCTTAATTTGAAGCCTTAGTGTTTTATATTATATGTACTCCTAGCAGTACAGTAACTCACAAACCTATATGAAAGGCCAGTCATGCAAAAAATAATAAAAATACCGTGATACACCTTAAGACCGTCAGAATCTTGAAGAATACTGTGATATATATGTGGTGACTAAATTAAGTAAAGCTAAGCTAAGTAAACAAAACTGTAATAAAAAAGACAAGTGCTGGATGTTAATCTACACAGAGTTCTCCTTTTTAAACTGTTTATTTGGGTAAGTAAAGCACTTCTGTTTATTAAAAGTAAACTTGTTCCGGTAAGCCAGGGTGATATTAGCTTGCGGTTCGTCCCACACAGATTGTTTTAACACGATAAACATGCAGGCTACCGTCCGACATACTCTCATCTGAGTGACGAAAGAGCTAGCGCAGTTAGCGGCTTATGCTAATGCTGCTCCAGCTGTGCTAGCCAGGGTTAGCAGCAGCTTACAGGCCAATAATACTCACCTCTGAATGTGAAAATGGTGGTTAGCGGCTAATGCTACTCCAGCCCCGGTACTGGAAAACTAAAATGTATAACGCTGTACTTCAGTAGAGTGGCTTTACTGCTCCTTACAACCTGACTTGTAAAATTCATACAAAAGGCGCACCGGATAATAAGATGCAACAACAATTTCTTTGGAAAATTTAAATATTTTAAGTGCACCTTTTATAGTGCAAAAATGTGGTACATATAGCCCTTTTGTTTCAGTGTTCCTTTGTCTGGTCGTGGTGGTATTTGTTAATGGTTGTGCCCAGTTGGTTCTCTGTGTTAGTTTATTTCTTGTTCCTTTCAGTTAATTGAAGTCAAGTCAGTTTGTATTTGTTGTTTTGTATTTTATTTTAAACCATTTGGTTTAATTTAATTAAAATGACTAGTACCTAAATCCCCCCTCTCATCCTTGCTGCAACCGAGGCATGTACATTATACAGTACCAGTCAAGAGTTTGGACACATCTCTTCTCGTACAATGTGCTTTCTTTTTTTCTTTTCTTTTTTTTTTTGTTTTACATTGTAAATGTAATATTGAAGAGTATATTAAAGCTCTACAGGAACACATGCATAATTATTTTGTAAACAGAAAGTGTTAAAAAAAACAGAATATGTTTTATACTTTAGATTCTTTAGATTAGAAAGTTGAACATTTATCTTTGAGGACAGAATCTGAAATCTAATCTCAGTGTCTTCATGAGGGTAGAGGTACCTGGAATAGTTTTCTCAGCGTCTTGAAGGAGTTCCTGAACAATAGTTGCTGCTTTTCCTTCAGGCTGTGAAGCTCCAGATCCATCCCAAATCACCTCAATCTCAGTTAATCAGGTTTAGGTCAGGGGATTGTGGAGGACAAACTTTTTTTGTTTGTTTTTTTGTTTTTTGTTTACTACGTAATACGTAAATCTGCCCCTTAACTGTTTCCATGTCTTTAATATTAATCTACAATGTAGGCAAAACATTTAATAAAGAAAAACATTGAATAAGGTAATGAAGGAGCTAATTCATCATTTTCTTCTGTATTCTGTTTGTGTGCAGGCGCTGATGCACTTTGCTGGGAGTCGGAACTCTGTGGAGCATGGTCTGTCCCTGCTGGAGGTCTACTGTCTCTCCATTAACTGTTTTGCAGCAGCGAGGCCACACCTCACTGCTGAATCTCCCAGTGTTGCTCTTGTGCTGAAGAGACTCGCACTGTAAGTACTAGAAACACACACAAATTTTTCAAACATTAACCCTTAAAACTAACCCGTAAAGATGAAGGTGATTAATGAGTCTCAAAACTGGTTTACCATTGTACAGAACCTCATTCTCTTATCCCCTTCAGTCCACGCCTGCTATTAAGCATGGTGTCAATAATGAGTTCATGTTTATCTTTTCGAGGGAGTCCTGTTGTATTGCAGTAATTCTCTACAGGGCCTAAGCGAGCTGTGTGTAAATGCATGTCAGCTGTGGGTAAAACTTTAGCTGAATTTGGACTACTGCACCAAAGCATTCAGCTTATTGAACACTTATATTGTACATTGCACTAATAAAGGCTCCTAAAATAGTTCTCTTCTTTTGGCTGTATGGTCTTAGAAGGAACCTGGGTATAGATAATGAAGACCCTAGAGGCATTAAAAGTCAGAGCCAGATGTGTTTAATCTCACAAGGGTGGAACATCTCCAGGGGAATCAGTAGTATAGAACCTCTGTAAAAGGTGCTTTAGTTGCTTTTGGTTTTCAAAAGTGATCCATTATGGCTCTTTTGAAAAAGCACCGAAACAAAAGGCACTGGCTAATACAATGACTTAGAAAATACTTCATCTGTCAGTGGCATCAGCTTCTGAAACAAAAAACAGAGTAAGCTTACAGCTCATACTGGAGTATCCTTTTTTTTAACATGATTTATTTGTTTGTTTTTGTTTATTATTTTTTCCAAACATTTACATGGTTCACCACTGATCACTTGTAATCAAGTTTCCTAGATTTAGAGGCATTTCATAATGCTTTTCTTCTCCTGTTTTAGGAGCTGCTTTGAGCTGCTTCTCTCTGTGCCTCAGAATGAGATCCCATTCGAAGCCTGGCTGCAGTTCCATGGTTCTGTGCAGGTGAGAGAAATGTCTGCTGTGTTTTGATTGTTCATAACTAGGCCTATCACAATAATTATACTATCAACTTTTTAAACATATGATCTCTTTTGTTCTGAGCTTGTTATTAAGCCAGTAAGTTGGCTGTATGTTCTGTTTTAAAATAGTGATTTTATTTGTGTGGATAAAATATATATTTTTATTCTATTACGTGTTTAGTAATCATGTGTATTGCTCTTTGAAAGTAAATTATTATGCTTGAATATTATTAATACATTAGTGGCAAATAGTGTAAATGATCTTTAATATTATTAATTGTGATTATTTCTTTTAAAGCAGAAATGACAGGCTTAGTCACAATTTGGGCTGTATGCACTGCAGGATTTCTTAACATGAGTATAAGCAAAGTTTTACTTTTCTAATATTAAAATTAAATTTTTCGTAATATTCAACACAGTATTAAATATGAAAGCTGAAACTACTTAAATTAAATTAGCTTTTGTTGCCCAAACTGCACACTACTACACTTAACAGTGTGTTCAACGTTTGTGAAATTATTGAGATCTGTACTTTATTATCTGTACTTTACTGGGGTAATAAATTTAGGTAATTTTTTACTTCTGCTTACATTTTCACAGTTATCTGAATCGTTCAAAAAAACAAAACCTGTCCAGATAAATCCAGAGTGAATCTGATTGTGATTGGATGTAGAGAAGCATAAACATATACCATTCCGACACTCTATTGGTTTATACTGTGATGCATCACACCTGCACACGTCACGCCAGCAAGAACATGGCAGACGTATGTAGCCTAGTATGAAGATGATCAGTGCAGAGACTCAAGAGAACTCTAATAAAAATATTCCAAGTACAGTGGTATAAAAAACATTTGGGCGCCCCTGATCATTTTCAGGATTTTCCTTTATAAATCACTGGCTATTCAGATCAGCAATTTCAGTTAAATATATTATATATATCAGATGAACACAGTGATATTTGAGAAGTGAAATGAAGTTTATGGGATTTACAGAAAGTGTGCAAAAATTCTGTAAACAAAATTAGGCAGGTGCATAAATTTGGGCTCCCCAACAAAAAAAAAAAAATACATTCATCAGTCTACAGCACCTTATTCCGAAATGAAGCTGGCTTGTTTAAATGTGTTTTAGCATACCTCAAGCGACTCTGTTCGTGGCGCAGAAAAGTCTTCTGCATTCCTCTCCCATACAGCCTGTAAAGTGCGCTGAACAGTTGAACGAGGCACAGTGACTCCATCTGCAGCAAGATGATGTTTTGTTTTCAGGTCATTTGAAAGTTGTGTTTTGAGGCTCCCATGTTGCCACTCTTCAGAGAAGATGCAAAGAGGAGAAAACCTTGCAATTGAGTCCTTAACCTTTTCTCATAATTGGATTCACCTGTGTATGTAGGTTAAGGGTCAATGAGTTTACCAAAGTAATGTTGTATTCCAGTAATTAGTGGTAAATGTATTCAAATCAATAAAAAGGAAAGGGGTGTCCAATTTTATGCACCTGCCTAATTATGTTTAAAGAATTATTACACACTTATAAATCCTATAAACTTCATTTCACTTCTCAAGTATCACTGTGTTCATCTGCTATATGATGTATTTAACTGAAAGTGGTGATAAAAACAATGACTTATAGAAGAAAATCTGTCTTTTACAATTTGCATTGTACTAAATACATTTAGTTTAAGGGGCATATATGCAGCTGAAACAGTAAGCCTTGTTCCTCCCAAATATATGGCATTTTTTCTCTTACAGTACATTTTACTTTTGTCTTTTTAAGTAGATTTGAGTCCAGTACTTTTAATTGAGTAAAAGCTTGAGTTAAAAACTCAACTTCTACAGAAGTATTTTAATTCCTTGTATCTATACTTCTACCTAAGTAATGAATGTCAATACTTTTCACACATTTGCTTTTAACCTAGCTAAGATGCCGTTTTGCTTTATTGTGTTCAGAGATTGAGTTCTCCTTCTGCGGACACTGACACAAGCCATGCTCTGCTTTCCAAAAACTTAAGCCTGCTTCCCAGTGAATGGAAGTGAATAGTTTCTCTCCAGTATCAACAGCAACTTACTTTCACAAAGTCGCCATCACATTGAACATTTCTTCAGTTTTTGACTAGTTCTTTTTCTGGAAGGTAGGGTTTATATTGATTTGGTGTACCAGTTTCAGTGTTTTTTAATTGGCCTGTTTTATAGCTCTGTTTTGGTTCTACTGGTTCTTTTTTTGGGGAATACAAAGCTAAGGGTTCATATTGAACCATACCAGGATAAATGCATTTAACATTTTATGTGCACCTTAAGAATTAGGCTATTTGCGGAGTGATGGGTCAATAAAAGACTGTTTAGATTTCTCTCAAAGTTGTTCACTTATGGACTTAATTCCAGAAGTGGTTGCTGTTACAGGTTTGATGGAGCGTTGACTCCAGATTGAAATGTCTCTCTGCAGGCCGCACATGAAGCCATGTTGCAGTACGGGAGCATAGACCTCCAGGCTCTTCTGCAGATCACAGGAGAGGGCGGGGCATGGAGTAACCCAGCACTTGTTGCCCTGCTTACCGGACAACCCACAGATGAAGATGAGGGTTGGTGGTGTTACATCGTTTATCCTAACTGGCCTACAAAAGCTTTAGATCATCTGGAGAGGAGGCAGGACAGTATTTATCAGACAGTGGCTTTTGGTCTGTAGCCTCTTGTCTTTGATCAAATTTATCACAAATAAATTTAGTATGATCAAATTTTAAATATGTTTATTTTTTATTTTTGTACTTTTGTCAAGAATCACTTTATTTCCCATACATCCCAATGGATATTTTGGATATCCCTTTTCTAAAGAATGCATTCAGCTACTTTAAAGGGGACATGAAACACTTCAAGTATTTAGTTTAATTCACAAGATGTATTTTCACTCTAACAAATCTGATAAGTTTAACAGTTGTCAGTGAAGCGGAATTAAAATAATGAGCAATCTAAATGTCATTTTTTTTTTAAGTAATGGCAGCGCCATCTTGTCCCAGCGCTGAAGTGACAACACGAGGTTGGTTCTCGAACGCCTCACTATTATAATCTATGAGTCTACCGTAAATTAATTCCTCAATAGATAATAAAATCCAAACCAAAACTCAATGCAGAGCGTATTGCCCCTGGGTGTAGTAATACTGAAATTAGTGAAATTTAATAGGGTGAGGAATGAGAAATATTTACTTTCACTTTCATACCTCGCCTCGGACAGCTGTTCTTCGGCGGTGGCTAGCAGCGCTGAAGCGTGAGAATCCTCCGGTTAGCTGCAGTGCTAGGGGTTAGTGGCGAGCAACTGAATAGATATTTTTTTCTAAGTTTGGTATCCAATTGCTTCAAAATTATACAATAATATTCTGTGTTACTCATGTTATTAATAGTTTGGAATGTGTTCTTTAAGGCTGTCTTGGTGCCATTGGATATCAATTTGATTTGCTGGTTTTATAGGACTTTGAAATGTTGTTTATGCAAAAACAAATAGACATTTTTCCTAAGTTTGATATCCAATTACTCCAAAATGATACAGTAATATCACTTCAAACATATATCTGGGATACATGAGAATAAGATCTCTAAGAATTTAGTGCTGCGATATGATAACCATTTGATTTGCTTATTTAATAGCTCTCCAAACATTTCCAAAACGTTACACGGTTTCTACATATAAGCAGTGGTCTTTCTGGTGTATATTTGTGGATTAGACCTCGTCAAATCATATTTATTTAGGTGTAAAACTAGTTTCTGTTCCATTTTAAGTCTCTGCATGAGAAGCGCCAGTCTCTGCTCCTCCGGTTGCGCTGTGCACGCGGCTACCGTAAAACACGGTTTAGACGCGCACTAGAGTTTTCGGTGTAGATAGAAAACGCTCGGTCGGTTGAATTTAGCCTACTGTTAGGAAAACGTTTCTTTGTACTGTGTATCTAAGTATTTTTCTCTCCGTAACTGGACTACGATCACGTTGATCACGTTCAAGTATATGCTTAGTCCACCTCAGTTAGGTTTGGATTCAGGCCGGAGTTCGAGTACCCCTGCGCTAGCATAACGCTAATTCAGGTTTTACATGTATTTGCCTAGCGCTCAAGAACTTGGTCTGAACGTGGCCGTTTAGTGAATGAGATTTATAAAGATTATTTAATAAAGATCACTTAGATAATACTCTGATCCATTTCATCAAGGCGAGCAGCTGCCTCTCTAAGCAGATCCGATACCGACCTTCACCCCAACGTTTCAGCTCCTGGACTCTTCTAACTTACTCACATCAGCTCCTCTTTCTCTGGGCTTGATTGCCAAGCCGGTATGTAAAAAAACACGCCCTTCATTATAATATAAGCACAAGTAAAAACATAAATAAATAAATCGGGAAATAAATGAATACAGAAATAAATAAATCGGGAAATAAAGGAATGCAGAAATAAATAGTCATGTAAATAAATAAACAAATAAATCAAAATAAAAATTAAATAATGTTAATAAAGAAATCCATAAATAATTTATTAAGACACTTCTTTTTAAGTATATGTATTTATTTTTACATTAATGAAATTGTTTTACCGTTTTTATCAACCATTTTACTTTTATTGAGTGATTTACTAGTTTTTATTTATTTATTTATTTATTTATTTTAAAATTTGGCAGTTTTGGTCCTCCATACATCTGGAGGTAACTGTAACAGCAGCAGCTGTGAGCCGCACGGAACGAGCCAAACAACGCGCTCACCCAGCAGAGCACCGATAGGTAACTTATCGAAAGTCTAGATAAACTGACAGTTAAAAGACAACATAGCTAGCGTTAGCTACTTATCTTGCTATCTTACCATAGCTAGCCATCGCTAGCTAACTAACTTACGCTAACTAGATGAAGCTAGCTACCCAGCAAGCTTTCTAACTTCCAAACTGAACGGTTTATCAACCAAACAGCGCCTTGGTGTTTCAATATCCACTTAAATCATGTTCGTTTCATTCTGTCTTAATGAACTCTGGACTTTACATGCTAAGTAGCTAAATGTATATAAACTAGCTGGTTTACTGGATGGCAGTACCTGCTGTTGAGGGGCTGCAGGCTTCCTGCACGGACCTCCAGTAGAGAGAGAATAGACACCTCCAAAATGTCTCGCTCTCAGAAAAGCATCTAAAAAGTTCTGCTCAGGTTTATACGGGTAAGATCTCTGAGTAAATGCTCCACGTTAGCCTAGTTCGTCTTCATCCATAATCTCCACAAACAACAAGCTCTTTTCCTCTAGCTTTATACCTGGACTCTTCAACCAACCAACCTCGTGACGTCACCGGTGCTGCACGGGCAACATGGCGGCGCCCTAGCTCAAACGCAACAAACATAAATATATTATAATTTAGTGTGTAAACATTTTATATAAAAAATTCCCCCCAAATAAATTACATTTAATCCCTTAGAAAACTTGTACAAACTGAAATGTTTCTTGTCCCCTTTAAGTTACATCAATTGCTGACACAGATGTGCAAATGCGCACTCTCTCTCACTCTCAAGCAAAAGCATAGATTTTTTTGCTTTATTGTTATCTGTGCTTTAAATAAATCTGACATTGTTTATTATTAAACAGATTGATTTATTGATTCTGTTGTTGAAAAATACTTGAGAAGACAAAAAAAATCGCATTTTAAATCGCAATCGCAATTTATAGATAAAAAATTGCAATTAGCTTATTTTCCAAAATCGTTCAGCCCTAGTAGCAGGTGTGAAAGGGGCCGCGAACCACGGTCCGGACTAAAGGACCAGATTTTGGTCCGACCAAGAGAGGTGGTCTCGGTCCGGATCTTCTGAACCAGACCACACTCTTACATTCTCACACACTCTCTACCACACTCTCTCACAGTCTCACACACTCTCTACCACACTCTCTCACAGTCTCACACACTCTCTACCACACTCTCTCACAGTCTCACACACACTCTACCACACTCTCTCACAGTCTCACACACACTCTACCACACTCTCTCACAGTCTCACACACTCTCTACCACACTCTCTCACATTCTCACACACTCTCTACCACACTCTCTCACAGTCTCACACACACTCTACCACACTCTCTCACAGTCTCACACACTCTCTACCACACTCTCTCACAGTCTCACACACTCTCTACCACACTCTCTCACAGTCTCACACACACTCTACCACACTCTCTCACAGTCTCACACACTCTCTACCACACTCTCTCACAGTCTCACACACTCTCTACCACACTCTCTCACAGTCTCACACACACTCTACCACACTCTCTCACAGTCTCACACACTCTCTACCACACTCTCTCACAGTCTCACACACTCTCTACCACACTCTCTCACATTCTCACACACTCTCTACCACACTCTCTCACAGTCTCACACACTCTCTACCACACTCTCTCACAGTCTCACACACTCTCTACCACACTCTCTTACATTCTCACACACTCTCTACCACACTCTCTTACATTCTCACACACTCTCTACCACACTCTCTCACAGTCTCACACACTCTCTACCACACACTCTCACATTCTCTCACACTCTCTCTACCACACTCTCTTACATTCTCACACCCTCTCTACCACACTCTCTCACAGTCTCACACACTCTCTACCACACTCTCTCACAGTCTCACACACTCTCTACCACACTCTCTTACATTCTCACACACTCTCTACCACACTCTCTCACATTCTCACACACTCTCTACCACACTCTCTCACATTCTCACACACTCTCTACCACACTCTCTCACACTCTCTCACACTCTCTCTCTCACACTCTCTCACACTCTCTCACACTCTCTCTACCACACTCTCTCACAGTCTCACACACTCTCTACCACACTCTCTTACATTCTCACACACTCTCTACCACACTCTCTCACATTCTCACACACTCTCTACCACACTCTCTCACATTCTCACACACTCTCTACCACACTCTCTCACACTCTCTCACACTCTCTCTCTCACACTCTCTCACACTCTCTCACACACTCTCTACCACACTCTCTCACACTCTCTCTACCACACTCTCTACAACACTATCTCTACCACACTCTCTCACAGTCTCACACACTCTCTCTACCACACTCTCTACCACACTCTCTCACACACTCTCTACCACACTATCTACCACACTATCTCTACCACACTCTCTCACATTCTCACACACTCTCTCTACCACACTCTCTCACATTCTCACACACTCTCTCTACCACATTCTCACACTCTCTCTACCACACACTCTTACATTCTCGCACTCTCTCTACCACACACTCTTACATTCTCGCACTCTCTCTACCACACTCTTACATTCTCGCACTCTCTCTACCATACACTCTCACATTCTCACACACTCTCTCTACCACACTCTCACACTCTCTCTACCACACACTCTCACATTCTCGCACTCTCTCTACCATACACTCTCACATTCTCACACACTCTCTCTACCACACTCTCACACTCTCTCTACCACACACTCTCACATTCTCGCACTCTCTCTACCATACACTCTCACATTCTCACACACTCTCTCTACCACACTCTCACACTCTCTCTACCACACACTCACATTCTTGCACTCTCTCTACCACACTCCCACACTCTCTCTACCACACTCTCTAATTGACACCACTAATATGAATCCAATTTTGCCAATCTAGACTATTTCTTTTATTTACATTATTATTCATTTTTACAGATACTTTAAAGTTCCAAATAGTCATGCATAAGTTTTATAGTTGTTTTGCAGAACTCTGAATCCACCCCTAACCAATACATTGCTGAATGCAATCAAATCCAAACAGCTATTTACATCGTCCTACTATTTATTTGTAATTATATAAACTAGTACAAATGCATTACAACAGTGTTTTGTCTAAAGTTCTAATGCTATAGTGTATTATTATTACTGCATTATTGACAAGTATTAATTTTATACTTTATCTCAACACATTTCATGATCAGTAGCTTTTGCTCTTTTTTAAATTGTTAAGCAGTATTTAGTGTTAGTTTTGCTGAGCATTCTCACAGTTTCACACAAAAAAACTTTACTTTCAGGTGACGTTTTTATTACTGTCCTCAACAGTGAATGCCTACCTCGCATTGGAGGGGGATGACTTTTTAGAGATGAGGATCAAGCATCTGGAGAAAGTTGGAGAGGTTGAGAAGGCTTTGATTCTGACTAAAGCCTGCGGTAACTGCAGCCTTCTGCTCGGACAGGCCACCTTTCGCCAAACGTTTGTGTCACAACTATGCCAGCTGCTGCCCAGTGAGGAGGCTATTCTGGAGGTAAGAGGTTTTATGATTGGTTGTATTTTTATTATCTTGACGTGTTTCTGTAATAAATGCCCCTTAAGTGCTAAAAGGATACAGACTGTAGAGTAGTGATTGTGTTTAACTGATGAGCGATGAGCATGGTGCAAGTCTGCTTTCTTATCACTTCTCTTATTCTGCAACCTGTGCTCCAGACTAGCACAGTCCCACTGTTCCGGGGACTTTGAAATTAGCCTACAGGATAGGATTAAAGCTCCTTCAGGATTTTAGGAGGAGCCCCTGCTGGTCGAAAAATTACTGGGAGTTTTTCCTAAGTATAACATAGAGCCAATCACCTTAGTCAATGTGGCGCTAGTGTGAAAGCTTACATAACGGAAACACAGTGGGGAGGAAAAAGTAAATGACATCATAGGTAGAGCTCAACTATGAGAGACAAAATGAGAAAAAAACAACAGAAAATCACATTGTCTCCATGCAGATCTTCTCTAGAGCAGTGATTTAACTCCCTCCAAAGCTTTTCTTGAGATCTGGAGACTGGCTAGGCCACTCTAGGACCTTAAAATGCTTCTTACAAAGCCTTTGTTGCAGTCCTGGCAGTGTGCCTGGGATCATTGTCATGCTGTAAGACCCAGCCACGTTTCATCTTCAATGCCCTTGCTGATGGAAGAAGGTTTGCACTAAAAACCTCACAATACACGGCTTCATTCATTCTTTCATGTACATGGACCAGTCCTCCTGGTCTCTTTGCAGAGAAACAGCCCCAAAGCATGATGTTGCCACCCCCATGCTTCACAGTTGATATGGTGTTTTTTTTGCATGCAACTCAGTATTCACTCTCCTCCAAACACGATGAGTTGTGTTCGTACCAAACAGTTCTACTTTGGTGTCATGTAACATTCTTCCAATACTCATCCAGAACATCCAAATGCTTCAGATGCGCCGGATATGTACTGGGTTAAGCAGGGGACACGTCTGGCACTGCAAGATCTGAGTCCCTCGCGGCGTAGTGTGTTACTGACGGTAGCCTTTGTAACATTGGTCCCAGCTTTCTGCAGGTCATGAACTAGGACCACCCGTGTGGTTCTGGGATTTTTGCTCACCGTTCTTGTGATAATTTTGACCCCACAGGCTGAGATCTTGCGTGGAGCCACTGAGGGAGAATAGCAGTGGTCCTGCAGGTCTTCCATTTTCTGATTATTGATCCCACAGTAGATTTGTTCACACAGAGCTGCTGCCTATTGCTGATTCAGTCTTCCCAGCCTGGAGCAGGTGTACAATTCTCATTTTGTCTCTTATAGTTAAGGTCTACCTATGATGTCAATTACAGGTCTCTCTCATCTTTTTAAGTGGGAGAACTGGCACAATTGGTGACTGACTAAATACTTTTTTCCCCACTGTATATGGGGCTGATGGATAACCATGTCAGTCTGCTGTGAATGAATATAAACTCACAATATTACATTCAAATCCAAAAGAAAGGAGCGACTATGTATATCAAAATGATTGATAAATACACAAATAAATACAGCAGTTAGATATGTAAAAAAAAAAAAAAAAAATCATAAAAATTGTGGTGGACTATTTTCAGTTTGGGGCGGCTGACATGAAGTCTGGAGCCGTGCACTATATACTTCTGTGAATAGCATTTCTTAACTGCACTGTTGTCTGTAAAAATAGGAATTGCATGAAGCAGAAAAGAACACATTCTAAATGTATTAAAATACACTGCTCAAAAATAAAGTGAACACTAAAATAACACATCCTAGATCTAAATGAATTCCAGTTGAAACTCTTTATTTATTACGTAGTGGTATACGTTAAGAAAAAATTAACATAAAAAAATAATCCATGTAAATCAAAATTATGCCATGATGGTCTGGATTTGGAATCATACTCAAAATTTAAAGTGAAAAATCAAATGACAGGCTGATCCAACTTCAGTGGAAATTCCTCAAGACAAGTTAAAATGAGGCTCAGTAGTGTGTGTGGCCCACTGCACCAGCATATGATCTCACAATGGGTCTGACAAGCATATGGAGGTCTGGGCGGCCCTCTAAAGACGTCTCCAGACTCTGTTATCTGTCACATGTGCTCAGTGTGAACCTGCTCTCATCTGTGAAGAGCACAGGGCCCCAAGGCAAATCTGCCAATCTTGGTGTTTTCTGGCAAATTCCAATTACCCTGCACGGTGTTGGGCCGGGCCCTCATACCACCCTCAGTTAAATCAGAAACATGGATATTAGTGGCCTGTTGGAGATCATTTTGCAGGGCTCTTGCACTGCTCCTCCTGTTCCTCCTTGCACAAAGGAGGAGGTAGCGGTCCTGCTGCTGGGTTGTTGCCCTCCTACAGCCCTCTCAATGTCTCCTGGTGTACTGGCCTGTCTCCTGGTGTCTGCTCCATGCTCTGGACACTGTGCTGACAGACACAGCAAACCTTCTTACCACTTACTTACTACTTACTACTTCTTACTTACTTACTACTTGCTTTGATGTGCCATCCTGGATGAGCTGCACTTCCTGAGCAACTTCTGTGGGTTGTAGACACCGCCTCATGCTACCGCTATGATGAGAGAACTGACAAAATGCAAAAGTGACCAAAACATCAGCCAGAAAGGAGGAGAACAGAGAAAAGGTCTGTGGTCTCCACCTGCAGAACCATTTCTTTATAGGGGTCGTCTTGCTAATTGCCTCTAATTTCTACCTGTTGTCTGTTCCATTTGCACAACAGCAGGTGAAATTGATTCACAATCGGTGGTGCTTCCTAACTGGACAGGTTGATTTCAGAGAAGTGTAGTTGACTTCTGTTGAGTTACATTGTGTTATTTAAGTGTTTCCTTTTTTTTGAGCAGCATACAATAAACAGAGAAGCGTATAGTAAAAATTATTCAATGTGTGCCATTGTATGACTTTTTTTGTACACAAAGACATGTATAACTAATTTCATTAAAAATAATAGTTAACCAATACAGGAATTTAAAATGGTTTTATTTCTGAGGTACAGTTTCAGGGTTTTTTGACAGTGAGTGTTATAGTGAAATTGTTTTAGGACTTTGCAGTTGAATTAATTGTTTTTTTTCCTGATTTCAAGTTTACTCTTGTGAATTTCAGCTCAAGTCTTAACCTTAGTTACTTGGTGTCTCTTAAACACTTTAGCTAGTTTGGCCCAGGTCCAATAACGAATTAATGGACATGGCATGATTGCTCTTATTTGGTGCACATTGTTTTTAATAACAGTTTATTGCACACTTCTTTCTTCTTGGTTAGATCTCCAGGCTGGATGGCAAGGATGTTCTGGACATCATTTGCAATATGGAGACGGAAGGTGATGAGAACACAGCCTTCATCCTTTGCACCACATACTTGACCCAGCAGCTACAACATGAAAACCTGTACTGCTCATGGTGTGTTTAAATGATTACTTTTTTTACATTTATTTTTAACCATTTTTGACATATTTTAGTATGTTCAACCAAGAGATTTTGTCTCATGTTAAGAGCATGAAAAACGAGATGTGAAAGATTGAATAAGATGTTTTTCTTTCAGGGAGTTGACCCTGCTTTGGAGCAAGCTGCAGAGGAGAATTGATGGATCCCTTGAATCGTTTTTAGAACGGTGCCTCCAGTTTGGGACCATAGCAAAAACTGTATACCATTTGCTGTTCCTCATCCGGGTAATACAAACTGAGGTGAATAGCTGTCTATTTACTTATTGATTAACTCCTCTTAAATAGCTGAACATTTTTGTCCACACAGAGGAACCTATTGAAAAACTTTTTTTTTTCCCCCACTCTTTTTCAGACAATGCACTTTGGTCTGGCAGTGTCAGTTGAGCTTTGTGTCAAAGCACTTCAGCTTCCAAAACAAGAAGACCCAGAAATCAAAACCACTGTCTGCAAAACTGTTGCCTGTCTTCTTCTGGATGATTTGGAGGTGCTGCGAGCATGCCAGCTCACAGAATTCCTTCTAAGCCCCTCTCGAGAGGTGTTTGACATCCTTGAGGACCTTTACAGGCGTCCAGATCAAAAGTATGATGAGGAGAGTGGTATTATTCCCAATTCACTACGATGTGAGCTCCTGCTTGCACTTAAAGCCCACTGGCCTTTTGACCCCGAGTTCTGGGACTGGAAAACCTTAAAGCGCTACTGCATTAAGCTGCTAGGACTAGAGCCTGAGGAAGAAGAAAATGTTGTGTTGAGTGAAGTGTCCAATATTCAACTGGTGGCAAATGAAGAGGAGGAAGGTGCTGAAAAAAAGGGAGAAACTGAGAATGATGAATGCTGCCATTTTGAACAACAGGAGAATACACAGCATGAGGGGGATGAAAAGAAGGCACAGCAACAGAAATCAGCAAAGAAGGAAGTGCTTTGGACCTCTGAAAGGGCCAAAAGGTGGCAGAAGTTTAAGTTCTTCTGCCAGCTATGCCAGAAAGAGGTAATTGAGCCACGATTCCTCCATCACTCCAGAAAGCACTTGATGAATGATGTGTGGACATGTCCAGTGTGTCTGCAAAAATTTCATAGCAAAGAGGACCTTGTTCCACATTCCAAAAAACACCTTCGGATGCCTACCAGAGTGTGCCATTTGAGAAAGAAGAAGGTTAAAAAGAAGGAGATAAAGGAAGACAAGAAGATGGAGTTTGATGTTGAGACAGAAGAGGATGACCTAAATGACTTAGAGCCTGGCCAGATACCTTTGGACCCATCTTTAGTCATGTATTACCAGTCCACACGTGATCCAGTTGTGTTGAAACACATTTTGGAGCAAGCCGCCTCTGTGCCTAAAAAACAAGACGATGATGATGATTACATCACATTTGACTACATTTATAAACATTTTAAGATTCAGGATCGTGAGGTTTATCCATGTCCTGCCAGTGACTGTTCAAAGACCTTCAAGCTTTTTAAGTACTTGGGGGTTCATCTAAAGAACGAACACGATGATTCAGACCCCAACGTTAAACATTATTTGGAGATGAAAGACAGACGGGAGAAGTGCACGTTCTGTCGAAGGACGTTTATGACTGCCCATCACCACCGGAATCACCGCCACGTGCATTATGGAGACCATCCGTATATGTGTGTGGTTGCAGGTTGCGGTGCACATTTTAATACCACCAATGAACTCCTTGTGCACAAACACAGCCACGGCTTTCGGCTGTCTTACCACTGTGAACTTAAGGGCTGTACGCTCTCCTTCTGTGACCTGGGTCAGCTTTACCACCATGAGGCTCAGCACTTCCGTGATGCAGCATACACCTGCACCTACCCAGGCTGCAAGAAGTTTTACTACTGTCGAAAGGAATTCCTGAAGCACTTAGACACCCATTGCATCACCTTCACAGAAAAGGACTTTGAGGCGCAGAGGAAAGCCAAGCGGAAACTTCTGGTCACCGCTGTAGAGGATGATGCCAATAGTAAAACGTCCCAAGGGTCAAAGAACGGATTGCTTAATGCGGCACAAAATAAACTCTCACCCTCACAACAGCTGGAATGCAAGTCCAAGACTTCACTGACTTGTGTTGCTGTGTGTTTTGATGGTAACAAATTCACCTGTGGCCTAGAGAAATGTGGTAGGACCTTTAGAAAAGCTAGAGAGATCCAAAAGCACTTGAAAATTGTCCATCCTGACCAGTTTAAAGAAGAGAGTAAGGATTGCAAAGAACTGGAAAAGGAAAGTCCTTCGAAGGATATGCCCATTAAAGACCATAAAAAGATCCAGCACAAAAGTCCATGTGAGCCACCCAGTCAGGACTCCTGTCAAGAAAAGGTTCTCTTGTCATCTGCAGATTCATTGCGGTGTGAATCTGCATCTTCCGCAAAACTCAGTTCTCATACAGGTCAGTCAGACCTCGGTGCGCTGACTGAAATTGTGCTAGGCCTTAGTCAGCTCAGCCTTAATTCTGCCATCCCTGGCATCATTCGACGCCATCCTCGAAGACATTCTTCAGGATCTAAGGTGTCCCAGGTGACGTCTCCCACTGCTTCAAATGTCAGGTCTCCAGCAAAAGCAACGTCTAGCAAAAGTGAAGTGGGATCTCAACAACCACCTCCTGACTCCAAGGCGCAACTGTGGACGGCAGAACTGCCTCACAAAGCAGAATCGTCAACTAGGCAAAAACTTGCACTTACAACTAGAGATGGTAATTTTGATAAGACCCCAACAGAAAGCAATCTGGGTTTCCCAGACATTAGCAAGCCTTACATTTGTGATGTTGATGGCTGCTGCTATCAGAGTGTTACTAGCAATGCACTTGTCCACCACTATGTAACAAAGCACGGATTTTCTAAGAAGGATGTAAAACAAAAGGAAATTTTTAATCCTCTCAAGTTCAGGCCTTTTAAGTGCCAACTCTGCACCAAGGGCTACAAAGAAAGGAAAGAGCTGAAGGCACACTATCGCCTTAAGCATAATGAACATATAGCAGATATCAAACAAGTAAACAGCTCTTTGAAAAGAAAGATTGATGATGTTCCACCTCCTGCTGTGGAGACCACTACTAAACTAGCTATCAAACAAAGTTCTGCATCTTCAAAAGCAAGAGAGGTTCCTGAGGAGAAAAAAAAGGATGTTTCCACTTGGAAAGATGGACCTCTTAACAAAGAGAGAAAGATTGTGTGGGTGGGAAAGATGGAGAAAAGTGAAAAAATCTCGATGGAAGAAAAGAGAGCAGGAAGTAATCACTTTTCATCATTGAAAAATGGCCCAGAAGGTGAGTCTACTGAAGATGGAGCCACACAGGAGAGGAGGGCAAGTCAACGTTTGGTGACTAAAGGGAGTAAATGTTTGGATGCCACAGAGGAAGACAAGTCCTACTACTGTGTGCACAGGGGCTGTGGTGCTGCATTCATGAAGAGGTGCAATCTTTTGCGCCACATGCAAAATATACATCACTACAATGCGTCCCAGGTATGTTGGGAAGGGGGTGATGGCAACCGTTGTAAATACAACGGTTGTAATAAGTTATTCAATCATCTGTCTAGTCTGCAAAGGCACTACCGTAAGGAACATCAGGTATCAGAAGATCCTATTCCGAGATTCAAGTGTACCTTTGCTAACTGCACTGCAACCTACCACCTAAGGAGCAGCCTTTTGAGACACACCAACCAATCTCATCAGAACCAGACTCCCCTCAAGTCTGCATGCCCTTTTTCTATTCCACATTCGCTCTCCAAATTTAGCGCTTTCAAAAAGCACATCTTCTACAAGCGCTGTGACTTCTCTGTTCCACTCGTGGTGCGTCTACAAAGTGCTCACAAGAGAGATGGTTCCAACAGTGGCTGCCAAAAGAAACTGATCATCTCCTCCACCTCTTCTCAGTCTTTAAGGGTCCCCCAGCGTTTACCTTTAAGGCAGTCTTTAAAATGCTGCAATGTGGGCCTTGACTCTGGTCTAGCAGAGGAGAGCTTTGAACCCATTGACGAAGCGCCAGAAGAGGACCCACGTACAAAATGTGTCAAACTAAAGTCCAGGAAAAGGCAGGAAGAATTTGTCTACCGAACACCTGAGGAGGCCTTGCAGATGTGCCAAGATCGCTGTTTACCTGTGGCTTACCCTTGCATGGTGCAGAATTGTGACTCTGTGGTTTCAAGCATGAAAAGCATGATTCGGCACTATTTGCAGTGTCACAAAATGCGGCGGACCATGTTAGGCATTCACCAAGACAAGCTTTTTTACACAGCTGAAAAGCTAGAAGAACTGATACAGAAGAAGTCTGCAGTGTCTGCCTTGCCAGATTTGACCAGAGTTCCAAATGGGGTCCTCAGGATGGAATATCAAACTGAGCCGGAGAATCCCGGGGGCCCTTCTTTGCTGATGAGCCTTCATTCGATCAAAAATGAAACAGCGGGGCAGGAGCTGGTTGAACAATCAAAGGAGCAACCTCCTGAGAGTAGTCTGCAGACTGTTGGGGATGATGTACCTTGTAGGGAATTTAACGGGTCAGCGAGCGAGCTTCCTGACCAAGAGAGCCCAGCTCACAAAGAGCGAGCAAAAACTGTGTCTCCAGCTCCTCCCCTTGTGCCAGCTCCACCACTTGACCTTTCTCCGCCCTCTACACTTCGAATAACTGTTGACGATGTTTTGCTTGAGCCTTTGGGCAAAGAAAGCACACCTGCTAGTGTCCCTGCTACCATCTGTATTCCTGCAAACCTGACTCCAACACGGCAGCCCCTGAGGTGGAAAAATTCTGAGCCTTCTGAACCACTTTCTGCTGCACCTCTTCTACCTGCTCAAAAAGATCAAGTTGCACAGAGCATCACACCAAGGTCGTTTGATATTGCAGCATACAAGCCTTTGGGGTTCGAGACCTCCTTCTTGAAGTTCATTCAAGAGAAGGATGAGCGTCTCCGATGTGAAAGGGTACGGACAGTGGCGGTCTTGAACACCTGCTATAAAGCCGATCCTCTTCATTGCTGCGATCCTCACAGACGCAACGGCTCAGTCAAGGAGAACAACCAGAAGAGACTCGCCATCTCTGGTTGCAGAAGGTCACGGTCATTACCTCTCAAGCCCTTCCTCTCCAAAGGGGAGTGCAGCTCTATGCAGAACCTGCGCTTCATTTTGGAAAGGGCTTTGAGGGACTGTGGTGACAAGGCTATAAAACAGCTGCAGTTCCTGAAGCCTGTCGTAGTTCTAGAAAGACCCAAGTCTTTTACCTCCATTCTTGATCTCCTACCATCTGAAACTGAAGCATAAACTGCTGCTTGGGACTTCTCAAGGCAGATGAGCCTTTTCCCCATATTTTCTTTTTCCTTTTTTCTGGCGAACTAAAAGACTTCCAAAGTATTTTTTTAAGTGTCATTATTACAATTTGATTATTATTTGCCAAACTGCCAAGGACAAATACCTTGATTGCCATAAAAAATGTTTATATGTGTAAATAAGATAAATAAAAACATTGTAAAAGAACAAATGTGTGTTTTCCAAATTCTTATTTTAATTGCATTTCGTCTTTTGTAATAGTAATCTAACAACTGTGTCTGTTGCATAGAAGCAGTATATTAAACAGTGAGGAGGCCACCTTAACTGTGAATATTGTGTGCAGTGGTGGGTTCAGAGGTGTTATTTTAATTGTGGAAATTATATTTATTTTATACATACTTAAATGCACTTTCTGTCTGCCAGTTAAGTTTTAAAGTTTGCAATTTGTTTTCAGTTACTTTACCATGAAAGGAATGGGGTTTTATTCACACAAAAAAAGTATTGTAAGTGGACTTGTCAGTGCTTTATAACTCCCCATTGTCACGTTACTCTCCCACCACCCCATCTCCTACCTTCTGATACTCCCATCAGCTCCTCTCAGGTCCTCTGCCTAATGCACCCACCTTTAAAAAAATTGAATTTTATTATGTTCTTTTGTCAAAAACAGCAGTGGTGTTCATAGGTCATATTGACCCGTCACATGTTTAATTATCCAAAAGATCTGAAAAAATATTTCTTTACTAACTCCATTGCTAATTATTATCAATATAATCAATATTTAATTCAATAGTGTTCTTGAACAGCCCAAAGACAAGAGTTGTCAAGTAATGAATTACAAATACTCAAATGCCTTACTTAAGTAAAAATTCTGGTTATTTATACTTTTCAGATGCATTTTTTCTTCTACACTTCACATTTTTACACAATTATTTGTTTTTTCTATTTTTCTATACTGTGATTTCCATTCCTCTTTTCTTGTTCTTTGTTCAGAGTTGGTGACACAACAGCTTGTGTGACACAAGTTTCTTAACTTTATACAACTGAATTATGATTCAGTCAAGCTAAATTTTAATCAAACCGGGCCAAAAAACATACTGGACAAAGGTTCCCAGCTTCTGTTCTCCAAACATTCAGTTTCTGCTGGCATTTTATTTCTCTTCTCAATAGTGTGCTGCCAAACATGGTAGAGGATTTCTTTTCAAATGTAGTAATTAAATACACATATAATAATAATAATAATAATAATAATAATAATAAAAACACTGACACTATAAAATACTATAATACTATAAAAAATACAAAAAATGTTATATAACAAATATTTAAATGTTAAAAGGCTTCTTTATAATACTTAGTATTTATGGCGAAAAATGTGATCATAGTCAAACTGCAGCAATAATGACTGATTCCTAAAAATACTATTTTCAAAACAATTTCATATTAAGTGTTTATTTTATTCAAAGTATACTGCAAACTAAATTATGATTTTTGTAATGAAATGTACAGTTGTTCTTTAAGCACTGATTATATCCCTAATTATGTTTATTAAAGTATATAGTCACTGATAATAAAACTTGATCTTTCTGCGTGAAATAGGCTGCTGTACGTACCCTGTGTGAGCTTTGAGTGAAGGAGATTTAACAGCTTTAATTTTGTTATTTTAACTTAGTTCAGTGTGACTATTTTTCAGTGTTTTTCTGTAGTTGTCAGTGCACTTTCTCACAGGACATTCGTTTATACAGAAACCACTGCAGAATTAATGAAAAAACATGAAATGAGGCCTTTAATGTGTCCAGCCTGAGAGAGAGAGAGAGAGAGAGAGAGAGTAACCGGTGTTTACAGTAAGTGTCGTGATTTATTGGACACACTGGATTGAGTCTTTTTATGACCTGAGGTGTGGCTTACTATTTCAAATGATAGTACTTTATATTTTGTAACTGTAACAGAAAAGCCTTGTATTTAGAAGTTTACTGTTTGGTATGTAGAATTTCAGGTTGAAAGGACAAATAAACATATTTTAGAAAGTCTTGTACTTAAATCATACATTTACTTCCACGAAAAAGATAAGATGGTTGGTTTGTCTTCGGGTAAAGTTGATATTTTGAACATACAACTATTGGACATGAAAGTATACATTCACACACATGGATAAAATTGTTGGTACCCCCTCGGTTAATGAAAGAAAACCCCACAGTAGTTACAGAAAAAACTTGAATCTGACAAAAGTGCTAATAAATAAAAAATCTATGAAAATTAAAAAAAAAAAAAATCTGACTGTGGTTAATTTTTTTTTAATGATTGTATCCCTGGAAATAATGAGACCAACGGAACATGTTTGTTGAGTCTAACAGCAGAGTGTTGCTGCTAGCGAGCTGACGACTTCTTTTAAGTTTTGCTGATTTATTTTTCTCAGAACAATATAACATGACCGCCTGCAAGTTGGGCTGTACGTAGACTGAACAGGTTATGTAAAAAAAAAAACTCTCTTGCATAAAAGTACTACGGGAAGTCAATTGTGCCAAAAATACAACATGAGCGTTTAAACATTACTCATATGTTTTGTGTTCTTGCGCCCCCTACTGTCGCTAAGAGAACATAACTGTATTTACAAGTCATGTAACCTGAGGACACATTTCTTCATACATTTTAACACCCCCACTTGTACTCAGGTTGGTAACAACAAAACAAAACAACAACAACAACAAAAAAAAAAATAGCAAATGTGTACCCTTGGCTTACACATATTAATCACCAAAAAGAAGACCTGCAAACTTTCTCAGTTTGAACTTGGTTACAGGTTTCGTCATTACATCAGCGACCATCTCGTCAGTAGCACAATGCATTAAATTTACTTAACCCTCATTCACAGGAGACCTAATAAAGTGATACTTAATGTCTATGTGTTTACAGAGTTTCTGGCAAGAGCAATTGTTCCCTGATTGTCTTCATGTATTACCGTTTGTGTGTATTTGTAACTATCCATATTTCCCAGTAATTGTTCTAGGTAAAGACACTCTTGAACAGTAGAAGCAAGTGCCATATACTCTGCTTCGCATGTGGAAAGTGCAACAGAAGGTTGCTTTTTCGTCTTCCATGAAACAAGTGCACTGTTTTTACTTAGGCTTACACAGTATCCTGTTGTACTGCGGCGATCACTAGTATCAGCCGCCCAGTCTGCATCACTGTAGGCTTGTATACCAAGATTCTCAGTGTTATTTCTCCTAAAGGTTAAACCTTTGTCTGCTGTACCTTTAAGGTATCGCAGGATATGCTTCACAGTGACCCATTGCTCCTCTGTAGGCTCAGCTAGGTATTGTGACAACCTGCTCACCACAAAACTCAGATCAAGCCTAGTGCAGGTTGTTAGGTATATCAGACTGCCCACGGCCTCTCTGTACGTTCTGATGACTGTCATTTTAACTGCATCATTACTGTATTCGAGCTTTTGCTCACAAGGAGTTTCTCTCACCCTACACTCTGACATGTTGAAACGCTGTAAAATTTTGTGGATGTACTTCTCTTGTGACATCTTAATACACCCATCGGAAAAATCAAAATCAATACCAAGAAAATGTTTGAGTTTCCCCAAATCCTTCATCTTGAATTGCTCTGCAAGCATCCCTTTCACCTTTTGCAGTTTCTCTTCATCGCTTGCAGTGATGATTAAGTCATCAACCCATACAATTATGATCACTGTCCCTTCTTCTGACTCTTGGGAATATACACAGTGGTCAGTTTGGTTTTGTGTGAATCCATTTTCAGTTAAACAATCATGTAAAACCCTATTCCAATTTCATCCAGACTGTTTGAGCCCATAAAGCGATTTCTCCAGCTTATAGACTACACCCTCTTTTTCTTGGTAACCCTCTGGTGGATTAATGTAGATTTCGTAGTCAATGGGGGCGTGTAAGAACGCAGTTTTCACGTCCATTTGGTGGACCAGTAAATTTTCCTGCACTGCCTTTCTTACGCTTGTTAAATCTGCAGTTGGTGAAAACGTTTCTCCATAGTCTACTCCCATTTTCTGGTTGTAGCCCTTGGTGACAAATCAAGCCTTGTATTGGTCATTCCCATCCACACCATACTTGATTGTATAAAACCACCTACCCCCCACTGGTTTCTTGCCCACAGGTAGTGTTGTTGGGGTAAAGGTTTTATTCTCATTTAGAGACTGGATTTCCTCATCCATTGCTTTTCTCCATTCTTTTGAATTGTCTGAGTGCATTGCTTCCTCATAATTCTGCGGAATGCCACAAACTGCTTTGCAGCAGTAGTCTACCGTGACATGCATCTCGTCACTATCATTGTCTTCGGTTATGTAGTCACCTAGGTAATTTGGTGCCCTCTTTTCTCTAATTGGATACATACTCTCAGGATTAACGCTTGTAACGCTCTCAATTTCATTTTGTTCAGTAGACTCATTTGATGCCTTTGGACTATCACAACATGGACTTTTACCGGGTTCATTTGGCTCTGGAGCCTTTTCTGCACTCTTGTTGACCCCCTGTGTCCCACTAGTCCTGACTCTTAGCCCCACACTGTCATCATTTAGATCTGGCTCACATGTCTGTGCTTGTTTTTCCGCAGCTGTTTTGTGCACAAATTTCACCAGCCGGTGTTTTTGCACTTTGTTCGTATATGGGTGATACACCAAATTCGCTGGACTGTTCTTGTCGTACCCTACAAAACGCCCCTGTTCGCATCTGGAGTCAAGTTTTCCCTTTTCTTGTTTGTAAGTGTAGCAAACAGACCCGAATCTTTGCATTCTGGACACATTGGGCTTTTTGTTTGTCAACATCTCATAAGGAGTCAGCCCTGTGTGCTTATTGAAGCATCTGTTGCATACCACTGCTGCCGTTTGTACTGCATAGTGCCATAGGTGTTTTGGTAACTCGCTTTCAATTAGCATGCACCTGCCCATCTCGAAAAGAGTACGCCACCCACGTTCAGCAGTCCCATTTTGGTGCGCGGAGTACGGAGCTGTCGTTTCATGCCTAATTTTATTTTTCCTCAGCAGCGTCTGGAAATCACCACATGTGAACTCAGTTCCATTATCGGATCTGATACACTTCACTTTCCCATAAGGGGATACATCTGCAAGGAACTTCTCAGTTGCCTGCACTGCGTCACTCTTTTTCTTTTGGAAGTATACAAACACTGCATTGGAGTAATCATCAGTGAAAGATTGCACATATTTGTACCCTTCTAGTGACTCTGTGGCTACTGGACCTGCAAGGTCTGTGTGTACCATCTCTAAGGGAGCCTTTGCTCTGGCATCAGGTTTCCTATTTCTGGTTTGTGTGAACTTCCCCTGAATACACACCTCACATTCTTGTTCAGGGTTACTCATTTTGCCTTTAATCTGCATACCATCAACTACATCATGTAACCTAAGCACATCTTCATAGTTGCAGTGGCCTAATATCTCATGCCATGCTTGAATGTCGTGGGTTGCATTACACTTATCATCATTAGACTCACTTTCAGTATGTAGGTAGAACAACCTGCCATATACATAAATGTCAAACCTGGTACCGTCTCTGGCTATCAGAACATCTTTGTCATCTTTGAATATGACTGTGGACCCATTTGTGGTTGCTGCCTTCACCAAGAAAATGTTCTGTGGGTACGACGGTACATACAGAGCGCCTCTCAATTTCGCTTTGCACCACCGTCCACTGCTGTCGAGGAGGGTAACCACTGCAGTGCCTCTCCTCTGAGCGACGCCGCTGCATCTGGTGCCATCAGCCAACTCGACGCTGTGAGTCTCCGGCCTGAAGGTGCTGTCGAAACTGGTGAACAAGGTGATGTCGTTGATGACGTGGGATGTGGCTCCTGTGTCCACCATCAGGCCCTTCTCCTGCACGGTGTGCGCCGGCTGCCGCTGGACACTGGCCCCTCCGTCTGCCATCTTAAACGCGAAGTCCTCGTCCTTAGCATTTTCTGAAACTTTGCTCACACCGTCTCTTTTGTCTCTGTCTTTGTCTTTTCGCCTGCATGTCGCGTCCCTGTGCGTGTCGTTTTTGCAAACACTGCACCATGTCTTCTGTCGACACGCTCTCGCTCTGTGCCCTTTTCTGCCGCACTTGAAGCACACTATCTTGCTGTCGTCTTTGCTCAGGGAGGTAGCTTTGGGAGGTCGCCGTCCGGTTCTCCCCTGGGTTTTCATCACGCTGTCATTTGACTCAGTTGTTCTGATGTTCTCGGTCTCTTCGAAACTCCGCAGTTTGGTCTTAAAGTCCGCAAAAGCGATGTTTTCGTACGTGTGCGGCACATGAATTGCGAATGGCTTACAGCTCTCTGGCAATCCCTTCAACACCATAGCCACTAGCAGAACGTCCCCCAGCGTTTCACCCGCGCTTCTCAGGGCAGTTATCGCAGTCTCTGCTCTAATGATATAGTCCATCACATTTTCGTCGTTGGACTTCTGCAGTGAGGTCAGCGTGGTGTACAAGTTAATTATACGAGGCTTTCCCGTCCCAGCATAATACTCTCTCAGAATCTTTAACGCTTTTCTGCCATCATTTTGCGCATCTCTCATTACCAGAGACAGACTCTTGACATTTAGCAGTAGGATTAACTCTGTCTTTCAGTCCTAACAAATGAAAATGTCCCAACAATTTAGTTTCCCAAACTTCATACTTAGTCTCATCTCCGTCGAAAAACAGTCAGTGTATCCTGCTGCTACTTGTCCTTCGTTGCTCTGCCATGTTAGCTTACCCCTCTCCTCAGGTTAGCAGTTTTCTCCACAGGCGGTCCGACTTTCGTTGACTAATTTCTCTTCCAAACAACTCCTGGGCACATAACCTGTTGAGTCTAACAGCAGAGTGTTGCTGCTAGCGATGTGTTAGGAAAGAGCTGATGACGACTTTTAAGTTTTGCTTATTTATTTTTCTCAGAACAATATAACATGACCGTCTGCCAGTTGGGCTGTACGTAGACTGAACAGGTTATGTAAAAAAAAACTCCTTTGCATAAAAGTACTACGGGAAGTCCATTGTGCCAAAAATACAACATGAGCATTTAAACATTACTCATATGTTTTGTGTTCTTGCACCCTTTACTGTCGCTAAGAGAACATAACTGTATTTACAAGTCATGTAACCTGAGGACACATTTCTTCATACATTTTAACAATGTTAAATCTAGGTGTGTGCACTAATTAGCATCACGGGTCTCTACAAACGTGTAATCAGTCAGTGGGTCTATATATATTTCTACAGGTAGTCAATGTGCTGTTTGATGACCTGGTGTATACCACACTCAACATGTACCAGAGGAAAAAGGAAAGGAAAGAGTCGTCTCAGGAGAGTAGAAAAAGAATTATAGATAAGCATGTTAAAAGTAAAGGTTATAAGATCATCTCCAAGCTGTTTGATGTTCCTGTGAGTACAGTTACACATATTATTCAGAAATGTAAGATCCATGAGACTGTAGCTAACCTTCCTGGACGTGGTTGCGGGAGGAAATTTGATGACAAAGCAAAGAGGCGGATAATACGAATGCAAACAAAAGAGCCCAGAAAAACGTCTAAAGCGATTAAAGGTGAACTCCAAAATCAACAGTGAACAAAGTGAACTTACTGGGAGACGAACAGGGAGGACACTTTTGTTGAAAACGTATCATAAAAAAGCCAGACTACAATTTGCCAAACTGCATGTTGACAAGCCACAAAGGCTGTGTCGTGTTCAGGGGCTGCTTTGCTGCATCTGGCACAGGGTGTGTTGAATCTGTGCAGGGTACAATGTAATCTCAGGACTATCAAGGGATTCTAGAGAGAAATGTGCTGCCCAGCTACAAGCACCCAAAAATGACCTAAATCCTATCGAACATCTTTGAAAGGAGCTGAAACAAGCCGTCTGGAATAAACACCCTTCAAACCTGAGACAACTGGAGCAGTTTGCTCATGAGGAGTGGACCATAATACCTGCTGAGAGGTGCAGACATTTCATTGACAGTTAGTTACAGCAATCATTTGATTGCAGTGATCCTAAAAAGGTTGTGCAACAAAATATTAAGTTGATGGTACCATCATTTCTGTTTCATGAGTTACATTTTTAAAATAATTCTGTTGTAGCATAGTTGCAAATCAATGTTGGTTATTCATTTGTTCATTTTCATAGAATTTTTATTCATTATTTTGTCAGATTTAAGTTATTTTTGTGTCCATTGTGGGTTTTTCTATCATAAACGAGGGGTGCCAACAATTTTGTCCACATGTGTACTTTTCTATAAAGTGCTTCAAAAACAATAAGAGATATATATAAGAAACATTAAGCAATCAAACAAAATAATAAAACAAATACCCCTCCTATTATATTTGGGGTCAATTTAATTTAATAAGGACAACTGGGTATACGTACATGATGGCATGTTTTCAATGTCCTGTATGCATGCTGTATGTGTCAGTTTTCTCTGGGGTAAATTTGACCCCAGGCTGTTTAGCTGTATAAAAAATATAAAATATTAGCATTTTACACACATTTGTTTTGGATGATATCACTATGACATGCAAAAAAAAAAAATAAAAAAAACTTTAGGGCCCTAACATAACTATGACTGTAGTAGTCCACTAATACTTCACACATCATTCCTGTGAAAAGGCCTTCCAAAAATGGAAAGTTACTATGGTTCGTCTCTCCACTTGAACAATCATCAACATGACTGTTGATTCATATCTTGAGGGTTCCAGACCCTCAAGATATGCAAATCAGCATTTGAGCTCCTCATAACAACATAAATTATTTTTTTTAAAGACTATTTAAGTAGTCAACAAACAAACAAACTTCAGAACCAATTTTACTTTTCTCAAAGTTTAAATTGATATTTGATTGAAAACGTGTTAATCAACTTAAAGTAAAAGGAGGGAATGCACAAACATAAAAACAAAAACAACGCAGCCTAAACATAACATAAAATACAATAAAACATAACATAAAACCATGCAGACAGTCCAGCACCAACCAACAAATAACAAACCAGTAAACATTAGCTGTATCCAAGCTCAAATGCTAAAGGGCCCTATTTCAGCGATCTGTAGGTGAGCAGTCAGCTTGATTTAGGGTGTGTAAGTGTGTCTTTGCTATCGTAACAATGGGAAAAGTATGCCATATGCAGCTTGAAATGCTCAAAAGGCACATACTAATTCTTTTAATTAATCATGGGTGTGTTTTGGCCGTAAGATGAAATAAACCACTCAGCAATGTTGCCATTCCCTGCTAGATGCGCTCTGACTTTGGGACATTGCTATGTTAACAGCGCATCACTTCTTCGCTTCTCATCAGAGGAAACTAACCTGTGCATTCACGCTGTGAAGGTGCATAAGCAGGTCATTTATGGAAATAACTATGTTGTTTAATTTTGTTTTTTTTTTTGTTTATTGTTGATATAAAAGTTGGGTTTGTGCACTGCGGTGTGTCCCTGTGTGTATCAGAGGTGTACGGCCTTATCTTACACCCTGCACATTCCGAGATGCTTATTGCTATCTTACAAAGCAACAGTCTATTTTTACATCTTGTGGCTGTATCCTTTAAGTAACTACGAAGCTTGTGAATATATCAACACTGATGGGTGTGGTGGTCTGGAAATGAGGTGTGTTCAGGTACATTTGTGGCATGTTGTTAAATTGGCAGCAGAAAACATATGCACACTACTGACTGAATACTACCTAGGCAGACGTCTACAGTCAGATGGTTATTGCTGTCTTGCCAGTGCACAAACCCAATTTTTTACATGAACAATACAGAACAGAAAATAAAATAACATTGCTGTTTCCGTAAATGGCCTGCTCATGCACAAGGCGTACTTTTCCCATCATTATGATAGAGTTGTTCACATTTTTATACAAGCTTTTATACAAGTGTGCAAAAATCCTTTAAACAAAATCAGACAGGTGCATTAATGTGGGCCCCCTTGTTTTATTGATTTATTGATCCCTTTAGCACTAATTACTGGAACACAACATTAGTTTGGTAAGCTCATTGACACTTGACCTGAATACACAGTTGAATCCCATTATGAGAAAGGGTTAATCAGATCAAATTAAATTTATTTGTATAGAACTTTTTTACAACTGATATCACAAAGCAGCTTTACAGAAATGTGATCACAGGACAAAGAATCAGGCAAAACATACAGAACCTCCAGTTGAACAATGGAGGCAAGAAAAAAACTCTTTTGGAGCTGGGAGGACCATCCTACCACTTGTCAAACAGCTTTAAAATGAATATTATAAAGTCATTATGCATGCACACGTCTAATATTTTCAGGTGTATAGCAGCACCAGTAACATTATCGATAAAATATTTTCAGGTTGTAGCCCCAGAAGCCCAGCCCCTGATTCCAACATGATGACAGCATTATAAGGATTTTAGACCTTAAAGTTCTTATTTTTCAGCAGAATGGTGACTTCTCACTCCTGTGCTGGACATGGGTCATTAGCAGTCTCAGAACTGTAGCCATACTCTTCAACACATGTTAGGTTTAGACCAATCACCTGATTCTGTGTGTGATTCTGTACGCACCCACTGTTGTGAAGAGGTGTTTGTGGGTTGGTCTGGAGTGTGTGGTTGGATCACTGCTGCTCTACAGATCTTAGTGTTACAAGTATACTGTAACTTGTGACTACTACTGTAACATTAATCACGGTCAATCAATTTTCCGAGTAAAAAATGTTGATTACTTTTTGACTAGGAATTACAAGAAAAAGTTCAATTCCATTGAACAATTTTTTTTTACATATTATTAATAGTAAAATGTAAAAAAAAAAAAATGCACAAAATGTACATTATAGTAATCTTGAATCAGAGATTTCCCTACTAAACATCGAGTACCTGCTTGTATTACAGCGGTGGATCTGTGTTCTCTGGAATGATGGTGCTCAATCCAGTCATTTTGGGATAAGTTGAGAAGGCTATGTGGTGATTACAAATGCTTTTTTTTGTTGCAGAATGCAATCAAATCTTGAAATGTGTGTTTAATGTATGAACCTGAATTATGCTGTCACACAAGGCAAGATAGAGGATTCAATTGCAGGTTTATTAAAAAAAAAAGTTCGGTAAAGACTAGGACAAATTCTAAATCAACGTCAAAAATACCAGAACAAACAGAGAGAATAAACACACGCTTTTAAATGTATTACAAATACAAGACCTTGAATACTGCTAATAATTTGAAAATAGGGAACAGGTGGACACAGATGTTAGATCTGGGGAGATTACGACCTCCTGTGTTGTGAACGTGCAACACCAGGGTCATCACCGCACTCCTGATGGTTGCCCCCCTGGCTGATGAGGATGTTCCCAATGAAAATCTGTAATTACAGAGGGGTCAAGGTTATCGCAAACCTTGATCATTCTTCTGGTCCTGTTTTGTGGAGGTGCAACACAAGGGTCATTGGTGACATATGCAGTATTTGCTCCTTCACATTTGCTTCTTCATCTTCATCTGTATTCTTCTAATCTGTGCTTGACTCTCTCAGGAGGCGGTCGCATTTTTCTCCCTCTCCTCCCCTTATCTATCCTGCTTGGCTTCTCCTGTCTAGTGCTGTGTACTGCTACCAAAGAGACTCTCCTTACACTGTTCTTCAAACTAGAAAATATGAATTTGATCAAATGGTCTCTCAATGCAATTGACACCATCTTATCGACGAGAAGCCTGGGTCTGGGGGAACCTGTTTGTCCTGATGGGACGTTTGCAGCTGACTACGCGATGGACGCTTGGAAGAACTGACGTGTCGTGTGCCTGGTGACTCTTTCCGTGTAGGACGCAGAGGATGTCTACTTGTTCGGCACATTGATTTACAGGGATTCTGCTGATTGGATTGGGCATTTCCCTGGTGTATCGAAAAATTAACGAAGTTGGGACAGCTGTCAAAGGCCCCCAAAAGCTGCCCGACATGATTGATGCGGTGGGCAGAGCTGTGGGGACTACTTTTAAAACATCTTGGAGAAACAAGCAGCTTTGCAACGCACTGTGGAGAAAATTGAGGACCATGATGGACAATAGAGAATGGCTGCACTAAACTTCAGCAGCCATTCCCTGAAAACATCCAGAGTAATTTTGTTTTGGCTTTCTGCTATCAGCACTCTTGGCTGATAGAGGAAACTCCTCCAGAAGAACACTGCGACGCAATATCTCTCCCTGTTTCCTAAGCTGCTGAATGTTGCTCTGACTGGTACTCAAGGTTGTCTCGGCAATCAGACGGTTGCCAGGCAGTGGAACTTTCAGCTCCCCTCCTCTCGTCTTCGTTGTTTTATCCCCCCAGGAGGACGAGTGGGGTGCTAGTCCAGTTTTGTATTTTTGTGATATATGTGCATTTCATGTGCTGAGGTTTTTTGCTGTTCCCACACTGTGCTTCCCTGGGCAGAGCAGTCTGAGGGTATTGTATTTTTTGCCCTCTCTTTTCCCTGTGTATTCCACTGTATCCTATTGTATCTTCTCATTTCTGTCTTCCTGTCCTGTCTGTCCCCTCCTTCCCTTGCCTATGTACTTGTGTATATTGTTAACATATCAGATTGAATCTAGCTGTACAATAATAATAAATACAATTCAGACAATTCAATGCGGACACAGTACAAGAACATTATTAATCCAGGTCTTGGTATAGGGTGTGATGCAGAAGATCATGCTTTTCACATAATTTCCTCATGCTGAAATAACTAAAAGCTGCATTTTACTTCTTCTCTTAGAGGGAGTGAGAAGCAGAGCAGGGATGTTGGAAATCTCTGGAGGTCCCAAGAGGAAATAGTTGCAAAAGGATTTTGGTTAAACTGCATACTGCTGCACTAAATATGTAAAAAATGAAAAAGAAATAAATAAGTAATACATGAATGTATCATTTCAGGATGTGCTGTTTGGCACCCATTCTTACTGTCTAATATTTATGTTGATCTTGTCTAGTCAAGTAAAGCTTTTCTCTAGGTAAAGAACTTTCTTAGTGTAACCATAAAATTCGTTGTTTTGTCATTTTATTTCAGAGTGATGCCACCGAAGGAAATGAATAAAATCATTACAGAATACAACTTTTAAAAAATGATTAATGAATGCATACAAAACCCATGCAGGCAAAACCCACTCCTACACTCCTGAGTAAGCATTATAAAAACACAATTATTTGGAAAAAAATGCATCTACTCAAATTCTGAGAATATAATATGTAAATGTATTTTGTAGTTAAATTGCTGTTCCTGCAACAATAATCTGAGAGCAGATCCAGAGCTCTAAGAGGGAAAAGAAGGACCTCCATGTGGTATTAGTCTGTTCCACATCATCTGTATTAGGGTTGCACAATATTGAAAAAGTTTGACATCTCATTGTTTTTTTTTCGGTGATAATATTGCGATATTAAACAATTCAGGTTGTGACGTCACCAGCCCCGCCCCCACCCGCGTGCTGTCTCACGACCCTGCCCGAGCCCGACTTATAAACTGTCATTATGAGCCCGACCAGACCCATAAACTGTCTGTTTTCGGGCTGTTTGAATGAGCAAAATCTGTTCAGAATGATGTTAATTAACTATGCAACACTGAAGGAGCACAGACCTATTATTCAAAAATAATGTTAGGAACAGCTACACGCAGCACTGCACGTGCTTAGTTTTAGTAAGTTATTATTAATTCTTCATAGAGTTTATCAAAGATTTATCAGTTCATCCTTCCCGTGTGGTGTTTTCTGGTGTATAAACTCCTTACATGTAAGATTCTTAACTTACAGCTGCTTCTCAGTTGGACTCTGTGGAGTTTATTCCACATACTGTATCTCCTGTTTCACTACTATCTCCTGTTTCCTCTTTGTTCCCCACCACCACTTCTGGTGTCTGTGTCTGAGGGGCGAGAGCATTCTTCTACCCGCTCCTCCCCATGGTGCTCGCCGGTCCGGCGAGCGACTGAAGCGCGGCTACTTCATAATTCAGAACATTGCAACATGACGTGTTTGTTTTTACTGACTAGGGTAACATTGCATGTAGGTAGAACATTAAAAAAAAGCAGTGCCAGTTTAGACTGCAGCACCCGAAGGGTCTGGTCTGTGAGTGCCACTGAACCTGTGGTTAAAGCATGTCTGAAGGAAAAAACCTGATGGTATAGAGGGAGGAAAAAAAGCTCTCTCTGAAGTCTATCAAGAAAAGTAGTGGGAGGACATTCTACCAAGGTCAGTAGGATGAAGTGACCTGTGGAAGGTGCCTAAGGCAAGACTGAGTTTCCTTATTTAAGCCACATATGACACTCCAGTCCAAATCTGATGGGCCTTTGTGAGCCTTTTGAACAACTGGTTCCTAAGAGACACTGGCTTCACGTAAGCCAAGACCAATAGCTCCATAAAGGATCTTTCAGAAGAGGCAGAGAAGGCTGAGAAGAAATGATAAGGACCATAGAAATCCAGCTGCAGGGAGACATCCCTGTCTGCGGAACCACCATCCTGAGATGTTTTTGAGACTAAAGGGGTGAAATATCAGTGAGAGGATGGGATGGCTCCCAACTGAAAACCCATCAGCTAATAATTTGGCACCAGTGTAGGTGCATCGAGCAGAAATGCTTTTGCAGGTACTAACATCTGCCTGCCAACAAACTAATATACCTGGATAAATGATGTTTCAGAAAACATGACATTTTACAACAGAATGTATTTGTCTGTATTTCTTTGTTTTTCTTTGTGTTTGCATAAATAAATATTAAAAGATTAAAACACAGAGGTGCAGCAGGTGTGATTTTTAACAGGGGATAGTAGTGGCCCAAGGTTAGAGAAGTATCCTTGGGTATTAACTGGGCCCGTTTTTTTTGGCCAGATGTGACCAAGATAGAGCTTTTTGGCAACAAACACTCTAAAATGGTCTGGTGTAACACTGAGGATGAGTTTGCAGAAAAAACACATCATGCCCGCTGTTAAGTCTAAGGAACGATCAGTGATGCTGTGGGCCTGTTTCTCCTCCTGCATCAACAGTTAATCTTGTTTGATGTGGTTGGTCCTTCTTGGTGGTATGCTGACATTACCCTGGATACCGTGGCTCTTGATACATCTCGGTCACAGATGCGCCAGCAAGTCGTGCACCAACAATATGTCACCCATAACGTTGTGTGCATTGAAAAACTGTGCTCTTATACACCATACACCACACGTATGCATACATACACCAGTCTACTAAACTATACAAATACGTGTGTAAGTATATTGTAGCACAATTTCATAAATTACTTATTACTTATAAATTACTATCTCAAATAGGAGGAGGGTTATGTGTTGATAATAGACTTTCCACCTCTGTGGGGGTGAAACGATTACCCGATTAAAAAAAAAAGATCAATTCATTTTCTGTACCTTGAGTAATTTATTACAGTATTTACAGTTTTTCCCAAATGTTTACACACAAAATATGGAACTATGCACACAAATCCAAAAACATGAAGCTCATGTGTCAACATTGTGACTCCAAACTGCTAAACTCTAAACACAATTCCACATGTTCTCACTCAAATATCACTCTAAATCACAGCTTTGCAAATCGCTAAACACAAATTGCATCATTTAGAACACCTTGCTCACCTGAGAATCACTGACCTCCAAATACAAAACCCAAATTACCAAGTATTCTCATATAAGTTGCACCTGTTCAGACTTAATTAGCAGAACGTTTCAATCATTTATCAGAGTATAAAAGAGGCCTCACGTGACTGATACAGCCATACTATGTTGTCATCTGGGATAATGTAAGTTTCCACTGGGCAGCTCTGATCAATGACTGGTTCACTACATTCACAATTTGTTGTGCTGCATCTCTCCCCATATTCCCCATTTCTCAATCCAATATAATTCTTTTCTGCATGGAGGTGGAAAGTGTACAAACGCAGACCCCACGAGCGTGTGGCTCTACTTGTAATGGGGGAGGCATGTGATGACATCCACGCAGATGATTGCCAAAGATGGATTTGCCATGCGAGGTGTTTTTCCAACACTGTTTGGCGAGGGAGAATATTGCAGCTGATGTAGATGAGGTCCTCTGGCCTGACCGAGATCAGGGGTCTGATGAACAGTGATCTGTTTCTTTGCATTTTGCAATAAATACATTTTGTTACCTCTTTGTATGTGATTTTTCCTTATCATATTTTTCATTGTGAAAATAGGTGAAAATTACAGTTTTGCAACATACAGTTTTTTCTCAAATGTTTAAACGCATTTCTAAAAACTTGGCTCAGTTTCTCAAAACTCTAAACACAAACTGAAAATTATTAACTCCTTTGTTAAACCTCTACAAATCTCCAGCAAAACTGATTCCTTCCACCAAAACAACACACACAGATATTTTATGCTTATCTCTTACAGAGCATCAAATAATCACTGACAAGATCAATTCAGAGCACTGTTAACAGAAGTACTTGGTTGTGTTTTTGACTTCATGAGGCCGCTGTACAAATTCAAACGCAAACAAGTCCATGGAAATATGTTGGCTTTCTGTTGTTTTTATTTATTTGTTGTGGTGTGGGACCCCCCCATTTACAGTACTACACAAATGTAGGCTATATTTACTGTATGCAATATGTTCCAAAACTGTAATTTTCACCTATTTTCACAATGAGAAACATGATTAGGAAAATTCACATACAAAGAGGACACAAAAATGTATTTATTGTAAAATGCAAAGAAACAGATCACTGTTCATCAGACCCCTGATCTCGGTCAGGCAAGAAGACCTCATCTACATCAGCTGCAATATTCTCCCTCACCAAACAGCGGGGAAAAATGCCTTGCATGGCAAATCCATCTTTGGCAATCATCTGCGTGGATGTCATCACATGCCTCCCCCTTACATGAAGTAGAGCCACACGCTCGTGGGGTCTGCATTTGTACACTTTCCACCTCCATGCAGAAAAGAGTTCCTCTATTGGATTGAGAAATGGGGAATATGGTGGAAGGTGCAGCACAATAAACTGTGGATTTAGAGAACCAATCATTGACCAGAGCTGCCCAGTGGAAACTTACATTATCCCAGGGACCTTTCTTCCCCCTGCTGTGTTCAAAGCAGTTTCTACTGAAATGTCTTAGTAGTTCAGTCTAGTTAGTCAGACAGTCACAGACAGACAAGTCAGATGGACTAGTCAGACATACACAGAGGGAGGCCTACCCAAAGGGAAAGTATATTTACAGCAAAGGGGGGAATAGTCTGAAATAAGGACAGGAAGCATGTCAACATCTGACAGATCACTCTGAATGCCATGTGAAACCAGCATATAATCTATCCTTGAATATGATTTATGATGTGAGGAGTAAAAGGAGTACTTCCTAAGATTAGGATAAGAAAGTTGCCATAAATCTACTAAATGAAGATTGGATATGAAATTATTAACAGCCCGTGAGTACTGTGGTTGATTATCGTGTATGTGGTCTAGGCCAGGGATCATATATGCGGACTGCAGTCCGGGTCCGGACCCAGGCGTTGTCCAATGCGGACCCAAACCGATAAACTACTGAAAAGGATTTAATTTTTGACAGCGTTCATTTAAAGCACCGGAACTTTTCTTGTCTTTACGGTAAACGCGCTCTGCGGCACAGTAAACTTGCAGACCAATCACGCGTGGTGTAAAATCTTCAAACACTCTCCTCGGCTAATCAGATCTGTGCAAACCGCTGGCTAGTGAATTGGGACGCGGCCGGGAAAAAACGCCTTTATAAGAGATAGGGAGCTCGAGAACTGGCAGAAAAATGAGAACAGGCGGAAACTAAAGACACGCCGAGCGCGCGAGAGAGAGACAGGGGAGTGCGGTGAGTAAACCAATGGTTGTACCTCATTAACAGAAGCGAGACGTGTGTGATTGGGGGAGAACGGAGGGGGGATGGGGAAGGTGCAGTGTGTGTGTGTGTGTGTGTGTGAGTGCGTGAGGTGGAGAGAGAGAGTAACGCACAGTGACTTGGATAAGTAACTTTAATCTGATTACTGCATAGTAACGCGTTAGATTACTCGTTACTGGAAAAGAAGGGTCAGATTAGAGTAACTGACATCACTGGGCACAGGAGTAACTGACTACTTTAAAATATTTATTCTGGAAACGGCGCACATCCTCCAATCTAAGGTGGGTTTCTTGAATTAGAGTGAGAGATATACGTTTGCGTCGTAAAAAGTCCAAACATCTCGCCCGTTTCACAGGGTTGTTTAGACCTCGAAGATTCCAGCTCATAATATTGATATTAGCCATTTAAGTTATACGATACATGGTGGCAGTGCTAAATAGAAGACCTCCCTTGCATGTTACATATGGTGCGACTATTGGATTTGAGATAATATCAATAAGAGAATAGGAAAAAAATAGAACTATATACAAAAACAGATGAACACACAATCCGCAGGGAAGAACAGGCTTCCCCCTAGGTTTGTGACAAAATAAACAATTTTGGAGCCGTGACTATTCCATGGTAGCTCATATATTCCCTCGCCAACAATTCAGCCTATAATCAGAACAAATGTGGCTTTCTTATAGTTACAACACAAAAAACAGCACAAATATTGAGCACAAATACATGCTATTAAAGAACACAGTGAGATACTGGCTTTCTATTACCGAAAAAGAAATCAAAGACTCTTTTACACATGCATTCTGCCACTGCATGTGATAGCACCTCAAATAAAATGAACAAACTCAATTAAAATATTTGCAAATGTATAAATCACTTCAGTTCACTGGAACAGTGGCGTTTATTAATCAGTTATTGTATTAGCGCTTAGCGAGAAGATAGATGAATGAACAGTCAGCGCGATCCTTCATTTGGAGCGGCGCGGGATTCAGCCCTCTCTATTGGGATCTCACGGCCAGCCAGTGCGGGAATACATTTTGGCAAGTGCTCCTGAAGAAAGGATACAGCATTTGAGCCTTCCACCGACTCAGGTAAGCCCACTAGCCTCACGTTGTTCCTGCGGCTCCTGTCTTCCATGTCGATTAACTTAGCTCGCAGTTTATCGACTTCATGTGCCTGCTCCTGTAGTTGTTCCCTGTCTGTGCGAGCTGCGTGCTGAATGTGGTCAACCCGGGTCTGTAGATGACTGATGGATTAGCTGTGAGAATCCAGTTCGTCATGAGCATACTGTAGACTGGCTTTAACTTTATTCTGTTTTTGAGCTGTTCTAGCTGAGGAAAGAGGATGTTGTTTAGAGCATCAGCTACTGCTGCAGAAATAAGAGAGTTCAGCCCGCTTTGTTGCTCGAGGAGTGCTTGCTTCATGCTTTTTAAGATGGCCGCATCCAGTTCTTCCAGCGAGAAAGAAGTATTTTCTTCTTAACCGGTGAAAATTCCAATTTGCGCGAAAGTTTGCCCTGAGTTGTCATGATGCTGTTATCAGTAGATTAGAGAGGGGAAGCTTCTGTAAAACAGCATAAAACACGGTTGATGGCGGAGCTCTGAAATTAGTGTGCCGCCATTGATACGTCAACCGGAACCGTCCATTAAAATCCTTCTCACAGTTTCATTCTCTTTTTTCACCAGTGATTTTAGTCACAGTAAACCTTTCTTTACTGACTCACAAATTATCTTTCAAGTAATAGCCACCAGCTTCAGTGCAGATCTGGTTAACTTTTTGCTTTGTGCCTTGGATGAAGGTTTGTGTGGGGGCTCTTCCACAAAGATCATTCCTCTGCAGGTATGTTTTCCACTGAGCTTTATTTTTAAAATTGGAGTCATTTCTGAGTGTAACTATATGATGGATTTGGAAGAAGCAGTATTGATTTTGAGTTGCTGTGTTCATACAGGGACTTTTAGGCTCGTTAGGATTTGGACGATCAGCAGTTGAGTGGTAAAAGCAGAGCAGAGACAGAAGAGCTTCATCCTGAAACGCAAAAAGCAGCAGACCTTCAGTTCACAGCTCATATCACGTCAACATGAGACATTGTATGTGTGTTATAAGTTCCATCCATGGATAGCCCTGTCATTACTAAAAATCTAAATAAAAATTCTCTTTTCATTTTTTATAGCAATTTTAGACCACCGATGTTCTTTAGGCTGCAAATCAATTGGAGAATTTAGAAAAAGCATTAAGTGTAATCCTAATTATAATTAAGTCATACTATTTTAATATTAAACTGGAAAATGAGTGAAAAGGTACAGCTCATAACAAAACAAAACTCTTTCTAATTGTTCAACTTTAATCTATTCAATTCTTTTATTTCTTTTAGTTTAAGCCAAACATGGTGAACATGCTGGTTAGGTTCTGTCTTGAGCAGTAGCACTTTTTTGCCCTGACCCTAAAAAAGCCTGTGCCTTTACTACTGCACATGTCACATTTAATATTTAAAATTTGTATCCTTTCATATTTACTATTTTTTTGTAGTCTTTTAAACTTAATACATTATACACAGTTTAATACATTATTTGTAGTTACATCATTTAAAATACATACTCGGTAAAACATATTCAAGTTTCTGGTTATAAGACGACAAAATGTAAGGTGAAAAAGTTCAAGGGGTATGAATACTTTTGCAAGCCACTGTATCTATTGCTCTAAAAATAATTCAGTGCAAAAAATGTTTTAAAAACACTTGTAATGTGATTTTTAATTTCTCCATTTCAATCCTTCTTATCTAAACTGTCTTTTCTTTGGGTCTGACCCGATCTGTTAATCAAAAAAACATTATACCCACTTACTTGTGCTTCTCAGTGCTCTTCAGATCTGCTGCTTCTTTTGGGTGAAATGTGTGTGTGTGTGTGTCTATGGTAGTTTGAGTGTTTAAAGTGAGGTGGCGTGATGTTTTTAACCAATCAAAACATTTCGTCATATCTTTAATCAGATCTGGCATTAGGTGATGTCCCATTTCATTACACCTATTATTGTGAAATGTTTTGAATGGCTTTTCTTAAGGCACATCAAAAACCACTTCCCACCATAATTGGACCAATCTTAGTTTGCATCTATTCTCACTTGTTTAACTTGTTAAGACTATGCCATCTCCAGGTAGCCTAACCTGCTGAGCCTGAACATCTCCCTCAGGTACTGGGTAAAGTTAAGATCAGTAAAATCAGCTCCAGCACCACTATTTACATTTACATGTAAAGAGTATACCCCTATCCAGAGCGACTTACAAAAGTGCCTCATTGATTATTTTGAAAATATCCATAGTTAGTTTGTAGAGAGTAGAATCTGAAAGATATATCAAGCTTCAATAATGTTTGAACACTTAGGAGAAAAGTGTTAGTTTAGGAACTGTTTAAAAAGAAGAGTCTTCAGTCAATGTTTGAAATTTGACAGCCTATGTCATGCCTTGAGCACGCCTCGTTAAAATAGCGTTGGACTTTATTAACCCCGATGATCGTGGTCTGGAAATGACGTGTGTTCAGGTAAATTTCTGGCGGCCAAAAAAATAGTTGCATAAATCGCGCAGCCAGAACTGGAGCCAGGAGCACTGCGCTCCCCATTCACTACACCACACACCATTTCTTTACCACAGCAAAAAACACCTCACCCAGAGCCTTCAGAAATCTATAAAACTATAAAATATACTTACAAAAATAGGCACAGTAACAATAAGTTATTATTAGTTATATTTATTTCTGACAGTTATAAGGATTTCAATTTATGTTCAGTACATTGTAGGGTAATTTACCACAGCATGACTTAGATAAAACTCGGATGTGAGAAATCTCAGAACATGAAATGATGACCAATGAGTCAGAGCTTAGAATTTAAAATATATTAAAGTTTACTGGAAAAATAGTTTCAGCATTACAGATATATATAAAAGGAACAAATATTAATAGATATATATTAGAAAAGAGTAAAAGTACATCAACGAGTAAACACATAGTGTAATAAAATCTCGATAGATCAACACATTTACAACCCAGAGAGAGAGAAAGAAAGAGAGAGAAAGAGAAAGAGAGAGAGAGAAAGAAAGAGAAATAAACTAAAGCCAGTCAAGGGCCAAAAAAAGAACTCCTCAGACTTCATCCAAGCAGTTATACATTTATGCAAATGACGTGATTGAACAGAACTTATCAATATGATTACGTCAGCAGAGTCCAGTTAACAGCATGTTGTCCAGTTCTGATGACGTGATCCGCTCCAGCCTGTCTGAGCAACAGGTTCTTATCATGATGTTGTTCAGCACTGTGTCCTTCATGAACACAGCAGACAGTCCTTAAGTGTCCTAAAGTCTGTGAGAAGATGAAACAGAGGAAAAGAGTGGATGGAAAGATCTTCTGGCCTGTGTACGACTTTACGCCATGTAGAACAGGCATGCGCTGGCTATCTGAGGAGAGGTTCCCAGCACTTCACTCAGAGAGCTTGTTGTCTCCTAGTTCATATACACTGGTCCCAGAACAGCAGAACAGCAGTGAAGCTTCTCTGCCACTCAGGGTCACGTTCTCCTCACAGCTCTCATTGTTTATGAAAACACTCTGACCTTCCTGATTCCTGAAAAAGTAAAAACAACCTCCAAAGCCTTGTGTCATTGTGACAGTTACAAAGAGAGCAAAGATCATAAGGTTATTAAGTGAATTATAAAGTGAACAGTAAAAATAATAACTGTATATATAAATGTATAAAACATTTAAGAATAAGAGTGTGAAGGTGTGGTTATCTCCAATCACACCCTTCAACATAGACTTAATAACTGTAGCTTAATATAGCAGTTATAGACATTCTGCTGTTTGAGAATTTCAACAGATTCTTCTCACTCACATGTAGTTTTAGAAACACTACGGTACTGGTATGTTCCTTGTTCATGCTGCAGTGTATATTAATACCCTGCCTGCCTTTGTTTACATCTGTACTTTTAACTCTGTAAATAAACCATCTGTTTTATATCAGCATGTGTCTCCGCTTACCCTGGCTCCAGTGTTCCTTAAAGAGACATTTTCTTTAAATAGTTGTGTGGTTTAGTCAGCATATTTTCAGTAAATCTCCAGTGACCTCCCTAGCTCTACTGCACGTTTTATTTGCTACATTTAATTTAACATTTCTAGGGCAGGTATAGTTAATAATAAGGATGAACGGTACAGCAATAAGAGACTCAACACTGCAGCTAATGCTGAATGATTCCACTGCTTTATTAACTACAGAACGAAGAATCTTTGAAGGAGGAAAAAAGGAGGATAGAAGAAGTCAGTGTTTATCAGAGAAAACAACAAAGATGACTTGTGCACTGTAACGTTTATACATTTAATGTCATTCTTTTTACTGGTGATTTCAGTCACCGTGAACTTTTCTTTACTGACACACAAATTATCTTTCCAGTGATATCCACCCTTTTTGGTGCAGGTTGGTGCAGGTTTTCTTTTGTGCTGTGGATGAAGGATTGTAGTACGTTTTTTCCACAAAGTTCATTCTTCCACAGGTACTGTCTCCAGTCATCTGTCTCAAGTAGATCAGAGCCAGAAGAAGGAAGAGCTCCATCCTAAAACACAGACACCAGCAGACTTTCAGGTCACAGCTCATATTAAGCAAAAAAATCTGCCAATTGGATAAGCAAATTTCTCTTTGAAGACATTCTTAAAAAAAAAAACAATCACAAAGTCTTAAAATGAGTGAAGTAAAACTTAAATAAAGCAAAAATCATTTGTACACAAAAATCTGAATAACTTGACTGGTGACTTATGTGCTTTTTGTGCTTATTTTGAGTTTAAATTGCTTAAATTAAGGTGAAAATTCTAAGTAAGTCTGAATAAGATAATTATTTCTAAATTAAGTAAAAGACAAACCTTAGATTTAGCTTTTTGCAGTGCATGCAGCTGGTTCAACAGGCCTTCCTTCCATTAACTATTTTCAGGAATGGTTGCATCTTCCATATGAAAATGTAGCATATGGCAAAATATACATTTTGAATGTATACGACACAATATGTGGACACCACTTTAAATAAATGCATGTGAACCTAATGGCACCACACCCAGCATTCAGTTGTGGAGCAGTAAAAAAAAATAGCACACACTTTGTAATACCCCTGATTTTAGAAGAGACAACAAATAAACAGGTGACCCAATATGTTTGACCTGAATACCCCAGCAAGTAACGGGTTTGTCTAGGCTATAAATAACATGGCTCCCATCTAATATATATATTGTAATGAAATTTGTTTTATTACACACTTCCTTCACACATTTTACAACAGACACATATATACATTTTACAGTTTTTTTTATCTAATTAGGTTGGTATATTACAATAAATTGGAAATTTATGTAGATTATATTCAGTGTCAAATGTTAATCTAATAGAACTTTAAAATATATATTTGATTCACTCAATTTATCTGGAAAAATATTCCACTTACTTGTGTTGCTTACTATCCTTTTGTAATAGTATCCACTCAGGAACCCTGCTTGTGGATGAAGAGTGTGTGTGTGTGGGTGTGTGTGGTTTGTGTGTTTGAGAGTGCCTTAGTATGAGAGTATTAAAGTAAAGTGGGATGGTGTTTTTTTTAACCAATCAAAAGATTCTGTTCTATATTGAAACAGATATGGTGAGTGAGACCTTTCAGTGAAAATAGATGGTGATAGTTTTCACACCCAGCATGAGCTACAGGCCAAAAGCTATGTTGTGGCCAGGAAACCTTAGATTAAGGAACTCTCATACAAGATGACATTTATAGAACATAGAGCACCACATTTACGGTGGTACGAAAAGGTTTGTGGACCCCTGATAATTTTTTAAATTATTTTTCTTTACAAATCATTGGTCGTCCGGATCAACAATTTCAGATAAAGCAGATGAACACAGTGATATTTAAGAAGTGAAAAGAAGTTTATAGGATTTACAGAAAAATGTGCAATAATTAATTAAACTAAATTAGGCAGGGGAATACAATTGGTGAACCCTTGTCATTTTATTGAGGTGAGTACCTTTAGCACTTTTATTACTGGAACACAAAATTAGTTTGGTTAGCTTATTGACCCTTGACCTACATACACAGGTGTTACCAGATTTGGGTTCATGTCCCTTTAAGCAATGTATGTTAAGCGCACTATATTCTGTTTAGATCAGTTTGGCGGAGGCAGCGGCAGGGTGTGTTGAGGAGAAAATTAGGGTTAGGTGGCTGCTGCTTCGTCTCTCTCTCTCTCTCCGCCTCGTGTTAGACCAGTTACATCTACGGCTCTCCCCTCTGTTCTCTGAATGCTAGCTACCTTTCTTTTGGAGTGTTTGGAACTGTTAATAAATGAGAGAAGCGCTTGGGAACTCACCCTAGACTCCTTTGACTCTTCCTGAAAGAAACCGAGTGCGGTTAAAGTGGGTATCACCCTAGAGCAGTTGACTCTAGCCCAAGGAACTGCGGGTTCCACTGGTTCCCGTCTACGGCCGGGACAAACAACTGCCAGGAGAAGAAAGGTGACACTGGGGGCTCGTTGTCCGGGATAATCCGTCTTTCAGTGGTGAGTCTCATGTAACTGTTCCTAATGAAATGGTGAAAGAAGCTTCGAGAAGGCAGCACAGTTCAAGCAGCTCAGCTAATATTACCCTAGCAAATGTATGGCAAGGCAGTAGGAGAATGTAAACACGAAATGGCGGCGGAGCAGAGAAAAAGTTCCACCGTAGAAGCAAGTCTCCGCATTAATTACACCAACTATAGCAACCCATTCATGTCTCTGACAACTGTAAATGAGAGTCAGCGTCCACAAATGAGCTGGCACGAGGGGCAGAGTAGTTCTGACTGTGGAAGTGCTGCATTTAAACGCAGCAGCAATCCGTTTATAGAGAGCGCGGAGCTGTTTTTCCCCGCGCGCGTGCACGCGCACAGAGCGCAGCCCGAACTTTTCCTAAATGACGGAGTTTTACCCGCGCACTTGGCGCGAACCAATCCGTTCCTCTTTGACATGGAAACCGCTGCAGTCAGGTGTGCAGAGTCAGCATGTACTGCAACCTGATACACATTGCTGTCCAAGAGGCCAATCTCATCCATCTCAAGCCTGTAATAACATGCAAGTCAGAAGTAAATGCACCCCCCATAATTGTGTTTGTCCCACCTCGTGTAACAAACCACCTAGTTACACACAAGATGATAATTCCCCCAACTGTAGTGGTGATGAATGTAGCAGCCAAAGAGAAAGGGTCCCTGTATTACGCCCAGGGCAGTTTGATGGTTCTTCATCATGGAAGGAATTCCTGTACCGTTTTGATAGCTGTGCAAAAGCTAACAACTGGACAGAGAATACTAAAGCCACCCAGCTCAAGTTTTGTCTAGTAGGTGCTGCTGGAGCTGTAATTCACAAAAACCCAAAATCTGCACAGTGGAGCTACAGACAGATAGTTCAGCAGGTTGAGGCTGCTTATGGGCCAGAATCAGAGCATGCAGCTGCAGTAGCAATTGAGCTGAGACAGCGCATTCGCAAGTCAGGTGAGGCCTTACATGTTCTCAGAGATGACATTTATGAAAAAGTGTCCATTGTATATTCAGACCGATCAGAAACTGAACAAGATAGCATTGCTGTAGAGGTGTTCACGAATGCACTTGGGGATGCTGATGTCATACAAAAGCTGCTGGAAAACAGACCACGTACACTGGCCAAGGCTTATGAAATTGCCCACAGGTATGAGACCACAAGGCGGGCAGCCACAAGTGTCACTCAACTGATGGCCACTAACTCATATAAGAACTTTGAACGGAAAAGCAAAACAGCTGTAGTGCATGATAGCAACACTTTGAGAGAGGGAGATGACAAAGACAGCATAATGGGAGTGCCTGTTGAGTGGAAGCGCAGAGATAGCAGACCCTCATCATTTAAAGGTGGAAAGGGGAAAAATATTAACTGGGCTGAAATCAAGTGTCATAACTGTTTCGGGATAGGGCATATGAAACAACACTGCCCATCACCCAGAAAGCCAGTTAAGCCCCACCAAGCTCAGAATGTAAACAGCCCCCATAACCATCACAATGCTCCAGCTGTGCTCACTGTGAAAAATGGCCCAGAAATGTGCATCCATGTGCTTATACATGACAGGGAAGTCTGCGCACTGCTAGATAGTGGCGCTCGAAGAAATGTTCTGCCTCTTCGCCATTTTAACGAAATCCACCCTGATGTTAAGCCCCCATTGCAGCCTTCTACTGTGCAGTTTTTACAAGGTATCGGGCCTCTGAACATTTCTGTGCTTGGAGAAGTTCATCTCCCCATCCAAGTTGGTAGCCAAATGGTGAGTGCAAACTTCTTGGTGGCTGATGTGGCAAAAGACACTGATACAATCTTGGGCCATCCATTCCTAGAGCAGTCTAGAGCACGTCTTGATTTTGGAAATCAGAAAATCATGCTGTTTGGGGAGCACATTCCATATTTCGACCCAAACCAAAGACCTAGGACCCATATTGTCAGAGTAGCACGTACAGCCACATTGGAGTCAGGGTGCGAGTACATCGTGCCGGGTAATGCCCACTTTCGCGGACCTGAGAAGGGGGAGGTGGTGTTGAGCCCAACCAAGGGGTTCATGGAGAAACACAGAGTGCTGGTAGCAAGAGTTGTTGTGAATGCTCAGGCAGCTAATCATGTTCCCATCCGTATGTACAATCCTGGTGCGTCAGCTATTACCATAAAGAAGGGTGCTGTAGCAGGGGTCCTCCAAACTGCAGAGGTAGTTCAAGTCCATTCTATTGTGTCCACAGAGTCCCGACCAGATAATTCTCACGTGGCTGCTGTTCCCAACCATCTACAAGATTTGTATACTGAAGGTGCATCTGTGTTGAACCCAGATGATAAGACAAAGCTATCCCAGCTACTTCAGAAATATGGAGATGTCTTTTCTACTGGACCTGGAGACCTCGGCCGCACCACACTGGTGCAGCATGACATCCAAATCATGCCAGGCCCTCCAATAAAACAACCTCCACGTCGCATGGCCTGGGAAAAACAAATTAATGCTGATCAACAGATAGAGCAGAGCCTTGAAACTGGACTTGCAAGTCAGAGTCATAGCAGCTGGGCGTCACCAATTGTCATGGTACGCAAGAAGGACCAATCCTATAGACTTTGTGTTGACTACCGGTCTTTGAACGAACGCACTGTCAAAGACGCGTACCCTTTACCACGCATTCAAGACACTCTAGACACCTTATCCACTGCCCACTGGTTTAGTACATTAGACCTGGCTGCCTGGTATTGGCAGGTAGAACTCACCCCCAGGGCTCGTCAGGCAGCAGCTTTCTGCAGTAGGAAAGGGCTCTTTACCTGGGATGTCATGCCTTTTGGCCTATGTAACGCGCCTGCGACGTTCCAGCGTTTAATGGATCGTGTTCTGGCCGGCATGCAGTGGGAAACCTGTCTTGTATACCTAGACGACATAATAATCCTGGGCAAAGATGCTTCCGAGATGTTGAAACGCCTTGGACAGGTGTTTGAGAGACTCCGCCAGGCAAACCTCAAGCTAAAGCCAGCTGTCTTTTTCGTCGGCAGGTAGCATACCTTGGGCACACTGTGTCCGAACATGGCATTTCCACTGACCCGGAGAAGATCTCAAAAGTGCGAGAATGGCCACCGCCTCGCAATGTCTCTGAAGTTCGTCAGTTTGTTGGTCTTGCTTCGTACTACCGACGATTCGTTAAAGATTTTGCTGCTGTGGCACAACCCCTTCATGCACTTACCCGAAAGTATGCACGTTTTCAGTGGACAGCAGAATGCCAGGAGGCGTTTGAGGAGTTAAAAAGGAGGCTTACCTCTGCTCCTGTTCTAGGCTATCCCCTCGACACTGGTAACATAATTCTGGATACAGATGCAAGCAATTTTGGAATTGGGGCTGTCCTATCTCAGGTGCAGAATGATGAGGAACGCGTCTTGGCTTACGGGAGTCGCAGACTGTCTCAAACAGAGCAAAATTATTGCACTACCAGGCGGGAACTCTTGGCTGTTGTAGAATTCACCTCTCACTTTCGGCAGTATCTCCTGGGCAGAACTTTCACTGTACGAGCTGACCACAGTAGTTTGCGCTGGCTCATGCGTATGAAGGAACCTGAGGGCCAGCTGGCCAGATGGCTGGAAAAGCTTGGGGAGTATGGCTTTAAGGTCATCCATCGTCCAGGTGCTCAACACTGTAATGCTGATGCGATGTCTAGGCGACCATGTCGAAAATCCTGTCCCTGCATGGTTCCAGATCCATCCTCTAGCAGTGAGCGTTTCAGTGACCAAGCAGTGCAGTGTGACTTAGGCTGCAGTGAAAAGGTGGACGTTTCTTCAGCCGAGTTCATGCCAGTGGGGGTAGATAAATCACCCAAAACCACACTATCAGAGAAAACGGGAAATCACAGAGTTGGGAAAGAGGCTGCTAATCTGATGGAAAGAGTTCACTACACAGGCACAAGTGAAATAAATCCTTTTCAAGGTTGGACCGCAGGGCAGCTGTGTGAGGCACAGAAAACTGATCCCGACATCGCACCAGTCTGGAGGTGGTTAGCGGAGGGGAACCAGCGTCCTACCTGGAAAGAAGTATCATCTTACAGCCCAGCTACAAAAGCGTATTGGAGTCAGTGGGACAGATTGGACTTCAGAGAAAACATCATATACAGACGGTTCTACAGCTCTGAGGACCCTGTGTATCACCTGCAAGTCCTGCTGCCACAGGTCTACCGCCATGATGTAATTAGGCAGGTGCACGATGGACCTGTTGGGGGCCATTTTGGGGTAGAAAGGACCCTGACCCGTCTGCAGACTCGATATCACTGGTATCAGATGAAGGAGGATGTCATGTTCTGGTGCCGCACTTGCACTAATTGTGCCGCCAAGGCCCGACCCCCCAAAACGCCCCAAGCACCTATGGGTACTGTTCGTGTTGGAGCACCCATGGAGAGGATTGCTATTGATCTGATGGGCCCAATGAATGAGACAGAGAGATATAATCGCTACATCTTGGTTGTGCAGGATTATTTCACAAAAACTGTGGAGGCATATGCTCTGCCGAATGACCAGGCTTTGACAGTGGCTGATGTACTCACTGCAGAATGGGTGTGTCGTTATGGTACTCCTCATGTTTTGCACAGCGATCAGGGCTCCAACTTTGAGTCAGAAGTTTTCCAGAGAATGTGTGATTTGCTGGGAATTGAAAAGACTCGAACTACACCCTTCAGACCACAGTCAGACGGGCAAGTAGAGCGTTTCAACTCCACTCTGCAAAAGATCCTGGCTACTACAGCTGAGCGTTGCCATTGGGACTGGGACATTATGATCCCATATGCTGTGATGGCATACCGAGCAACAAAACACAGCTCCACAGGGTTTACACCCAACATGATGCTCTTCGGGCGAGAAATAACAGAGCCCATTGACATTGCAACAGGCTTGCCACCGGGACATATGGAACCAGTAACCCCCCCCCAGTATGTCACCCAGCTCCGGGAGAGGCTCGAGCTTGCACACCAAATTGCCAGAGATGCGCTAGGACGTTCTGTCGAACGAGCTAAAAGACAATATGACAAAAACGTTTGCAAGACCCACTACAAAGTAGGTGATACTGTATGGCACCTTATCAAGGGCACTAAGCGAGTGAGAAACAAGGTGAGAAAGTTCCTACCTTCCTATGAAGGTCCCTACTTTGTTCTTGGCCAACTTGATGACTTAGTGTACAGAATCCAAAAGAGTCCTAAAACGAAATGCAAAGTAGTGCATCACGATAAACCGAAAGCTTACCACTCACGTGAGCAACTGGACAACAGCTGGGTCTTCAAACAAATTGAAACATGGAATCCCACAGAGATTCCACCACCAACTCTTGACACAGAGCCTGACCCTGACCTTTCCCATTTGTTCATCGAAGAGCAAACAGAGCTAGAACCATCCGATGTCACTCTAGACAGTGAACAAGTCCCTGCAGAAACCTCCAACAACTCAATGAACACTAATGCTGTTCATCATAGTGGGGGTAGCACATTGCAACCAGAAAGACAAGGAACTGTAACTGAACATTCTGCAGCCCACACACCCAAAGGGCGTCCAAAACGGAGTAGGAAAGCTCCAAAAAGATATGGGGAATGGACTGTTTAGAGAACTGGACTTTGTGATTGAAACGTTTAGAAAAAAAAAAAAAAAAAGAAGATAATGTTTGTTATTGTGATAAGCAATCGTTGTTACATTTGTTAAAAAAAAAAAAAAAAAAACCCTAGCGCACTTGTACTAAAAAAAAAAAGCTCTTTGTCAAATGTATTTGTTGATATAAGTTAGTTTGGGGGAGCCGTTAGCTATAAAATAAGACACATTTCCTGTTAATGTTGCAAATTATCTGTGTGTGGTAGGTTTGTTTATGCCTCTTTCAGGGTTGGACCTATGGAGTGCTTCAAGAAACTGAAACACTATGCCAAGCAGCTAACTTACTGCATTGTGGACATCAAATCAAGTACAACACTTTTCCCTAACAAAAAAAAAAAAAAAAAAGGAGAACGAGCAAACTCGGTACTACTCAATACTGTGCTTTTCCCCCCTCCTCAGGAAGGAAAATGGAGATAAAACCATAAGAGACACCAAGTTCTTTTCTCTTTCATGAAGTGTTACTCCTTTGCTAGGGGACATTCACTTTAAAAAAAAAGACTGTAATGTGTGGTGTATGTGCTGGATTGGTGATATAGGTTATACACCATCCAGAGTGGGGGTAGTGTTACCAGATTTGGGTTCATGTCCCTTTAAGCAATGTATGTTAAGCGCACTATATTCTGTTTAGATCAGTTTGGCGGAGGCAGCGGCAGGGTGTGTTGAGGAGAAAATTAGGGTTAGGTGGCTGCTGCTTCGTCTCTCTCTCTCCGCCTCGTGTTAGACCAGTTACATCTACGGCTCTCCCCTCTGTTCTCTGAATGCTAGCTACCTTTCTTTTGGAGTGTTTGGAACTGTTAATAAATGAGAGAAGCGCTTGGGAACTCACCCTAGACTCCTTTGACTCTTCCTGAAAGAAACCGAGTGCGGTTAAAGTGGGTATCACCCTAGAGCAGTTGACTCTAGCCCAAGGAACTGCGGGTTCCACTGGTTCCCGTCTACGGCCGGGAGAAACAACTGCCAGGAGAAGAAAGGTGACACAGGTGAATCCAATTATAAGAACGGGTTAAGGAGCCAATTGCAAATTTTTCTCCTATTTTTGCATCTTCTCTGAAGAGTGGTGACATGGTAGCCTCAAAACAAAACTCTCAAATCACCTGAAAATATTGTTCAACATCATGGTTTAGGGGAAGATTACAAAAAGCTCTCTCAGAGATTTCAGTCAGTTTCCACTGTGAGGAACAGAGTGAGGAAATGAAAGAACCACAGATACAGTTTTAGTTAAGACCTGAAGTGTCAGGTCAAGAAAAATCTCAGATAATCAGAGGAGAAGGATGGTGAGAACAGTTATAGTCAACCCACAGTGCAGCTCCAAACACCTACATTTTGCTAGAGATGGAGTCACTGTGCATCGTTCAACTATTCAGTGCACTTTACACAAGGAGATGCTGTATGGGAGAGGAATACAGAAGAAGCCTTTTCTGCACCACAAACAGAGTCGCTTGAGGTATGCTAAAGCACATTTGGACAAACCAGCTTTATTTGGAATAAGGTGCTGTGGACTGATGAACCTAAAATTGAGTTATTTGGAGGGCGTTATGCATGGCGGAAAAAGAACACAGCATTCCAAGACAAACCACTTGGAACACCTGGCCACAGTAAAATTTGGTGGTGGTTTCATCATGCTGTGGGGTGTGTGATCAGTGCAGGTACTGGGAATATTCTTAAAGTTAAGGGTTGCATGGATTCCAATCAATATTAGAACAATATTAAAAATAATGCTCAGTTTGCTGGTCTTTAGCTAAATATGTGCATGGCAGTGCCAAATAATTGCACTTTGCGTGAAATTGTCAACCAACAGTTTCCTTTATTATTAGTATTTATGTGTGTGATAACAGTATGATATGCAAGACATTTTACAAGATGATCTGACATCAATTATCAAATGTCCAATTCTTCTCCTCCTTAATCCTGGCGAGGCTCAGTGTATGTGTTCGAGTGAGAGGCCACACTTCCGGAGTGTACGGCAGACGTAGGGCATGGCATCCTGCAGAAACCACTCCCTCTTATACAGCACCAGCATCATGTCCAGCAGCAGACTGTGCTCCCTCCGCCTGTACAAACACATGTTTACACTATAGATACAAAAGTAAAGACTTTCGATTTAGAAAATTTAATTGCATTCAGCAACGAGATAAATGTTAATGAGGTCAGGATATTTAAAGATGATTACCACCTTACCTCAACCCCTACTCCTCAATCATCCCATCCAGAATTATTGGATGGAGCACCATTATTTCAGAGAACACAGATCCCTGCTCCACAGCTCATTGCTGGGTTGCTTTACAGACCTCTTACCCACACCTGTCAGCAATGGGTGCAACATAAATGGCTCGATGCATTCACTTGAAGGGGTGGTCACAACACTTGGAGACACTATTCTTTATTTGGAGTACTAGATTAATGATGTACATCAGGGGTGTCCAAACTTTTTTTTGTTGGGGGCCAGAAGGAGAAATATATTTGAAGTCACGGGCCACACTCTGTAATAAAACAAATAATGAAATATACCACTTTAAATAATACTTTTTTTTCCTGATTATTTCATTTACACACCATTTTATTTGACTAATTATCTTTATCTTTGACAGTGTTGTGTAAACTAAGATTTTTCAAATTGATGTTTAATTTTATGATGTCTTTTAATATAAAACTCCTTAATTCCGGCAACTTTTAGACTCTTTGGCTCGTTTTTCTGCGCTAGAAATGCACACCCTTTCCGCTTTTAGACTCTTTTGCCCCGTTTTTCTGCGCTAGAAATATGCTCCCTCTCTGACTCTTTGGCCCGTTTCTGACACCTAGCGTTCAAACTTTGAATCTCACATTATAAAAACCTGCTTAACAGCGGGCCAACTTTCATTCTATTTCTAAAATACCTCGCGGGCCGCTTTAAAAAAGGAAAAAGTTTGGACACCCCTGATTACATTAATATAGTATTGCAACAACTGTTGATTCTGAAACAGGTCTGAAATCAGCCCAGAACTACACTGGAGGAGCTGGTCAATGACCTGAATAGAGCTGGTGAAAGAAGGATGAGTACAACCCCAAGCAACTGTGAAGCATGGGGGTGGAAACATCATACTTTGTACTTTTCTGCGAAGGTGACAAGACGACTGCACTTTATAAAAGGTCCAGTATGGTGAGACTTTGACAAACATCCTCCCTGAAGATGAGTCATGACTGGGTCGTCCAGCATGACAATGACATGAAACACACAGCCAGGGCAACTAAGAGAGTGACTCCCTAAGATGTTATTTCTGGTCCTGGAGTGGCTATAAAAAAATCTTTAAATGGACCTGAAACTCAATGTTGCCCAGCAACTGACCCAAAACCTGAAAGATCTGAAGAAGATCTGTATGGAGGAGTGGGATAAATCCCTGCTACAGAGTGTGCATAGTTGGTCAACAATTACAGGAAATAATTAAGATTAGAACCTCTATAATTGTAAACAAAGGTTTATTTACCAAATATTAATATTATTATGCAATAATACAATGTGATTTTCTGGATTTTGGTTTTAGATTCTGTGTCTCTCAAAATTGAAGTGTACGTACAATTAAAATGGCAGTCCTCTCCATTCTTTGTAGATTTTCCCCACTCTATCTACAGACACATTCTGTTTATTTAAAATTCTCTTGTACTTATTGTGCATTTGAGTAAATGTTGTGAAATCTACCCACAGCTGTTTGTAGAGTTGGGGCTTGTGCAGTGCTGGGTCACAGTGGCAGGTGTGTAAGGTTGGCTCAGTCGATCTGTCTACGAATCCACCGTCAGAAGAAGATTCAGGAAAGCCAGAACACAAACTAAAGCAGCTCTTATAGCCTAAATGGAGCAAAAAAAGCATACAGAATTTCAGGTGCAAATGTGGTAAACATATTTAAAAAAAAACTATTCGCATTTAATTAGTGTAAAAAGTTAAAGTGTTAAAGTGATCATTTAGCGTGAAATCCAGCGCACTTTTTCAGACCAGTTAATCACCTGCATAATTAAATAGATGGCATTGCAGAATACAGTCCATGCTACAGGACTCTACTACTGGTTTTAACCATCCTGCAATAATCTTGCATGAATACTCCACAGTAAACACTGTAGAACTACAGAAGCAGTGTGTGTGGGTCTCACCTTGTGGAAGGTTTGTGCTACACTGTTGGGAGACACAGTGTGACATGAGCATCATCTCTGCGTTTGTGGTGACAGTGTGTGTGTTTGAGGAGGAAGAGTGTGTGTCTGTTTGTGTGTGAGAGGTATGTCTGTCAGTGCGAGTGTGTGTATCCATGCTGCAGCGGCACCCTAAGCAGGCCCTGGAGTTATCCTTCAGAAGAGCTTCCAGTCTAGCCTTTAGCTCAGCATTCTCTGAACATACCTGCAGGGGGCAGTAAACACACACACACAGCTTTAAGCATATGCTGTGGTCATCATTTGAAAAATGAGTGGATTGAATGACTCACTTTTTCATAGCAGGTATTGGTGTTGTGGATGTGAGAGATGAGCTCGGCCTAAACACCAGAACAGGATTTAAAGCAGTATTAAGGAAAATTGCTATTGTTGGTAGGTGTTATACACATTTTGAGCCTTTCCACAAGGAAACATTTTACACATGCTAAAACTGCCTGTTACAGTCAGTGAAGTATCAACATAATAGGAAATCTACAGTTTTAAGACAAACGTCAACACCTCTGGTGTTTAATAAACACTATATGTGGTAACTTTTAACACTATCAGCTAGTACTGATTTAACACTGGAAAATTTAGTGTGTACACAATATTGTTTAAAATGAGAAGAAGAAATCTGACCTTTTCTTTCTGCAGCTGAGTGATGGACAGAGCAGCTCTCTCTCTCAGTCCCTCACACTCCTCTCTCACTCGGTTCAGCTCCGACAGAAGGTGCTCCTAAAACCCACAGTATTACTGAACTACTAACCTCATATAAGTGTCAGCCAAAAACAACTGGTGACCACAGAGGTACTGATGATCAGATTTTTTGTTATAACTTTTTTTTTAATACTGAAAGGTTTATGGGTCTTATTAAAAAGGGACCTGCTTCGATGTCAGCCTGTATATAATCTGCTTTTGCTGCTTAAGACAGATAATCTGAGTTAAAACTAAATGTTATGCATCTAGTTTTATTTTTAGATGTTCTGTTTCTAGATCAGATTGCAGATATTTTAAGCTAAATGTCAGATTCTAAAGGTGATCCTCATGTTTAACAGATTCAGTGAGGTTCAGATAATTTAAACCAAAAAGTTCTAATTAGATTCATGTGTCCTCTACACATTTTTTACTGGGTTTCTGGAATAGCGCTGGATTGAACCCCAGATGGTATCAGTGGTCCCTGTTTGCCTGTAGGACCTAGATTTCCCCCTGGGGTTTGTAAAAAGACCTAATTATATTTCCGGTCACATTTACCATCACATGCAGTGCTTCCTCCTCTGTGTGTGTGTGTGTGTGTGTGTGTACCGTTTGTGAATGGAGGCTGGTGATGCGTTGTGCACTCATGTTCCTCTCTCTTTCCAGCTCTTCCTGGAGTTCTAGGGCATTCTGAGTGAAGTGGTCCCTCTCACACTGGAGTGTGTATGCAAGTGCTTTCTCCTGCTGAATACACACTCTCAGATAGGCTTTTAGGGCCTCCACCTCCTTTACACACACACACACACACACACACTAACTGATACGATTATAAAATAATAACTGACAAATACTTAATGCACCAATTTAAACACAACTTTTCTTATAGGGTTAGTAAGATCAGGTAGATGGAGATCTGATTGTAAAGTCTAGGTTTTGCCATTAGTTGTTGTGAATCTGAAAGATTACTGTCACTATTTGTATCTGTATTTGGTTTGGTGGAAGTATCAGCGTGACATTATGCAGATATGTACAGTGTACTGGGGGCTCTATATTAGGGATCTATAGAGCACTTGTCGGTTGCAGATCGAGCAGCTGGATTTAGGGTGTGCCGGTGTATCTTTGGTATCATGAAGGCATGAAATAATTCTCTTAATTAATCATGAAATAACCCAAATCAGTGAGTCAGTGATAAACCTACAAATGTTAAGAGGCAGGTGCGCTCTGACTTGGACTTGGTGCGTTCAGATTTTAACAACGCTGTTCTTTTTGCTACACTGTTTAAGCTGTCTACACTGGTTAAAGGTGAGTACTTGGTTAAAGGTGGGGACTTGGTTAAAGGTGGGTACTTGGTTAAAGGTGGGTACTTGACTAAAGGTGGGTACTTGGCCAAAGGTTTTGTCACAGATTTAGCAGTAAGTAGTGATAAAGTGATTATAGTTGGAGACTTCAACATTAATTTCGAAAAGTTGGATGATCCATTAAAAAAGCATTCACATCCATTTTAGACTCAGTTGGTATTATTCAAAATATAACAGGACCTACTCTTTACTGTAATCATACTCTGGATTTAGTTTTGACCCTGGGTTTGAGCATAGATAACCTGAATATTCGTTCTCAAACCTCCGCAATTTCAGATCATTACCTTCTTTCATTTAATTTACATCTTAGTCATAATATACGTACATCCCCTAGCTACTCTGTAAAACGTTCAATTACGCCTTTTACAGCCCAACAATTTACAGATAAGCTTCCCGATTTATCATCTATAATGTACTCTCCTGTAGAACCAGTAGAACTAGACAAACTAACCGAAGGGTTAGAAAATACCTTTCGCTCTACCTTAGATGTTGTAGCTCCCCTTAAACATAAAATAGAGAGAGAGAAAAAGCTCGCACCGTGGTACAATGATCAAACTCGTACCTTAAAGCAGTTAGTACGAAATTTAGAGCGTAAATATCTATCAACTAAACTGGAAGTTTTTCACTCTGCGTGGAAAGACAGTCTTGTTAAATATAGAAAAGAACTTGAAAAACAATTGAAAACATTCGGGATAAAATTAAACAGATAAACAGACAAATATTACATCCTCTCTGTCATCTGGTCTGGCTGATCTAGAACAAAACCCTGTCACCGAAGTTAGGTTGGAAGTCTTTAACCCACTTCCACAGCTGGAACTAGAGAAAATGATCTCCTCTTCAAACAGCACAACCTGCACACTTGATGCAGTTCCCACTGTGTCCATTACATGGCTTGTTACCAACAATTGCACTTCTTTTGGTTTTCTTTTAACAGTGTTTTTCTTTTTGTCACTCTTCCATAAAGGCCAGACTTTTGAAGTGCAGGACTTATGGTTTACAGTGACTTAGACTTAGACTGATCATGGGCCTTTTTGCTGTTTTCACTGGCCAGTGCTCTCCTTAACCAAGTCCCCACCTTTAACCAAGTCCCCACCTTCAACCAAGTCCCCAGATTGGTTAAAGGTGGGGACTTGGTTGAAGGTGGGGACTTGGTTAAAGGTGGGTACTTGGTTAAAGGTGGGGACTTGGTTGAAGGTGGGTACTTGGTTAAAGGTGGGGACTTGGTTAAAGGTGGGGACTTGGTTGAAAGTGGGGACTTGGTTAAAGGTGGGGACTTGGTTAAAGGTGGGGACTTGGTTGAAGGTGGGGACTTGGTTGAAGGTGGGGACTTGGTTGTAGGTGGGTACTTGGTTAAAGGTGGGGACTTGGTTGAAGGTGGGGACTTGGTTGAAGGTGGGGACTTGGTTAAAGGTGGGTACTTGGTTAAAGGTGGGGACTTGGTTGAAGGTGGGGACTTGGTTGAAGGTGGGGACTTGGTTGAAAGGTGGGGACTTGGTTAAAGGTGGGTACTTGGTTAAAGGTGGGCACTTGGTTGAAGGTGGGGACTTGGTTAAAGGTGGGGACTTGGTTGAAGGTGGGGACTTGGTTAAAGGTGGGGACTTGGTTAAAGGTGGGTACTTGGTTAAAGGTGGGGACTTGGTTGAAGGTGGGAACTTGGTTAAAGGCCTTTTTGGCCTAAATGCAAAGTGCTGTGTGTGGCAGATATGTAATCTGCTCATCACCCTGGAACACCATCCCCACTGTGAAACATGGTGGTGGTACCATCAAGCTGTGAGGATACTGTTCTTCAGCAGTTATTATGTAAAGAAAATGGGTAAAAATCTCGGTCTTTAGATGTGCAAAGCCTGTAGCTGGTACACTTTTGCACATCAATCCTTTTAGATTTACTTTGTTTTGGTCTATCATGTACATTTAAATCTCAATAAAATACATTTACACTTTTTCAATGTGAAAACGTTCAAGGTGTATGAATACAAGCACTGTTATAAAGAGCTGTGGGCCTACTGTGGGCTTTGGGAACATTGCTCTTGAGATCTACTGTATCTGTTTAATTGTTAATAACATATTAGAGAGAATGAGGTACTTTCCGGGGACAGTAAGTGTTTTGACTCTCCGAAAGTGAATGTAACTCTAATTCTGTGGCTTTTGAAAGCAGTTTAATGTAGAGAAGGTAAAGTCTGGGACCAGTTTTGGTATTTTATGTTCTCAATGATCAGAGAAACTGATCTAAAACCAGCTCTGTTTCTTTCTAATCTGACCCAGGGTTCCCTTTTCCCCAAAGAAAAACATAAATTCCTGTTTCAGCATGAACTCTTGGTTCTTTACCTCTGCGCTCTTTTCTTTGTGTGGGGTGTAGGATTCCTTTCTTCCTGAGTCATCCCCCTTTGGTCGCCCTCCTCTATTCCAGTCTTCTGCTTTTTCTTCTTCACCCCCCTCTCTCTCCTTTCCTTCTCTGTCTATTCCCTTTCTCTCACACTCAGAATCAGAATTGCCTTTAGAATTGCTCTCCTCTATTGCTGTCTTTCTGCCCTCTTTCATAATCCCTCTCCCCATTACAACTATGTCACTCTTTTCTCTTCTTTCTTTAATGCTTTCTCTCCCCTCTCTTTTTCCAGTTCTGCTCTCTCTCCCCTCTCCAATGTTTTCCTTTTCTTTTCTTACACTTTCTCCTCCCTGTCCTGTGCTTTGTTTGTCTCTAACTCTCCTTTTCTCCTCTTTTATGCTCTTTCCATCCTCTCTCCTGCTCTTTCTCCCCCCTCTGCCACTCTCTCTCTCCTCCTTCACACTCTCTCTCTCCTCTCTCACACACTCTCTCTCCTCTCTCACGTTCTCTCTCTCCTCTCCTCCTCGTGTCTTCAGCTCCTCCTCCAGCTCAGTCACTCTCTGGCTCAGGCTGTCTCGATCTTTCTTCACCTGAACTATGAACTTGTCGTACTCCTCCCTGATCTTTCGCTCCTGTCTGCAGTTGGGGCACTCTGGGGCAGCAGAGTGGGCAAGTGAGGTGCCCAGTGAGGATGAGGACAGAACAGAGGTTGGGAGGCAGTGGGACAGCGGGACAGTACCTTTCAGAACACACACTGCAACAAACAACTAGTATTAATCTCTCACCCTCAGCTGACCAACATTACATATCCAAAATATCTGGAGAACACAGAGCGGCAAAAAAGTATTTGCCCCCTTACAGATTACTTTTATCATACTTACATTTTTCAGATTATCAAACAATTTTTAACATCAGACAAAGACAAACAGAGTAAATAAAGAATCATACTTTTTAAAGGATGATTTAATTTATTAAGGGAAAAAAGAATTCTAAACCAACCTGGCCCAACCTGATTACCTGTAGAATCAAGGAATCATTTACAGTACCAACCTCCTGAACCAGTTCTGCTTAACTACAAGCACAATTCCTGCTTTACTCTCAAACTGCAGTCCTAAATACCCTTTTTTCAAAACACTAAACACAATTTTATGAAGAAAATCTCTAGTTTTCATGAGGAACACACTGTTATTTAAAACTCTAATGTTAATTACTCTACTGTGCACACTGACTCGTCACATGGGCAAACACCTGTTACACAGGTTTACAATTAGCAATAGAGCTTTAGCATGAAAGAGAAACAGGTGAACTCAGTCAAATTAGGGCAGGTACACTGCAGCATCCATCATCCAGACTTTCAGAAATGAGAATAGATAAGAAGTCTAATCTCAATGTAAACTTGCCTTTGGACTGAAAACTGCACAAAAACACATTTTGTCATTACAACACAAAAACCTGGATCCACATCAACGAATTCTTTAAAAACATATGTTCTCTGTTCCAGAGCTACATATAGTCAGTGACTGTGCCTCATGTCAAAATACTAAAAGCTAGTGACATTACAGAAACAGCATAACAATTTTCTTTTTTATAATTTTTTATGAAAAAATGTATTTGAGTTTGGTTACCTGTACTTTACAAGAGTGATTATTTTTAAACCCAATCCAAGCAGACCTCTTTGTATATATCTGTGTCACTGACAGCACCTGGTTAAGTCTAATGCTAAGAACCAGGCTTAACATAGCCTCTTATTTATTAATAATAATCTGTATATTTTAAATTGTGTATTAGTTATAATAGCTTTACACCTGCTATTGTTGCAGAAGCAGAAGTTATATACTGTATTTAAGGTTTGGAACATGAGGTAGTTAATTTTGACATGCTGTATTAAAGCAACTGTAAATAAGATAAGAAAGATCCAGAATTGTGTGAGTGGGGAAACTTGTTTGTTTATAAAATATAAGCATGTTTTAAAACATGATAATTAAATGTATATTGTGTGATAGCAACATGAATAGTATGAACAGTATAGTCCACAACAGACAGGTGTTGTTTTAAGCATATTTAGAGTTTTGAAAATGTGAGTACAGATTGGACAAAAGCATTTTAGCGACTGTAAAAAAAACTGTAAATACCTCATGTTCCAAATTTGAATTACAGTATATAACTACTGCTTCTGCAACAATCGCAGATGTAAAGCTATTATAACTATTTTGAGGCTATTTTAAGCCTAGTTCTTAGCATTAGACTTAACCAGGTGCTGTCATATATAAAAAGAGGTCTGTTTGGACTGACTGTGGCCAGTGTAGCACATAGAGAGAGAGAGAAAATAAAATAGATCTGGATGGGAGTTAAGTAATAGTTAAATCCAGGAAAAGGTTTAGTTAAACCAGGACAAGGCAGAGGAAGAGTTGGGTCAGGATAAAGGAGAGGAACAAAAGTGTGAAAAGATTCTCTATTCATTACTCAGGTAGAAGTTTAGATACTAGGGTTTAAATTACTTCTGTAAGAGTTAAAGTATAAACTTTTACTCAAGTAAAATTGTAAAAGTAAACCAATAGGGTGTCTGAATGGTATATGTTTATACTTCTCATCCAATCACAATCAGATTCACTCTAGATGGAGAGATTTATCCGGATATTGAACGATAAGAAGCCGGAATGAAAACGAGGCTATTTTTGAAAATGTAAGGAGTATAAAGTAACCAACATTTCTACTTAAGTAATGTATCAAAGTATTTGTTGTTCTTTATTTGACACCTCTAGAAATAAATAGTTGCTGCAGGATGAGAGAGAGGGAGACGAGTAAGAATGTGTGGTGATGGTGTTCAAATAAAAGTAAGGATTATTTTTGTATTTGTGTAATTTCATTGTGCACATATGGAACTAAGGCTAATGACGTCTATAATAATATTTTTTGTAGAGTTTGACAACAATGTCATGTCTCTACTGTTTTTTGTTACTGAATGGATGGCCAGAGACTATTTTTGTCTACACTATAGTTCTATAAAATGAATATTCTTTAAAACAAATATCAATTACCAAGTATCAAGCACACATTTGAAATTCAAGTACATTTTTTTTATTTTATTTAAATAAATTAAATTAAAGTATTTACAGTATTCCCCAGTATTACATTTATTACACACAGGTCAAATGATTATTATTAGAGTATAATTATTATTTTAAATAATTATTATTATGAGTGAATGTATAATGTTTTTTTAACATTCATTAAAAAGCTGTCTGACCAGTGGTGTTTTTCCACACACTGACATCACTCCCTTACACTATCACATCACTGCACACGGTATCACCAAGTCAATCACCGGAATATTGATCACACCTGTTTACAACACAATATATATATATATATTGCCACTTCTCACTGAGTATTGACGGATTAATTCTTGTACAAAGCGTTTTCCTTGCCTGTGTTAGCTCTTCTTGTTTTTCAACCATGCTTTTTTGTATTTTCTGGCCCTGATTATCATTTGCCCTCTGGTACTGCCTTGCTGTGTATGAACTTTGGACTGTTTATCATGTAAGGAATTACTTGTGCTTACTCCCACTTGCTGTTGTTTACCATGTTTACTGATCATTTTCACTACTTTTTTGGCCACTTTTTGTTTGCTGCAGTTCTGTCCAGCCATGACAAGTGGGCCAAAATTCCTTTACAGTTAAAGACTCATTTCTCACTTTTAGATTTGCTTTAGGTGTGGGAGTCAAATACTTTTTCACATATGGCCAGGTTGGTTTGGATAGATTTGCTCCCCTAATAAACGAAATAATAACTGATTTTCACTGATTTTTATATTTACTTAAATCTAAGCATTAAAAAAATAAAAAACAAAAGACTCTAGGAATCTATAGAAAGGCATATGCTTTTTTTATGGCACTGTAGATGTAGTGGTATGAAACCTCTGATCATTTTCATGATTTAACTTTAAAAATCATTGACTGTTTAGATCAGCAATTTCAGTTAAATATGTCATATAGCAGATGAACACAGTAATATTTGAGAAGTGAAATTAAACTTATAAGATTTTCAGAAAGTGTGCAATAATTCTTTAAACAAAATTAGATAGTTGCCTACATTTGGGCTCCCATGTTGTTTCATAGATTAGAATACCTTTATTTTTTGGATAAAAAAAATATTTGAAAAGCTCATTGACCCTTGACCTACCTACACAGGTGAATTCAATTATGAGAAAGGGTTAAAGAGCCAATCACAAGTTTTTCTCCTGTCTGAAGAGTGGCAAAATGGGAGCCTGAAAACACAACTTTCAAATGACCTGAAAACAAAGATTGTTCAACATCATTTAGGGGAAAGATACAAAAAGCTCTTTCAGAGATTTCAGCTGTCAGTTTCCAGTTTGTCAGTATGCTAAAACACATTTAAACAAGTCAGCTTCATTTCTACTGCTATACTGTCATACACACTTTAATTCCTTATAAAACTGTAAACTTTAAGAACTTTAAGCACTCATTCACTTTACCAGCCTTAAGGTATTATACCACATTTGCATTACTGTTTATATGGGTTCTGTTAATACTTGTACTGTCATTCCATCGTAATCACCCCCCCCCCCCCCACATCACTATTGCATCGTCTTCTGTCTCAGGAGGTGGAAAAAGTACTGAAAATTTGTAGTTAAGTTAAGGTACCTTTACTTTGCTAAAATTCTAGTTAAGTAAAAGTAACCATCTAAAAGTAAAAGTTAAAAAGTACTCAATTTAAGTTACATAGTTACTTTTTAATTATTTGATGTAAAAAAGTACAACAAATCGTACATTAAATCATTTTTAATGAACTATTATTCCACATAATAAGTTGGACCTTTAAGGCAGTATTTGTTCAGACCATCGCATAAAACATTTTCAAGAACAAGTGGTATAGGTTTCTATGATCCAATTTTTTTCTTTACTGTTAAAAATTTATGGTCATATATGTGACTATAAACCATATTTTTTATAGTTTTACAGTTCATTATATATTTAATTTTATTTTCTTTAACTGCTATTTACATGTTTTTTAACATTTAAGCAGATTGTTTAATATTCCCATTAGGGCTGTCCTGGTAAAATAATTTTATTTTACCAGGACAGTAGTTTTATATGGTGGCTCAACACCGCAATATGCCTCCATTTAAGAAATATATAAATGTTTTTTATAAATACTTTTTCACATGCTTTTTTGTGGCTAATATATTTTTTGTTTACTAGCTAACGTGCTTCACACGTGCTTTACTCACCCAAATAAACTTAACGCTTAATCTAGGGCTCCTCAGAACAACAACAATTTGGAGCAGCTGCATATCAGCATGAATCGAGCATTTAAAGTGGCGCTCTGAGCTGAGTGAATGAATGAAAGAAAAGGCTTGAATTTAAAGCGCGAGATATCAATTAATTAAATATATTTAAATCATACTATAAATAACAGGTGTACAGAATTTTGACCCCCGGCAGAATCCGACTGTCCTTTGCGTGCAAACGCGTCTGGTAAACATGTGGGAGCTAGAGGTTACTCTCGCGCTGTCCTTTATTTTTTATGTGTAAATAATGCTTTATATTTATATTTCACCCAAAAACACAGCAAGATATAAAGCCAAACAAAGACTCTTGTTAGACAGTGCTAGTTAAACACAGCTTAATCGTAAAATCTGCAAAGATAACCATTTTCAAACCTGAATACCTTACATTTACACCTGCCGAAATGATACTCCTCCTCTGATCTCAGCACCCTTGGTGATGAAGAGCACAGCACAATCTCAAATTAGAATTAGCTTGGAGACGAATGTGACACTGAAGGTACAATTAAAAGTAAAATTATAATATTAAAAATGAAAAGAAAGCTAACTGGGAGGCCAGTTTAGGAAGCTCATGACCTGTAACAGGGCTGCTGGGATTATTATCAGTAATTTACATTTTTAACTTGCTCTAGTGCTCTAGTGCTCTAGTGTTAAATTATACAGTGTCCAGATTTTGCCGTAGAGCAGGGGTGTCCAAACCTTTTTTTTTGTTGGGGGCCAGAAGGAGAAATATATTTGAAGTCAGGGGCCACACTGCGTAATAAAACAAATAATGAAATATACCACTTTAAATAATATTTTTTTCCTGATTATTTCATTTACACACCATTTTACTTGACTAACTATCTTTATCTTTGACAGTGTTGTGTAAACTAAGATTTTTCAAATTGATGTTTAATTTCATGATGTCTTTTAATATAAAACTGCTTAATTACGGCAACTTTTAGACTCTTTGGCCCGTTTTACTGTGCTAGAAATGCGCACCCTCTCCGCCTTTAGACTCTTTGGCCTGTTTTACTGCGCTAGAAATGCGCACCCTCTCCGCTTTTAGACTCTTTGCCCCGTTTTACTGCGCTAGAAATGCGCATCCTCTCCGCTTTTAGACTCTTTGGCCCCATTTTTCTGCACTAGAAGTGCGCACTCTCTCCGCTTTTAGACTCTTTGGCCCATTTTTCTGCGCTAGAAATGCGCATCCTCTCCGCTTTTAGACTCTTTGGCCCCGTTTTTCTGCATTAGAAATGCGCACCCTCTCCGTTTTTAGACTCTTTGCCCCGTTTTCTGCGCTAGAAATGCGCACTCTCTCCGCTTTTAGACTCTTTTGCCCCATTTTTCTGCACTAGAAGTGCGCACTCTCTCCGCTTTTAGACTCTTTGGCCCGTTTTTCTGCGCTATAAATGCGCACTCTCCGCTTTTAGACTCTTTGGCCCGTTTTTCTGCGCTAGAAATGCGCACCCTCTCCGCTTTTAGACTGTTTGCCCCGTTTTCTGCGCTAGAAATGCGCACCCCCTCCGCTTTTAGACTCTTTGGCCCGTTTTTCTGTGCTAGAAATGTGCACCCTCTTCGCTTTTAGACTGTTTGCCCAGTTTTTCTGCGCAAGAAATGCGCATTTCTAACCCTTTCTGCGTTAGAAATGCGCTCTCTCTCCGCTTTTAGACTCTTTGGCCCGTTTTTCTGCACTAGAAATGCACACCCTCTCCGCTTTTAGACTGTTTGCCCCGTTTTCTGCGCTAGAAATGCGCACCCCCTCCGCTTTTAGACTCTTTGGCCCGTTTTTCTGTGCTAGAAATGTGCACCCTCTTCGCTTTTAGACTGTTTGCCCAGTTTTTCTGCGCAAGAAATGCGCATTTCTAACCCTTTCTGCGTTAGAAATGCGCTCTCTCTCCGCTTTTAGACTCTTTGGCCCGTTTTTCTGCGCTAGAAATGCGCACTCTCTCCGCTTTTAGACTCTTTGGCCCGTTTTTCTGCGCTAGAAATGCGCACCCTCTCCGCTTTTAGACTCTTAAAAGACTCGTTTTACTGCGCTGGAAATGCGCACTCTCTCCGCTTTTAGACTCTTTTGCCCCATTTTTCTGCGCTAGAAATGCGCACCCTCTCTGCTTTTATACTCTTTGGCCCGTTTTTCTGCGCTAGAAATGCGTACCCTCTCCGCTTTTAGACTCTTTGCCCCATTTTACTGCGCTAGAAATGCGCACCCTCTCCGCTTTTAGACTCTTTGGCCCATTTTTCTGCGCTAGAAATGCGCACCCTCTCCGCTTTTAGACTCTCTGGCCCGTTTTACTGCGCTGGAAATACGCACTCTCTCCGCTTTTAGACTCTTTTGCCCCATTTTTCTGCAGTAGAAGTGCGCACTCTCTCCGCTTTTAGACTCTTTTGCCCCGTATTTCTGCGTTAGAAATGCGCACTCTCTCCGCTTTTAGACTCTTTGGCCCGTTTTTCTGCGCTAGAAGTGCGCACCCTTTCCGCTTTTAGACTCTTTTGCCCCGTTTTCTGCGCTAGAAATGCGCACCCTCTCCGCTTTTAGACTCTTTTGCCCCGTTTTTCTGCGCTAGAAATGCGCACTCTCTCCGCTTTTAGACTCTTTTGCCCGTTTTTCTGCGCTAGAAGTGCGCACCCTTTCCGCTTTTAGACTCTTTTGCCCCGTTTTCTGCGCTAGAAATGCGCACCCTCTTCGCTTTTAGACTGTTTACCCCGTTTTCTGTGCTAGAAATGCGCACCCCCTCCACTTTTAGACTCCTTGGCCCGTTTTTCTGCACTAGAAATGCGCACCCTCTCCGCTTTTAGACTCTCTGGCCCGTTTTCTGCGTTAGAAATGCGCACTCTCTCCGCTTTTAGAGTCTTTGGCCCGTTTTTCTGCGCTAGAAGTGCGCACTCTCTCCGCTTTTAGACTCTTTGGCCCGTTTTTCTGCGCTAGAAATGCGCACCCTCTCCACTTTTAGACTGTTTGCCCCGTATTTCTGCGCTAGAAATGCACACCCTTTCCGCTTTTAGACTCTTTTGCCCCGTTTTCTGCGCTAGAAATGCGCACCCTCTCCGCTTTTAGACTTTTTTGCCCCGTTTTTCTGCGCTAGAAATGCGCACTCTCTCCGCTTTTAGACTCTTTTGCCCGTTTTTCTGCGCTAGAAATGCGCACCCTCTTCGCTTTTAGACTGTTTACCCCGTTTTCTGTGCTAGAAATGCGCACCCCCTCCACTTTTAGACTCCTTGGCCCGTTTTTCTGCACTAGAAATGCGCACCCTCTCCGCTTTTAGACTCTCTGGCCCGTTTTACTGCGCTGGAAATACGCACTCTCTCCGCTTTTAGACTCTTTTGCCCCATTTTTCTGCAGTAAAAGTGCGCACTCTCTCTGCTTTTAGACTCTTTTGCACCGTTTTCTGCGCTAGAAATGCGCACCCTCTCCACTTTTAGACTCTTTTGCACCGTTTTCTGCGCTAGAAATGCGCACTCTCTCCGCTTTTAGACTCTTTTGCCCGTTTTTCTGCGCTAGAAATGCGCACCCTCTTCGCTTTTAGACTGTTTACCCCGTTTTCTGTGCTAGAAATGCGCACCCCCTCCACTTTTAGACTCCTTGGCCCGTTTTTCTGCACTAGAAATGCGTACACTCTCTGCTTTTAGACTCTTTTGCCCCGTTTTTCTGCGCTAGAAATGCGCACCCCCTCCGCCTTTAGACTTTTTTGCCCCGTTTTTCTGCGCTAGAAATGCGTACCCTCTCCGCTTTTAGACTCTTTGCCCCATTTTACTGCGCTAGAAATGCGCCCCCTCTCCGCTTTTAGACTCTTTGGCCCGTTTTTCTGCGCTAGAAATGCGCACCCTCTCCGCTTTTAGACTCTCTGGCCCGTTTTACTGCGCTGGAAATACGCACTGTCTCCGCTTTTAGACTCTTTGGCCCGTTTTTCTGCGCTAGAAATGCGCACCCTCTCCACTTTTAGACTCTTTTGCCCCGTTTTCTGCGTTAGAAATGCGCACCCTCTCCACTTTTAGACTGTTTGCCCCGTATTTCTGCACTAGAAATGCACACCCTTTCCGCTTTTAGACTCTTTTGCCCCGTTTTTCTGCGCTAGAAATGCGCACCCTCTCCGCTTTTAGACTTTTTTGCCCCGTTTTTCTGCGCTAGAAATGCGCACTCTCTCCGCTTTTAGACTCTTTTGCCCGTTTTTCTGCGCTAGAAATGCGCACCCTCTTCGCTTTTAGACTGTTTACCCCGTTTTCTGTGCTAGAAATGCGCACCCCCTCCACTTTTAGACTCCTTGGCCCGTTTTTCTGCACTAGAAATGCGCACCCTCTCCGCTTTTAGACTCTCTGGCCCGTTTTACTGCGCTGGAAATACGCACTCTCTCCGCTTTTAGACTCTTTTGCCCCATTTTTCTGCAGTAAAAGTGCGCACTCTCTCTGCTTTTAGACTCTTTTGCACCGTTTTCTGCACTAGAAATGCGCACCCTCTCCACTTTTAGACTCTTTTGCCCCTTTTTTCTGCGCTAGAAATGCACACTCTCTCCGCTTTTAGACTCTTTTGCCCGTTTTTCTGCGCTAGAAATGCGCACCCTCTTCGCTTTTAGACTGTTTACCCCGTTTTCTGTGCTAGAAATGCGCACCCCCTCCACTTTTAGACTCCTTGGCCCGTTTTTCTGCACTAGAAATGCGTACACTCTCTGCTTTTAGACTCTTTTGCCCCGTTTTTCTGCGCTAGAAATGCGCACCCCCTCCGCCTTTAGACTTTTTTGCCCCGTTTTTCTGCGCTAGAAATGCATACCCTCTCCGCTTTTAGACTCTTTGCCCCATTTTACTGCGCTAGAAATGCGCCCCCTCTCCGCTTTTAGACTCTTTGGCCCGTTTTTCTGCGCTAGAAATGCGCACCCTCTCCGCTTTTAGACTCTCTGGCCCGTTTTACTGCGCTGGAAATACGCACTGTCTCCGCTTTTAGACTCTTTGGCCCGTTTTTCTGCGCTAGAAATGCGCACCCTCTCCACTTTTAGACTCTTTTGCCCCGTTTTCTGCGTTAGAAATGCGCACCCTCTCCACTTTTAGACTGTTTGCCCCGTATTTCTGCGCTAGAAATGCACACCCTTTCCGCTTTTAGACTCTTTTGCCCCGTTTTTCTGCGCTAGAAATGCGCACCCCCTCCGCCTTTAGACTTTTTTGCCCCGTATTTCTGCGCTAGAAATGCACACTCTCTCCGCTTTTAGACTCTTTGGCCCGTTTTTCTGCGCTAGAAATGCGTACCCTCTCCGCTTTTAGACTGTTTGCCCCGTTTTCTGCGCTAGAAATGCGCAATCTCTACGCTTTTAGACTCTTTTGCCCGTTTTTCTGCGCTAGAAATGCGCACCCTCTTCGCTTTTAGACTGTTTACCCCGTTTTCTGTGCTAGAAATGCGCACCCCCTCCACTTTTAGACTCCTTGGCCCGTTTTTCTGCACTAGAAATGCGCACCCTCTCCGCTTTTAGACTCTCTGGCCCGTTTTACTGCGCTGGAAATACGCACTCTCTCCGCTTTTAGACTCTTTTGCCCCATTTTTCTGCAGTAAAAGTGCACACTCTCTCTGCTTTTAGACTCTTTTGCACCGTTTTCTGCGCTAGAAATGCGCACCCTCTCCACTTTTAGACTCTTTTGCCCCTTTTTTCTGCGCTAGAAATGCACACTCTCTCCGCTTTTAGACTCTTTTGCCCGTTTTTCTGCGCTAGAAATGCGCACCCTCTTCGCTTTTAGACTGTTTACCCCGTTTTCTGTGCTAGAAATGCGCACCCCCTCCACTTTTAGACTCCTTGGCCCGTTTTTCTGCACTAGAAATGCGTACACTCTCTGCTTTTAGACTCTTTTGCCCCGTTTTTCTGCGCTAGAAATGCGCACCCCCTCCGCCTTTAGACTTTTTTGCCCCGTTTTTCTGCGCTAGAAATGCGTACCCTCTCCGCTTTTAGACTCTTTGCCCCATTTTACTGCGCTAGAAATGCGCCCCCTCTCCGCTTTTAGACTCTTTGGCCCGTTTTTCTGCGCTAGAAATGCGCACCCTCTCCGCTTTTAGACTCTCTGGCCCGTTTTACTGCGCTGGAAATACGCACTGTCTCCGCTTTTAGACTCTTTGGCCCGTTTTTCTGCGCTAGAAATGCGCACCCTCTCCACTTTTAGACTCTTTTGCCCCGTTTTCTGCGTTAGAAATGCGCACCCTCTCCACTTTTAGACTGTTTGCCCCGTATTTCTGCGCTAGAAATGCACACCCTTTCCGCTTTTAGACTCTTTTGCCCCGTTTTTCTGCACTAGAAATGCGTACACTCTCCGCTTTTAGACTCTTTTGCCCCATTTTTCTGCGCTAGAAATGCGCACCCCCTCCGCCTTTAGACTTTTTTGCCCCGTATTTCTGCGCTAGAAATGCACACTCTCTCCGCTTTTAGACTCTTTGGCCCGTTTTTCTGCGCTAGAAATGCACACCCTTTCCGCTTTTAGACTCTTTTGCCCCGTTTTTCTGCACTAGAAATGCGTACACTCTCCGCTTTTAGACTCTTTTGCCCCATTTTTCTGCGCTAGAAATGCGCACCCCCTCCGCCTTTAGACTTTTTTGCCCCGTATTTCTGCGCTAGAAATGCACACTCTCTCCGCTTTTAGACTCTTTGGCCCGTTTTTCTGCGCTAGAAATGCGTACCCTCTCCGCTTTTAGACTGTTTGCCCCGTTTTCTGCGCTAGAAATGCGCAATCTCTACGCTTTTAGACTCTTTGGCCCGTTTTCTGCGCTAGAAATGCGCACTCTCTCCACTTTTAGACTCTCTGGCCCCATTTTTCTGCAGTAGAAGTGCGCACTCTCTCCGCTTTTAGACTCTTTTGCCCCGTTTTTCTGTGTTAGAAATGCGCACTCTCTCCGCTTTTAGACTCTTTGGCCCGTTTTTCTGCGCTAGAAATGCGCACTCTCTCCGCTTTTAGACTCTTTTGCCCCATTTTTCTGCACTAGAAATGCGCACCCTCTCTGCTTTTATACTCTTTGGCCCGTTTTTCTGCGCTAGAAATGCGTACCCTCTCCGCTTTTAGACTCTTTGCCCCATTTTACTGCGCTAGAAATGCGCCCCCTCTCCGCTTTTAGACTCTTTGGCCCGTTTCTCTGCGCTGGAAATACGCACTCTCTCCGCTTTTAGACTCTTTTGCCCCATTTTTCTGCAGTAGAAGTGTGCACTCTCTCCGCTTTTAGACTCTTTTGCCCCGTTTTCTGCGTTAGAAATGCGCACTCTCTCCGCTTTTAGACGCTTTGGCCCGTTTTTCTGCGCTAGAAGTGCGCACTCTCTTCGCTTTTAGACTGTTTACCCCGTTTTCTGTGCTAGAAATGCGCACCCCCTCCGCTTTTAGACTCTTTTGCCCCGTTTTCTGCGTTAGAAATGCTCACTCTCTCCGCTTTTAGACTCTTTGGCCCGTTTTTCTGCGCTAGAAGTGCGCACTCTCTCTGCTTTTAGACTCTTTGGCCCGTTTTTCTGCGCTAGAAATGCGCACCCTCTCCACTTTTAGACTGTTTGCCCCGTATTTCTGCGCTAGAAATGCACACCCTTTCCGCTTTTAGACTCTTTTGCCCCGTTTTCTGCGCTAGAAATGCGCACCCTCTCCGCTTTTAGACTCTTTGGCCCGTTTTTCTGCGCTAGAAATGCGCACCCTCTCCACTTTTAGACTGTTTGCCCCGTATTTCTGCGCTAGAAATGCACACCCTTTCCGCTTTTAGACTCTTTTGCCCCGTTTTCTGTGCTAGAAATGCGCACCCCCTCCACTTTTAGACTCCTTGGCCCGTTTTTCTGCGCTAGAAATGCGCACCCTCTCCGCTTTTAGACTGTTTGGCCCGTTTTTCTGCGCTAGAAATGCGCACCCTCTCCGTTTTAGACTCTCTGGCCCGTTTTTCTGCGCTAGAAGTGCGCACTCTCTCCGCTTTTAGACTCTTTGGCCCGTTTTTCTGCGCTAGAAATGCGCACCCTCTCCACTTTTAGACTGTTTGCCCCGTATTTCTGCGCTAGAAATGCACACCCTTTCCGCTTTTAGACTCTTTTGCCCCGTTTTCTGCGCTAGAAATGCGCACCCTCTCCGCTTTTAGACTCTTTTGCCCCGTTTTTCTGCGCTAGAAATGCGCACTCTCTCCGCTTTTAGACTCTTTTGCCCGTTTTTCTGCGCTAGAAATGCTCACCCTCTTCGCTTTTAGACTGTTTACCCCGTTTTCTGTGTTAGAAATGCGCACCCCCTCCACTTTTAGACTCCTTGGCCCGTTTTTCTGCACTAGAAATGCGTACACTCTCTGCTTTTAGACTCTTTTGCCCCATTTTTCTGCGCTAGAAATTCGCACCCCCTCCGCCTTTAGACTTTTTTGCCCCGTTTTTCTGCGCTAGAAATGCGCACCCTTTCCGCTTTTAGACTCTTTTGCCCCGTTTTCTGCGCTAGAAATGCGCACCCTCTCCGCTTTTAGACTCTTTTGCCCCGTTTTTCTGCGCTAGAAATTCGCACTCTCTCCGCTTTTAGACTCTTTTGCCCGTTTTTCTGCGCTAGAAATGCGCACCCTCTTCGCTTTTAGACTGTTTACCCCGTTTTCTGTGCTAGAAATGCGCACCCCCTCCACTTTTAGACTCCTTGGCCCGTTTTTCTGCACTAGAAATGCGTACACTCTCTGCTTTTAGATTCTTTTGCCCCGTTTTTCTGCGCTAGAAATGCGCACCCCCTCCGCCTTTAGACTTTTTTGCCCCGTTTTTCTGCGCTAAAAATGCGCACTCTCTCCGCTTTTAGACTCTTTGGCCCGTTTTTCTGCGCTAGAAATGCGCACCCTCTCCGCTTTTAGACAGTTTGCCCCGTTTTCTGCGCTAGAAATGCGCAATCTCTCCGCTTTTAGACTCTTTGGCCCGTTTTTCTGCGCTAGAAATGCACACCCTCTCCGCTTTTAGACTGTTTGCCCTGTTTTCTGCGCTAGAAATGCGCACTTTCTCCGCTTTTAGACTCTTTGGCCCGTTTTTCTGCGTTAGAAATGCACACCCTCTCCGCTTTTAGACTGTTTGCCCCGTTTTCTGCTCTAGAAATGCGCACTCTCTCCGCTTTTAGACTCTTTTGCTCCATTTTTCTGCACTAGAAGTGCGCACTCTCTCCGCTTTTAGACTCTTTTGCCCCGTTTTTCAGTGTTAGAAATGCGCACCCTCTCCGCTTTTAGACTCTTTTGCCCCGTTTTTCTGCGCTAGAAATGCACACTCTCTCCGCTTTTAGACTCTTTTGCCCATTTTTATGCGCTAGAAATGCGCACCCTCTTCGCTTTTAGACTGTTTGCCCCGTTTTCTGCGCTAGAAATGCGCACCCCCTCCGCTTTTAGACTGTTTGCCCCGTTTTCTGCGCTAGAAATGCGCACTCTCTCCGCTTTTAGACTCTTTTGCCCCATTTTTCTGCACTAGAAGTGCGCACTCTCTCCGCTTTTAGACTCTTTTGCCCCGTTTTTCTGCACTAGAAATGCGCACCCCCTCCGCTTTTAGACTTTTTTGCCTAGTTTTTCTGCGCTAGAAATGCGCACCCCCTCCGCTTTTAGACTCTTTGGCCCGTTTTTCTGCGCTAGAAATGCATACCCTCTCCGCTTTTAGACTCTTTGGCACGTTTTACTGCGCTAGAAATGCGCACCCTCTCCGCTTTTAGACTCTTTGGCCCGTTTTTCTGTGCTAGAAATGCGCACCCTCTCCGCTTTTAGACTCTTTGGCCCGTTTTACTGCGCTGGAAATGTGCACTCTCTCCGCTTTTAGACTCTTTTGCCCCGTTTTTCTGCACTAGAAATGCGCACCCCCTCCGCCTTTAGACTTTTTTGCCCCGTTTTTCTGCGCTAGAAATGCGCACCCTTTCCGCTTTTAGACTCTTTTGCCCCATTTTTCTGCACTAGAAGTGCGCACTCTCTCCGCTTTTAGACTCTTTTGCCCCGTTTTTCTGCACTAGAAATGCGCACCCCCTCCGCTTTTAGACTTTTATGCCTAGTTTTTCTGCGCTAGAAATGCGCACCCCCTCCGCTTTTAGACTCTTTGGCCCGTTTTTCTGCTCTAGAAATGCATACCCTCTCCGCTTTTAGACTCTTTGGCACGTTTTACTGCGCTAGAAATGCGCACCCTCTCCGCTTTTAGACTCTTTGGCCCGTTTTTCTGTGCTAGAAATGCGCACCCTCTCCGCTTTTAGACTCTTTGGCCCGTTTTACTGCGCTGGAAATGTGCACTCTCTCCGCTTTTAGACTCTTTTGCCCCGTTTTTCTGCACTAGAAATGCGCACCCCCTCCGCCTTTAGACTTTTTTGCCCCGTTTTTCTGCGCTAGAAATGCGCACCCTTTCCGCTTTTAGACTCTTTTGCCCCGTTTTCTGCGCTAGAAATGCGCACCCTCTCCGCTTTTAGACTCTTTTGCCCCGTTTTTCTGCGCTAGAAATGCGCACTCTCTCCGCTTTTAGACTCTTTTGCCCGTTTTTCTGCGCTAGAAATGCGCACCCTCTTCGCTTTTAGACTGTTTACCCCGTTTTCTGTGCTAGAAATGCGCACCCCCTCCACTTTTAGACTCCTTGGCCCGTTTTTCTGCACTAGAAATGCGTACACTCTCTGCTTTTAGACTCTTTTGCCCCGTTTTTCTGCGCTAGAAATGCGCACCCTCTCCGCTTTTAGACTCTTTGGCCCGTTTTACTGCGCTGGAAATGTGCACTCTCTCCGCTTTTAGACTCTTTTGCCCCGTTTTTCTGCACTAGAAATGCGCACCCCCTCCGCCTTTAGACTTTTTTGCCCCGTTTTTCTGCGCTAGAAATGCGCACCCTTTCCGCTTTTAGACTCTTTTGCCCCGTTTTCTGCGCTAGAAATGCGCACCCTCTCCGCTTTTAGACTCTTTTGCCCCGTTTTTCTGCGCTAGAAATGCGCACTCTCTCCGCTTTTAGACTCTTTTGCCCGTTTTTCTGCGCTAGAAATGCGCACCCTCTTCGCTTTTAGACTGTTTACCCCGTTTTCTGTGCTAGAAATGCGCACCCCCTCCACTTTTAGACTCCTTGGCCCGTTTTTCTGCACTAGAAATGCGTACACTCTCTGCTTTTAGACTCTTTTGCCCCGTTTTTCTGCGCTAGAAATGCGCACCCCCTCCGCCTTTAGACTTTTTTGCCCCGTTTTTCTGCGCTAGAAATGCGCACCCTCTCCGCTTTTAGACTCTTTGGCCCGTTTTACTGCGCTGGAAATGCGCACTCTCTCTGCTTTTAGACTCTTTTGCCCCATTTTTCTGCACTAGAAGTGGGCACTCTCTCCGCTTTTAGACTCTTTTGCCCCATTTTTCTGTGTTAGAAATGTGCACTCTCTCCGCTCTTAGACTCTTTGGCCCGTTTTTCTGCGCTAGAAATGCGCACCCTGTCCGCTTTTAGACTGTTTGCCCCGTTTTCTGCGCTAGAAATGCGCAATCTCTCCGCTTTTAGACTCTTTGGCCCGTTTTTCTGCGCTAGAAATGCACACCCTCTCCGCTTTTAGACTCTTTGGCCCGTTTTTCTGCGTTAGAAATGCACACCCTCTCCGCTTTTATACTGTTTGCCCCGTTTTCTGCGCTAGAAATGCGCACTCTCTCCGCTTTTAGACTCTTTTGCTCCATTTTTCTGCACTAGAAGTGCGCACTCTCTCCGCTTTTAGACTCTTTTGCCCCGTTTTTCAGTGTTAGAAATGCGCACCCTCTCCGCTTTTAGACTCTTTTGCTCCATTTTTCTGCACTAGAAGGGCGCACTCTCTCCGCTTTTAGACTCTTTTGCCCATTTTTCTGCGCTAGAAATGCGCACCCTCTTCGCCTTTAGACTGTTTGCACCGTTTTCTGCGCTAGAAATGCGCACCCCCTCCGCTTTTAGACTGTTTGCCCCATTTTCTGCGCTAGAAATGCGCACTTTCTCCGCTTTTAGACTCTTTTGCCCCATTTTTCTGCACTAGAAGTGCGCACTCTCTCCGCTTTTAGACTCTTTTGCCCCGTTTTTCTGCGCTAGAAATGCGCACCCCCTCCGCTTTTAGACTTTTTTGCCTAGTTTTTCTGCGGTAGAAATGCGCACCCCCTCCGCTTTTAGACTCTTTGGCCCGTTTTTCTGCGCTAGAAATGCGTATCCTCTCCGCTTTTAGACTCTTTGGCACGTTTTACTGCCCTAGAAATGCGCACCCTCTCAGCTTTTAGACTCTTTGGCCCGTTTTTCTGCGCTAGAAATGCGCACCCTCTCCGCTTTTAGACTCTTTGGCCCGTTTTACTGCGCTGGAAATGTGCACTCTCTCCGCTTTTAGACTCTTTTGCCCCGTTTTTCTGCACTAGAAATGCGCACTCTCTCCGCCTTTAGACTCTTTTGCCCGTTTTTCTGTGCGAGAAATGCGCACCCTCTTCACTTTTAGACTGTTTGCCCCGTTTTCTGCGCTAGAAATGCGCATCCTCTCCGCTTTTAGACTTTTTGGCCCGTTTTTCTGCGCTAGAAATGCGCACCCTCTCCGCTTTTAGACTCTTTGCCCCGTTTTACTGCGCTAGAAATGCACATCCTCTTCGCTTTTAGACTCTTTGGCCCGTTTTTCTGCGCTAGAAATGCACACCCTCTCCGCTTTTAGACTCTTTGCCCCGTTTTACTGCGCTAGAAATGCGCATCCTCTCCGCTTTTAGACTCTTTTTCCCGTTTTTCTGCGCTAGAAATGCGCACCCTCTCCGCTTTTAGACTCTTTAGCCCGTTTTTCTGCCCTAGAAATGCGCACCCTCTCCGCTTTTAGACTCTTTTGCCCGTTTTTCTGCGCTAGAAATGCGCACCCTCTCCGCTTTTAGACTCTTTAGCCCGTTTTTCTGCGCTAGAAATGCGCACCCTCTCCGCTTTTAGACTGTTTGCCCCGTTTTTCTGCACTAGAAATGCGCACCCCCTCCGCTTTTAGACTCTTTGGCCCGTTTTTCTGCGCTAGAAATGCGCACCCTCACCGCTTTTAGACTCTTTTGCCCCGTTTTTGTGCGCTAGAAATGAGCACTCTCTGCCCTTTTAGACTCTTTGGCCCGTTTCTGACACCTAGCGTTCAAACGTTGAATCTCACATTATAAAAACCTGCTTAACAGCGGGCCAACTTTCATTCTATCTCTAAAATACCTCGCGGGCCGCTCCAAAAAAGGAAACGGGCCGCACCTGGCCCAAGGGCCGTAGTTTGGACACCCCTGCCGTAGAGGCTTAGGTACCGGTACAGCCTAGCCTTCGGCACCACTGCCGCGTCCAGCCGGGAGAGCGTTCGGTGCTCAGCAGGTACCTTATATTTTCTTTATAACTGGTTTTACTCTCCCATTAATTTATATTAGGCTAACAAATTAATTCTATAAAAATGATAATAGTTTTTTGTGTAATAGTGTAATATAATGATATATTTGTCCTACATCTTACAATTACATTTGGTCACATCTAAAACACATTTAAAATATCAAAATAAATTATCGGATTTATCAAAATTGCAATATAAATGCCCCACTCAAATAAACTAAATAATCTTAAAAACACTGTATTATTTTTAGTTTAGACCATCAATTATAGTTATATAATTATTAGTCTCATGTGAGCCATTTATAGGATCGTCCCTAATTTCATTATATATTTTTTTTTTCTTTCCCTTATTTTTACAGTGTACAGTTGGAACTAATTCAATAAACAAAACTCTAGGTTGACACGCATATAGTGCATAATATTATGCTTTACACTATATTTGATAATACAGAGACAGTCCTCCTGCATCAGTAAAAGGTTTATTTCCTTTATTCATCACTGGAACTGATTGTATTTATGTTCCTCCAATATAGGCAAGGCCGCGGGTAGAGACGCCTCGCAAAATCTAAACACAGTATTATTTAACTTTAAAAATACAGTATTAATAAGCTTTAGGTTATATTTTATTTTTATTTTTTACTCAGTAATTGGGAGTTTTTCAATGTAGCGAAGTAAATTACTTGTGTCAAAATGAACTTGAGTAAAAGTAAAATTACCTATTTTAAAAACTACTTTAAAAATGACAATTTACTCATAAAATCTACTTCAATCACAGTAACATGAGAAAATGTAATTCGTCACGTATGTCTATTTGTGTCCTTGTTGTATTGTACATATAGTGTCTTCCATTCTTTTATACTTATAATCTTATTTTCTGTACTTGCTGTAATTTTGGGAAGGAGAGTAACGTAATTTCAAATATCTGTATGTCCTGTACATATGCAGTATTGACCATAAAAACTACTTGACTTGACTTTTGAAATAAGGTGCTGTGGACTGATGAAACTACAGTTGAGTTATTTGGAGGGTGGTATGCATGGTGGAAAAAGAAGGCAGCACTGTGGATACTTTAACAAGACAATGACTCAAAACACTATTGAAAATCTCAAAATCAAATTTTTCTGTTGGAGTGCCCAAATGTATGCCTAATTTTGTTTAAAGAATTATTGCACACGTTCTGTAAATCCAATAAACCTTATTTCACTTCTCAAATATCACTGTGTTCATCTGCTACATGATATATTTAACTGAAATTGCTGATCTGAACAATCAATGATTATAAAGGGAAATGATGAAAATTATCAGGAGTGCCCGAACTTTTTCATACCACTGTATGTACTAAGGTATTCCTCATTAATTTTCTGAAATAATGGGAATTAAAGAGAGTTGAGGCTTCTGCTGGAGTAACAGTCTTTACTCTCCAGAAATTACATCACTAGATTTTAGAGCATTGCTGTGAGGATTCTAGAATTGCATTTAGTTACAAAACAAGCATTAGTGAGTTCAGGATCTTAGACGGTGACCACCTCACCTCTAACTGCTTAATTAATTTCAGAAGTACTGAATGGAGCACCATCATCCCACACTTTATACCACTCTAGCACACTCCTGGCACGGCTTATTCAACTGGCAGTACTTCTCCACAGGGACTAGACAAGCTGTGTGTTTGCATTTGCACAGTGTCAGCAATTTGATCTGTGTCAACAATGATTCCAGTACCTGAATGCATTTGTTATAAGGGGCTCCACTTATAACGTTTGCTCCACTAGCTACAATTTTTTTGTAACTGTAGGTTAAATGTCTATCAAATCAATTATTTACTAATTAATACCCCTCTTTACCATCCACAGCTCTGCTTTTCTGTCCAATGGTCAGAGATCCATGGCCATGGTGTCCATTCATCTCTGTGGGTGATGGTTTCTCCAGCTTTGGGAGAAAAGGGTGGCTCTCTGAGCCTTCCAAGCTGCTTCTATGTTTGAGTTTGGGCTTGGCTAGAGACCCAGATGTTGCCAGGATAGGAGGCAGGCAGGCCTGAAACTGCACAAAACACAACATGTCAAACTAATAAGCGATACAGTTTTTTATTGTCATCAGAAGAAGTTGGGACAATAAGGAAAATGCACATGACTTTTATTTAATTGCAGACGTTATGAACCCAAGACATTGCATGTTTTGTCTGTTCAATTTTTTTTTTTTTTAATGTATCCCATGCATTCATATCTTTCTGACCTACTACAGATTAAACAAAAGTTGGGATGGGGTCAATAAAAAATATGATTTTAAACCCATGATATCAAAACATGACTGTAATTATGATTTTGGTACAACAGCAGAATCCATGAAATGCTGAGGAGAAAAGCTGGGCAGAATATGGGTACCTCTGTGTTTACTTTGGTCAAGATAGGCGTCAAAGCTTAAGCAATAAAGGCTTGGCCAGAACAGACTGGAGTTTAGACTGGGGGAGGCTGAGATATGCTGGCTGAGAGCTTTAAAGCACTTAGATTGGTTTGGGCTCCGCTAATTGAAGTGTCTGGAAGCTTCTTTAGTTATACTTTGCTTCTTTCTTTTTGTTTTTTTGCTCATGATGCATCACACCAGAGACAACATAAATCAGGATCTCATGTAACTACGTTCACATTACCAGAGACTTAGTGACTCAGTTGTGATTTTTTTTGCTCAATGTGGTTTAGATTTGATTTTTTCATGACTTTGTGAACGTTCCAAATATGTTTTTTTTTTCAGATCAGATTTGAGTCACTTTCATATTTGTCCTAAATTGGATCTTATCCAATCCGTGAATGTGAACGGTGAATTAATGTGTCTTTTTGTTTTTGCGCATGCGCTATGTGGTTCTCTCTCGTACCCACACATCTCTTGGTGCAGCTATAGCTGCAAAAACAGCAAAAGCAAACCACCTGGCCTTTTTATCACCTCCTCAACATGAGCATGTACAGGGGCTGGACAATAAAACTGAAACACCTGGTTTCAGACCGCAATAATGTATTGTCCCGATGAACAGTTCTGGTGGAAACAGGATAGGTGAGGTGAACATTAAATTCTGCCGTGATTTGGGCAGCCGTGGTTTTATGTTTTTTCGATACAATCCGGGTTAGCACCCAAACATCCCTTTCAGCTTCCTCCTGAGTCCACAGTTAATCCTGTTGGATGTGGTTGGTCCTTCTTTGGTGATAGACTGACATTACCCTGGATACCGTGGCTCTTAAAAAATACACCCATAATGTTGTGTGCATTAAAATATTTTGAGCAAAACTGTGCTCTTACTCTGCTAACTGAACCTTCACACTCTTACTGGTGCAATGTGCAAGCAATTCATTTAGCCATGAAACCTCCCACACTAACATGACAGGTGTAATAGGATATAGCACTAAATCATTAACCAAACATATAATATCTTTGGTACATAGCGTCTGCACTCAAATAAAAGTCAAACAACAAAAAAGTAATTTTCATACTGTCCTTACTTTCACTGATCATTCAACTTTGGTCCAGAACAGTTAATATTGTTACTTTGGGAACTAAGCATAACAAAGGAGATCATAATAAAAAAAATAAAATAAAGCAGGCCACTGATAAATGACTGTTTGTTTGTGATGATCAGGTACTAAGAGCTATTTAAGACCTTCATACCAAAAGTTTACTGAGGCTTGTTTAAGCAACCTTCTCACAACAGTGTCTAAAGCTCACAGAACCCCACTCTGGTCTTTATGGGACTCACTCGTCTGTCCGCACTGACCAGAGGCAGCGTCTGTGTTCTGGTCAGGGGAAGGGGGCTCCTTTCTGCTGGCCACATGTTCTGCACCTGTCAAGACAGAGACAGAGGTGTATTTAAATATTATTGTACCAGATATAACATGTGAGGTCTGTTTAAACATGATTATAAATGCCCATATTTACCTGTGCAGGTGTGTAGCATATCTGTACAGTATGTTTACCTGTGCAGGTGTGTAGCATATCTGTACAGTATGTTTACCTGTGCAGGTGTGTAGCATATCTGTACAGTATGTTTACCTGTGCAGGTGTGTAGCATATCTGTACAGTATGTTTATCTGTGCAGTATATATGTATAGTATATATGTACAGTATGTTTACCTGTGCACGTGTGTAGTATATACGTGCAATATGTTTACCTGTGCAGGTGTGTAGCATGTCTTTACAGTATGTTTACCTGTGCAGGTGTGTAGTATATATGTGCAGTATGTTTACCTGTGCAGGTGTGTAGTATATATGGGCAGTATGTTTACCTGTGCAGGTGTGTAGTATATATGTGCAGTATGTTTACCTGTGCAGGTGTGTAGTATATATGTGCAGTATGTTTACCTGTGCAGTTGTGTAGTATATATGTGCAGTATGTTTACCTGTGCAGGTGTGTAGTATATATGTGCAGTATGTTTACCTGTGCAGGTGTGTAGTATATATGTACAGTATGTTTACCTGTGCAGTTGTGTAGTATATATGTGCAGTATGTTTACCTGTGCAGGTGTGTAGTATATATGTGCAGTATGTTTACCTGTGCAGGTGTGTAGTATATATGTACAGTATGTTTACCTGTGCAGGTGTGTTGTATATTTGTGCAGTATGTTTACCTGTGCAGGTGTGTAGTATATATGTGCAGTATGTTTACCTGTGCAGGTGTGTAGTATATATGTGCAGTATGTTTACCTGTGCAGGTGTGTAGTATATATGTGCAGTATGTTTACCTGTGCAGGTGTGTAGTATACAGGTGCTGGTCAACGAATTAGAATAATTTGAAATAGTGCAATCATGAAATTCTTTGAATGCATTTTTTGTGCAGAAAGCAAATCAGGTGTTCACCGCACCTGTCCTACTCGTTAGACTAATCACAGAACTCGTTACCTGGAAAAAAGTTTGCTCAGCTGAGCTTTCCAAAAGGCCTATTTAGGCCATTTAACTGTGACACTGTTGTTTTATTGAATTAGAATAATGGAGAAACCGTTTCATTGAATTAGAATAAATGCTCGAATTTTTGTTTTCTGTGAAGAGTGTTCACTGTGCAGTATAAAGTCAGGGTTGAGTAGAATTTCTAAGTTGTAAAATCAATCATGGGTAAGCAGCGCGACCTCTCAACCGGAATAGTGGCTCAAATTCAAGCCCTTCGCCAACAAGGCTTGACCCAAACTAAAATTGCTGAGCAGCTCGGCATCAGCCAGTCTTCCATCTGCAAAGCTCTCAAGAAAAACTGCAGCAAGCGCACCAACTGTTCCGGCGTCCGAAAAACTTCTGCTCGCGACAACAAGCAGCTGAGAAAGATCGCAGTCAGCAAGTCCACTTCCGAGCTCACCGACTTGTGGAACAAGCAGACCGGCGCTGACGTCTCCAGATCAACCACTTACCGTCGTCTGCGCGAACTCTGCTTCAAATCTCGCATTCCAGCAGTAAAACCGATGCTGAACAAGGAACAAATGGAGAAACGGCTGAAGTGGGCCAAAGAACACGGCGAGTGGACTGCTGAAGACTGGCAGAAAGTGGTCTTCAGTGACGAATCACGCTTCTGCATCTCCTTCGGTGACCAAGGTCCTCGTGTCTGGCGTCGTGGTGGCGAAACCTACAACCACGAGTGCGTGAAAAGATCCGTCAAGTTTCCCCAGAGCGTTATGCATGGGGATGCATGTCCGCTCGAGGTGTAGGGAAACTCTGCTTCCTCAAGAAGACTGTCAATGCTGCCGTATATCAAGATGTTCTGGAAACGTTCCTGATTCCGACTGTTGAGGAACAGTTCGGCGAAGAAGACTTCATATTTCAACAGGATCTTGCACCGGCTCATGCGGCAAAGTCGACCAAAGATTGGTTCACTAAAAAACAGCTTGAAGTTTTGGCATGGCCGGCCAACTCGCCTGACCTCAATGTCATTGAAAACCTTTGGGCCATCGTCAAGCGGAAAATTCGCGACAGAAAGCCTACTACGCTGGACCAACTGAAGCAGAACATCGCCACTGCCCGGGAAGCTGTGAGTGCGGAAACTTGCGACAAGCTGGTCAAATCGATGCCGCGGAGACTTCAGGCAGTCATACAAGCCAAGGGGGCAGCCACAAAATACTGAGAAAGTGATGATTGTAATTATAATAAAAATTATTCTAATTCAATGAAACGGTTTCTCCATTATTCTAATTCAATAAAACAACAGTGTCACAGTTAAATGGCCTAAATGGGCCTTTTGGAAAGCTCAGCTGAGCAAACTTTTTTCCAGGTAACGAGTTCTGTGATTAGTCTAACGAGTAGGACAGGTGCGGTGAACACCTGATTTGCTTTCTGCACAAAAAATGCATTCAAAGAATTTCATGATTGCACTATTTCAAATTATTCTAATTCGTTGACCAGCACCTATATGTGCAGTATGTTTACCTGTGCAGGTGTGTAGTATATATGTGCAGTATGTTTACCTGTGCAGGTGTGTGGTGTGTCTGCGAGGTGTGTATTGGCCGTGAATGTATTCTCATGGCTTGGGCGGCAAACTGAAGGCAGCTTGTGGTCTCAGTGACTGAGGATGACTGGGTCGCCACATTTACCAGCAGACACGTATAACAGTTTCCTCCTAGACTGTACCAAAAAACACAACAACCAGAACACAGCTTTAAACAAAGCCTTAAAGTGGACATAAAACATTTTGGTTTGTACAGGTTATCTAGGGGATTAAATATGATGGAACTTATTTGAGGGGGCGCCGCTATTTTGCCTGTGCAGCACTGGTGACGTCACAAGGTCGGTTGGTTGGTTGAAGTGCCAGGTATATTAGCTAGCGGTCAGGGTTAAGGAGAAGAGTTTGTTGGTTGCCGAGATTATAGATAAAGACGAAGCTGAATGGGGTTTTGATGAGATTCCTAGAAACCCAATGGCTTATGCTTTCAAGCCGGTGAGGAGACGAGACAGATTAACAGTACAAACTTGAGGAGCAGCCAGAGGTTACCGTACAAGTGGAAAGGGGCGGTAACACTTACTTTACCTTGTGCAGATGCAGTTCATTAAGACCATAGACTGTGTATAGCTGGACAGAGCATCAGCTCTCAAAAATGAAGCCACCACAGGTCTGGCGCCCCCTGCTGTTCGGTTACAGAAAGTTGTGTAAGGCTTGCTGGGTAGCTAGCTTCATCTAGATAACGTTAGCTACTTAGCTAGCATTGGTTAGCTATCTTTACATGGCTAGCATTAGCTATTTATCTAACTAACTTAGCTAGCTAAGTAAATAACTCTAGCTATGTTATCTTTTAACTGTCAGCTTATCCAGACTTTCGGTACCTCTTGCTGCTCTGCTGGGTGAGCGCGTTGTTTGGCTCATTCCTTGTGGCTCACAGCTGCTGCTTTCATAGTACCCTCAATCAGACAGTCTGTACAGCCCAGTTGTTCAGAGAAAGAAAAAATAAAAACGGAGGAAAAAAGCCTCGGACTTCAGCTTATTTGTCCAGCACTAATGCTCCTGACTCAAAAACCCTCTCCTCCATAGTCCTGGTCTAGAAAGTGCTCGCCACTAACCTCTAGCATTGCAGCTAACCGGAGGATTCTCGCGCTTCAGCGCCGCTAGCCACCGCTGAAGAACAGCTGTCCGCTTAAGAGGTGAGATATGAAAGTAAAAGTGAATCTTTCTCTCATTCTTCACCCTGTAAAATTTTACTACACCCAGTATTACTACACCCAGAGGCAAAAAAGTGGCCCCCCTTTGGTTTGGTTTGGCTTTTATTATCCATTGAGGAACTACTGTAGGCTTTAAGTTTATGTTAGTTAGGCTTTTGAGAACCAACCTCGTGACGTCACTTTCAGCACTGGGACAAGATGGTGCTGCGCTTACTTAAGGAAATGACATTTAGATTGGTTATTATTTTAATTCAGTTTCACTGACAACTGTTCAACTTTGAATTATTAATTTAAAGATTTGTTAGAGTAAAAAATACATCTTATGAATTATACTAAATACTTGAAGTGTTTAATGTCCACTTTAATATTTCATACAGCAGCAATTTAACTGACTACAGAAAAGCAAAATAAAATAAAAAAGTGTATTAATTAATTGATGTATCCTGTGTTTAGTCATGTGCTGCTTCAACATCTTCAGCAAAACTGCTGAAATGTACTAAATTGTGTATGATGAAGGTCATGATGTTTATGAAGATGAAGCTGATGAAGGTGACTCACCAGTCTCTCAGTGAGCGGGTGAGTTTAGACTCTCTGTAGGGAACATGTTGACATCCTGCAGAACTCAGAGAAAAGATCACCTGAAGAAATTCCAGGAAAAACTACATTAACTGAAATGAAACAACAAGTGTAACCATATCCACAGAACAATATAGCCATTTTATACAAACTCATCAGTTAATCTACAATGATTTAAAACCAGTTTAGACCCAAAATCTTCTCAGTCTCACATCGTATAAATACCCCTCAATCCACTCAGTTATTGCTGAGCATTGTTTGGATAATCCCCACTTTACGAAGCGTTTCTGATTCTTGTGTTTTGATCTCTTGTGTACTGACCTTGTTTTGTTTTTCCCATTTACCCTGAATTTTGCCTCTCCTCTGATATCACCTTGCTGTGACCCTGTTTTTTTGACGACTCTTTGTTTTGGGCTTTTTGATGTATGATGTATCTGCGTCTGAATTCTGCTTGAACATCACACCTGCATTTCATGCCTGCAACTTCATACTGCCTTCAAACCAACATATTTTCAACATCCAGGGACTTTTACACTTTTTTCAACAAGACAATGCCAAACCACATGCGGCAAACAATACACATTTGTAATGTGTTCCAGGCCTAAAATGCAGCAAATTATGTATTTTATTACAAATTAAAATAAAGTTAGCACGGCAAAGCATGAAATATATTGGGTTCATACTGTCCCCAAATAAAACTTTTCAGATTTATAGATAAACATAGTACAAAAGAAAGAAAATTTGTCTTTGATAGATCCAGATCAGTCAAATGTGGCATGCCCGTTCCTGAAACAAACGCAGACTGTAGACCACTGTACCACTGTAGCGGTGCCAATGCTCACCTGGGGAACCAGAAACCCAAGACAAGTGTCAATAGCAACAGCAAAATAAGCTGTTTGGCAATATCAGAGAAAGCTAATTTTCCTCTGCTCAGTCTGTCCAGCTTTTTTAAATCTCATAACCTTTGTTTTTCAGAAAAGGTCCACGGGACCTGCCTTTATCTGAAAGTAACCATGGTAACATGACCATTTTCAGGATCCTCTTGAACTCATTTTTTAAATGTGATCTCCACCCTCCACTCCCCCTCCTGAGCACAGAACACATTTAACACTTTAAAGTCTGAATTACAGCAGGGACAAACAACACATTATAACTTTATAGAACCTGTTTCATATACAGTGGTATAAAATGTGGGGGTATAATAAATCATTGGTTGTTCTGATCAGCAATTTTAGTTAAATATATCATATAGCAGGTGAACACAGTGATATTTGAGAAATGAAATGAAGTTTATAGGATTTACAAAAAGACCACTTTTAATCACACCACAGATTATCAATAATATTCTGGTCTGAGATGATCATTCCAGAACATTGTACTTGTTTCTCTACATGAATGTTTTAGTAGATTTGATCAGTGTCGTTGTCTTGTTGAAGTATCCAGCCCTGGCGCAACTTCAACTTTCTCACTGATTCTTGAACATTGTTCTCAAGAATCTGCTGATATTGACTGGAACCCATGCAACCCTCAACTTTAACAAAATTCCCAGTACCTGCACTGATCACACAGCCCCACAGCATGATGAAACCACAACATTTTCCATCATGCATACCATGCTGGCCTGTAGGAGCGGGTCTGTGGGTTGACTATAACTGTTCTCATCATATTTCTCATCTGATTATCTGAGATTTTTCTTGTTCTGCCACTTTAGACCTTAAATAGAACTGTATCTGTGATCTTCCATTTCCTCACCATGGTCCTCACAGTGGAAACTGCAGCTGAAATCTCTGAGAGAGATTTTTGTATTTTTTCTCTAAACCAGGATGTTGAACAATCTTTGTTTTCGGCTCATTTGAGAGTTGTGTTTTGAGGCTCCCATGTTGCTGCTCTTCAGAGAAGATGCAAAGAGTAGAACAACTTGTGATTGGCTCCTCAACTCTTTCTCATAATTAGATTCACCCGTGTACGTAGGTCAAGCCTGGACCCCTAAACAAGGGCCACAACCATATTAGCTCCAGGGGGCAGTGTAGCGTGTCTGACCTTTCAAAAAATTTCACTGTGTATACGTACAGAAAATATAAAAACATACAGGCACATTATTAACACGTTATTCATATGTGTGTTTATGGTTAATATTACAGCACCTGAACACAATTAAAACTTTACTCACGTTTCTGAAGATGGTGAGAGAGCGTTTGAGAGTTTTGGCCTCCTGCGGATTTTCTGGAATCACATGGAAACTCCTCCTTACATCCTGAGATACAGAACTGCGGTATGCAGCCTTTCACAACACACACACACACACACACACACACACACACATACAGATAATAAAGAGAATAAAATGAGTAAGTGAAAGAATAAGAGGGGCAAGCACTATAAGTTATTTAGTACTCACTATGAATTTTATACCATCTACAAATTAATCTACTATGAATTATTCAGTATCTATGAATTACTCAGAGATTACTATAAATGTATGATGTTACAATGAATACAGATATGCAGCCATATGGAAAAATATTCTAGAGCTAAAGACAGAGAGAAAGTGTATGTGTGTGTGTGTGTGTGTGTGTGTGATTAATCTTACTTTTGCTGAACTCGCAAGATCCACCTAAGAAAGGAAAGAGATGTGTTTTCACTAAGGAAATATTTAAACACGTACACACACACACACACACACACACACACACACACAAAGCAGTGATGTTTTAGAAGAATGTCTGGGTGCTATCAACTTACCAGAGTGAGCTTGCCAAATGTTAGAGGTCCCTCTACAAAGCACACACACACACACACACACACACACACACACAGACTTGTTGTATTGCTTTATATTTAGATCTGTATTATACATGCTGTTGTTGTCACACTAAAGCCTTGTATCTCCAAAACAGCAGTTTTACATGAAAAGAAAAAACAAATCTATGCAAATTGAAATTAGAAATTATTAGAAAAGTATTATTATTAACTTAGAAAAGTCTGAACACAAACACACACTAGGGTGGATCCTCTTGTTAAAAACAACACAGAGTGAGAGCAAGGGCTATCCGGTATGCTCTTATCACCCAACAATAACACACACACAAACTTGAGGGGGCTGGAGCTCTGCTAGATTACCGGTTGTGTAAGTGTGTGATGGATGTGATGAGAAGAGGTTGCTTTCAGTAAAGTAAAGAATGCAGTAATTGGGACATTTGGAGGATGTTTAGTTTCAGTCCACCTAAGTAAACTGACATGCCACATGTTACAAGACAGGAACTAGTTACCATGACTTTTGCTGTAACTTCCGGAAGTGAAAGAACACTGCGCTGAACTTCTGGACATGCCGTCAGGGTCTCCTATATTGAATATTAATGCACATTGAGGGAGTCACTTCTTCTATCAATGTGACAATTACCACCCACTGCACCATAAGACCATAAGAAAAATGGTCTACTCTGCCTTCAGGTCATCTCTTCTATGATGTATTGTTGGTACACGAATAACACTGAGGTTCAATGAATGTTAAAATGCCTGGAAATGAAATGTCCCATCCATCTGGCACCCACTGCCATCTCTGTGGAGGAATGTTGGTTCACCCTTCTTTGCAGAATTGTTTTAATTCAGCCACATTGGAGGGTATTGTTTAAGATTATCCACAGCATCTCCATCAGACCTTTTGTTTTTTGAGCCATTCAGAGATGGACTTGCTGGTGTGCTTCAGGATTATTGTCTTGCAGCAAAACCCAAGTACACATGAGCTTGAAGTCACAAACTGACAAACCACTATGTTTAAAATTTTCACTTTTCTTTTGTTAGCCAGAATATTTTCACAAAGTCCAGGGGATCATCAAGATCATCAACATATTTACATATCAACATACAGTACTGGTTTTTGCTTTGACTTTGTAACATTTTCCAGACTAATAGATGATCAATGACTTTCTTCTCATCTGTTTTTGAATTCCTTCACATCGGGGCATAATGTGCTGCTTTTTGAGATCTTTTATCTGTTTTATGTTGTCAGACAGGTTCTATTTCAGTGAATTCTTGATTCTACAGGTCTGGCAGTAATCAGACCTCTTTTTTATATTTACTCTTATTTACTTGTACTGTTATTTTTGTCTGATATTAAACATTTTTTTTATTAATCCCTGGCCACTATCCATTGGCTCCATTGGCTATCCATGTTTCCATTTATAGCAAAAAAAAAGGATTCAAATAGGTCACCATTCCTTCCCTCCTGCCACCCATTTTCCCAAAACTTAAGCTATGTATGGAGGATTACCCAAAGTTAAGGTTATCAGAACATGAATAAGGTGCACATAGACATAAACAGACATAGACAAACATTAACAGAGGTACACAGACAGGATTGACAAAGATCAACACTACAAAATATATATTGGAGTTACAATTCCTACGCTGTCATAAGAAAAATACCTAGTTATATAGCATACAAAATAGAGTAGTCCTTCCAAATTTAGTATGTTGTGGAAAAAGTGGGAGTTAGCTCTTAATGTATTGTTAAAAGTATGAACAAGTTTCATCAAAAAGTTTTGTACTGTTTTTTAAATATGCTGTAATTCTCTCCAGGTTACAATGATCTGTAAGCAGGTTAAGCCAGTGATTTACAGAAATTTGAGTTCTGTTTTTCCAGTTAAGTAGAATTCCTTTTTTATAAACGTTAAGAGATATAATTAAAAAGCATCTAATATATTTGGGGGCTGTTAATGAGGTGGTGTCATTAAATAGTGCTATGATGACCAGACCCAGGATCTCAGATAACCTGCCCATGACCAAAAGGCTTGAAAATAGTTAACTATTAATGCTGGGCAGTATGGGCATTTGTTACTGTGGCTTAATCAGTCAGTCGTGTAATGGAATCTATGAAGGATTTTATATTGTATAAACTGCAGTTTGAGGATATGTTACTACAGATAAGTTGCCAATTAAGGTCACAAGCTTGTTTTATATATGCTGACCATTTTTAATGGGAATGGATATTTTTCTATTTACATTATATATATGTTATATAAATTCACCTTGTTTAAGTAACTTTAAATGAAAAGCTAAAACATGGTTAGGAAACTTTGAAGAACTGACAGTTTTCTTTATACTGTCTTTGATCTGAATATGCTGACAAAACAGTGATCTGGTAATTTATATTTTCCTTTTCAAAGGTCATAAGCAGGTCATTAGTATATAACTGTCAGAGGCTGGTTACTCCTCTCTGTCTCCAAGATGTGAATGGAAAAGGTTTGTTATTGATTAGAAACATAGTGTTATTCCACAATGGGGTGTGTTCTGAAGGGGAGAAGCGGTAATTGATTATTCCATTGGTCTTCCAAAAAGCAGTCAGAGTGGTATTTATTGTGGTGTACTGGTAACAGCTTGTTGATTTTAGAGTTTTATCTATAAATGGAATACTGTTGATATTAAATTTCTCAAATAAGATTTTTTCAGTATTTAAGCATGATTGGTTCGTATTATCTATCCAGTGTCAAATGTAGAGTAGTTGTGAGTTATAAGGATAAATGTAGGCTATTTCATCTTTCTAGGTTGGCTTGTAATGCGGACAATAAAAGTTCAAAATTAAGTTTATACAGACCTTTGAGGTTGGAGGAAATATGTATAGCAAGATATTTAATAGAACGTGCTTCATATTTAAATTGGGTGCTGGTATCCCAATCAAACCCACCTAAGGGCAAAATCTTTAGAGTAAAAAAAAATTAATAGAGTAGCCAGACACATTACTATGACTATTAATTAGATTCTGGACTGATTGGGGTGATTCAGATAGATCTGAGATATAGAGTAAAATATCATCTGCATATAAACTTATTTTATGATGATATGATTGAGACTGAATACCTGATATTTTTTACACTGTCTAATAGATGCAGAAGGGGTTCAGTAAAAAGTGCAAATAATAATGGAGATAAGAAAGAGTCTTGTCTACTTCTTCTATGAAAGGCAAATAGTTTGGACTTGTGTCTGTTTGTTAGAACAGAGGCAGTGGGCAAGGTATATTATATCTATATCCAATTTCTAAAATATGATCTAAATCCAAAATGTTTGCAATATGGTGAAGAGAAAAAGCAATTCCACTCTTTCAAACGCCTTTCCAGCGTCCAGTGACGCTACTATGAATGGTGTCTTATTGTCTTCTTGTGTTTTCTGAGGAGTGTCTCCCTTTAGTAAATCCGGTCTGATCGGTCTATTAGTGAGGAAATGACAGTTTCTAATGGATAAGGCTTTACCCATCATTTTTATGTCTGCATTAATAAGTGATATAGGACGATAGATAGATAAAATGCAGTTATGTCCCAACACATGAACACAGCACTTAATTCACTAATTCTAAAACCAGATAAAAATCCATCCTGATGGATTTTTATCTGGTTTTAGAATTAGTGAATTAAGTGCTGTGTTCATGTGTTGGGACATAACTGCATTTTGATACATTTCTGAGATTACTTTAAAAAATAAAGGTGCGATAAGAGACCAGAAATGTTCATAAAATTCTGCTGGGTCCAGGTGATTTCTGATTTTGCATTAGATGAGCATTGGTGAGAGGTTTGTCTAGTAATTTTGCCTGATTATTAATTATTTAGGAAGGGTGACACTCATCTTTTACCTGTTCAGGTGGTGGTTTTAGAGATTAGCAAAGAATGATCTAAATGTGTCAGTAATTACTGAGGGGTCCTGATTATGGTTCCCAGAGATTCTTTAGTTGATTAGCTAGGAACTTTCCAGTTTTATTTCCATATTCAAAATGCTGAAGTCTGAGAATAGTAAATTCAATCTTTTAGTTTATAATAGTATTAAGTTCTTGACAAGTTTTAAGAAGTTCTTTAAGAACTGCATCATTTGGTGTTTAAGAGACAAGTTGGTCCAATCTCCTCAACTCATTTTGCAAGTATTGTTCTTTTTTATTAAACTATGTATTAGAACTAGTAAGTTCTGATATTAAACTATGTTTGATTATCTTAAAAATGGGGGCACATATTTTTTCACGGCACTGTACATACGTACAGACTGATACATACATAATAAGTCTGTTTGTGCTCACCGTTATCAGACTGGTCTTTTGTGTTTGTGATCATGATGTTGAACACCATGTGAGACTTGCTGGCAAAATCACCCTTCGAAACACCTGCACAGAAACACAAAGTTTGAAACAAAGCCATGTATTGACAATAAAAACTACTTGACTTGACTTGACTGGATAAAGCTCCATCATCCCTCCAGAGAACTCAACAAACCAATACTGGGGGTTTTATTCCACACCACCCATTCTTAGTGGTGCTTAGTGTCCCGTTCTTTTGGTTAATGCCGTGGGGCACCTTAAAGCACCAGTACGCTGTATAAATACATACAAGGTGGAGCTACTAATACAATCAGGTCTCTATTCACCTGTGTTCCTGTGGGCAGTCCCACTGTAGTATACATGCAGTAGTTCCTGGGAGGAGCTCACCTCCACCTCTCTCAGCCCTTCCAGAAGCACTGCTTCCTCTGTGTCATGAATACGGCACACCTCGCTCACCTGAGGCTCCTGAACAGGTAGAAGAAATATGTTACGTAGAAAATTGCTTTTGAACCTCTGAAGAATGAAGAACTGTCCTGTCGTTCTCTCCTCATCACCTACATAAGCTGTGTCTCTCTACACTCCATAGTGATTGCTTTGTAGAAGAGCATGAATCAGGCATTTGGCGAGTTGCTTTTTAAGATTTCTGTGACAAATTCTGCATCTCTGCCAGAATCCAACTCCTCTTAAATGCAGCCATGTCACATAGCAGAGTAAGCATACCAGACTTCAATTAAAATCCTTTTATTTCTGTTGATAAATAAGGGTTAATCTACAGTTACTGTAGATACAGTAATCAGCAGTGAAATCTGTTATAACCATATTGATGCATGAACCAAGCTGCAAGTGAACCAAACCAGGGTCCAGCAGGTTTTTATTGTCCTTTGGCCTAACCTGTATTTCACAACAACTTTAAACACACTATTTGACTTCGAACCAACCTGAAAAATGTGAAAGATCAAACAAGGTAGGTGATAAAACACACCTAGTACAGGGGTTAGACAATGACACTGAAACACCTGGTTTTAGACCACAGTAATTTATCGTCCCAACGGACAGTTCTGGTGGAAACAGGAGAGTTGAGGTGCACATTGAATTCTGTCTTTCAGACAGCTTCCTCTTGCATCCACAGTTAATCCTGTTGGATGTGGTTCGTCCTTTTTGGTGGTATGCTGACATTACCCTGGATACCGTGGCTCTTGATACATCTTGGCCACAGATGCGCCAGCGAGACGTGCACCAACAATTTGTCCTCTTTTGAACTCTGGTATGTCACCTATAATGTTGTGTGCATTGCAATATTTCTCTTACTGGTGCAATGTGCCATTAATGAAGATTGGCCACCAGGCTGCTCCAATTTAGCCATGAAACCTCCCACACTAAAATGAAAGGTGTTTCAGTTTCATTGTCCAACCCCTGTAAATGTTAATATTTGGGGGGTTAATATGGCTAGGAATGAATCAAAGCATAGCATATAGGTAGCTTGCGGGTGGTTTTAGTCTTTAAAAGCAATGTTAACGTTGTTTGGATCATTCTTCAGAAAAACCATAGACAGTTTGTAGAACTCACTCACCAGCAGGTCATAGATCTTCTCATTGGAGATGTGGTAGAAGGATGCTCTGACTACAGTACAGTGAGAGTACTCTGGAGCTGAAGAAGTTCAGTAACATTAAGGATGGGTTTCTGAATTTGGTTTCATTCAATTTCATTTCAATCAACATTGCAATGAATGAGAGATTATACATTATGTCCCCAAATGTTTGTGGACACCCTTTTTAAATAAAGGCAGCATTCTTCTGTTTTGCTGATTTGCAGATGTGCAAATTAACAGACACCACTTGTCTAATCCAGGGAGAGAATTGTTGCCAATAGAACAGGACCCTCTTATTCTTATTCTGTTGGCCTATAGGCATCATGCAGCTCGTGCAACCTAATTTCCATTTAGAGGTATTGGTAAGGGGCTGGACCCCAATTTGATATAATCATATTTCAGTATCAGAACCCTCCTAAGTGACCCATGAAACCTGTAAAATATAGTACACATATCATATCAAGTATAACTCTAACCAGCACAAAGACATTCATTCAACATTGATTCATTCAGCTCAGAGACACCATTACCATCACCAGTTAGCTGTGTAAATTCTTGTTTTTAAGTGTTTTATGATTGGATTCAGTGGCATGATAAGTGTTAGTTACATTCTATAATTACCCTCCCACCTATGCCCCACAGAATTATTATATTTTATCGACTGAAATCAAGAAATACCTTGTGATAAAAAAAATTGGCCATATCATCCAGGACTAATTTGTAGTGAGAAGGACAAACTACAAAAGTTGGCCATCTGAGGGTCATGTTAAGTGGAGGATAGTCCATAAGATATTGAGCCATGAGATGTTCAGAAGCCCTTAAATCACTAGCTCAGTGAAGCACTTTAAGCACCATCACTTTTTCAGTTAGGTTTCTTGTGGAATTGTGCTTCAAATACAGAACTTTATGTTAACCAGATTAGTTAAGGTTAGGTCAATATTACCTACAGGTGCTGGTCAACGAATTAGAATAATTTGAAATAGTGCAATCATGAAATTCTTTGAATGCATTTTTTGTGCAGAAAGCAAATCAGGTGTTCACCGCACCTGTCCTACTCGTTAGACTAATCACAGAACTCGTTACCTGGAAAAAAATTTGCTCAGCTGAGCTTTCCAAAAGGCCCATTTAGGCCATTTAACTGTGACACTGTTGTTTTATTGAATTAGAATAATGGAGAAACCGTTTCATTGAATTAGAATAAATGCTCGAATTTTTGTTTTCTGTGAAGAGTGTTCACTGTGCAGTATAAAGTCAGGGTTGAGTAGAATTTCTAAGTTGTAAAATCAATCATGGGTAAGCAGCGCGACCTCTCAACCGGAATAGTGGCTCAAATTCCGTCTGCAAAGCTCTCAAGAAAAACTGCAGCAAGCGCACCAACCGTTCCGGCGTCCGAAAAACTTCTGCTCGCGACAACAAGCAGCTGAGAAAGATCGCAGTCAGCAACCGGTTCAAGTCCACTTCCGAGCTCACCGACTTGTGGAACAAGCAGACCGGCGCTGACGTCTCCAGATCAACCACTTACCGTCGTCTGCGCGAACTCGGCTTCAAATCTCGCGTTCCAGCAGTAAAACCGATGCTGAACAAGAAACAAATGGAGAAACTGCTGAAGACTGGCAGAAAGTGGTCTTCAGTGAAGAATCACGCTTCTGCATCTCCTTCGGTGACCAAGGTCCTCGTGTCTGGCGTCGTGGTGGCGAAACCTACAACCACGAGTGCGTGAAAAGATCCGTCAAGTTTCCCCAGAGCGTTATGGTCTGGGGATGCATGTCCGCTCGAGGTGTAGGGAAACTCTGCTTCCTCAAGAAGACTGTCAATGCTGCCGTATATCAAGATGTTCTGGAAACGTTCCTGATTCCGACTGTTGAGGAACAGTTCGGCGAAGAAGACTTCATATTTCAACAGGATCTTGCACCGGCTCATGCGGCAAAGTCGACCAAAGATTGGTTCACTAAAAAACAGCTTGAAGTTTTGGCATGGCCGGCCAACTCGCCTGACCTCAATGTCATTGAAAACCTTTGGGCCATCGTCAAGCGGAAAATTCGCTACAGAAAGCCTACTACGCTGGACCAACTGAAGCAGAACATCGCCACTGCCTGGGAAGCTGTGAGTGCGGAAACTTGCGACAAGCTGGTCAAATCGATGCCGCGGAGACTTCATGCAGTCATACAAGCCAAGGGGGCAGCCACAAAATACTGAGAAAGTGATGATTGTAATTATAATAAAAATTATTCTAATTCAATGAAACGGTTTCTCCATTATTCTAATTCAATAAAACAACAGTGTCACAGTTAAATGGCCTAAATGGGCCTTTTGGAAAGCTCAGCTGAGCAAATTTTTCCAGGTAACGAGTTCTGTGATTAGTCTAACGAGTAGGACAGGTGCGGTGAACACCTGATTTGCTTTCTGCACAAAAAATGCATTCAAAGAATTTCATGATTGCACTATTTCAAATTATTCTAATTCGTTGACCACCACCTGTATATAAACAGCAAATTTAAAAAATATTAACCTGTAACTGTGGTGTTAAATGCATTATAGTTAAACATTTGGGTGAAACTAACTTTTATGCTGGTCCACCTCAGCTGAGGGGGGGGGGGGGGTGGGGGAGGTAAATATATTTAATAAAAGGGCACTAAGACCCAAACGGGCAGGTGCTCAAGCACCCTCCATCCCCCCTCTGCATGTGCCTGGTAAATTATTCAATGCCACTAACACTGCTATTATGCCACTGAATCCAATCTGATCCTCACACCAATGCTCCAAATTAGAAAAAGTAGAAAAACTCCCCTGGGTAGTACAGACAGTAGAGACAGTTACTCCAACAAGGACACATTCTTTTTAACAAACAAAAATGAATTAAGAAAATTGTCCAAATATTTTTGTGAGTTTTATTCTAATTGGCTTGTTGAAAGACTCCTGAGAACTGCAGCGTGAGTGGGCAGGGCTAAACTCAAGTATGCAGAATGGGTGAGGATATGTTAATTGAATTGGTTGTTATGACCACAGACAAACACTGTCCCAAGGATACAGCTGAAGATGTCATCAGCAGCCCAGCTGATGATGCCCCTCAGTCTGCCACAGGGGTCCCTGCTGTTAGGGGGCCTGTATGCAATTACACACCCATTATATCCCTTCATTAAATACTCCAGCAAGGGCTGAAGGGAGAGAGAAAGAGAGAGGGAGAGAGGGAGAGATTGCCATTATTATAATATGTAATCTGAGTAGCAGTGATAACACAATGTTTCCTATTGGTGGGAGCAGCTGGAGGGCTGGGTAGCGGTGGTGTTAAAGGACATTTGGGGGTTAATATACACTACCGTATTTTTCGCACTATAAGGCGCACCTGATCATAAGGCACACTATTAATAAACCTCTATTTTCAGACATAAGGCGCACCGGATTAATAAGGCACATTATGCAACACTTTTATTAAAATCAAAACGAGCGCTGGATGTTAATTTACACAGATTTCTCTTTGGGTGAGTAAAGACCTTTTGTTTATTTACAGTAAGCTTAGATATCCCTATACTCACCGTGCCAGCTCTGCTCCACAGCTCAATGCTGGGAAGGTTTTATACTCCTCTAGTCTACGCCTTGCATTAGCCAATAGCAATCAAAAATTTGGGTGCAACTAACTTTTGCCAGTACTTCTTAGCAGTGCAGACAGAACAAGCTGTGTGTTAGGTGTGGAGTTACACATCTCTGTTAGTAATGAGTGCAGCTTAAAGTAGTTAAATGGAACATTCATTGGGGGTGTACACCCACTTTAAGACATGTAGCATACCTGGGCTGTTGACTCGTACACATCTCTGAGAGAAGCTTCTTCATCACAAACAGCATCAAACTCCAGAACATGAGCATGATGACCCTACACACAAACACACACACACACACAACAATCATAACACTTTTAATCTACAACAGTATCTGAGACAGCGTTTTGTTGCTGTCTCATCCTCTGAAACTGCACTCGAGTCTGGCTTATCCCAGTTCTCAGGTAAATGCTCCGTATATGCAGCGTACTTTGGTAGTATAGCGCTGTACCCGTGAGTTACTGTTTGTTTTGGTTTCAGTTTAACTCCTCAGTGGGAATTGTTGGCGTCTGACCAATTGTAACGCTGCCTGACGGCATTTTCATCAGCTCTGTAAGTATACGAACCGCTTATCTAGTCAGGGGGTAGTAAAATGGGTTTAAACTTTATATTTATGCCTTCTGTGTTTTTAATTTAGCGGGTCCAGCCGATCTGGTGTGATTACTGGCTGTTGCATGAAGATAGCATCCTGTAACGGTGAAATAAGCTGCCGTTTTGCCTCCAGAGAAGTTTAATGAAGCTCTAAGACACTTTTATTCTCTTAAGTGTGTTGATAACTGTTGTGGGAACCGATATCATTCTGTGCTGAATTATCGGACTGCAGCTTGTGCTCATGCACACTGTTTTATAGCTGAAAAGCTCTACTCTTACTTACTTACTATTTGTTTATAAAACTCCGTCTACTATCAGTGCAACTATATTACACCTGTGGTGTATGCATTGTTATTTTTGTGCACTGATGCTTCATCTGTAAATTGTTTGCTGTGTGCAATAGTTAATCCAATCTAAACTGTATTTTGAGCCATTGTATTGTGGTCCTTTTTATATTTCTGATTTTATTTGGTAGTTGTGGAGTAGGTGCATGAGGGATCCAGGAGGGGAGATTGAAGTATTATTTTCACTTTGCTTTACTGGTTGGGATTTGATTTATTTTCTTGCACGGGTGACTTTTGTTGTGATTTTGATATTTTTTAGTTAAATTTTGGCCCCCACCTGGTGAGCTTCAGCCCTACAACAATTAAAATAATTAGCTTCTTTGTAATTTCTTAACTCAAATGACCTGTTGTTGATTTTAATGTGTTTTTGAGCATTGAGTGGGTCTGGTGATATTAATATTAAAATTTTCTTTGTTTTGCAGCCGTGTGTATCTGTCTATCTATCTATCTGTCTATCTCTATCTATCTATCTATCTGTCTATCTCTATCTATCTATCTATCTCTATCTATTGTTGTTTTTTTTTTTTTTTTTTTTTTTTTTTTTTTTTTTATAAGCCTATTTTGATTAATAAAATCTTTTTGGTTAATTGAAATCCTTGTCTTTGTACTTTCTGGTACCCACGAACCTGAAGTGTTAAATTTCTTTGGGTGCAATTCCCAAAGTGGCGTAGTTGGCTGCACTGGTGTAAGGGTAACTAAGGTATTTACATAGTTTAGGTAAATTAATTATTTTTATTAAGTCCTACCGCTCGCTCCCCGCCACATATGCAGAGAAACAAACAGACTGTAAACATGGGTTGTCGTCTCCTTAGGTCATGTAAGATAAGGTACGGACATTGCATTATATCAGAAGCAAAAGTGGTTCGTGTCTAAAAGAATGTAACATGAATTTGAGTTCAACGCAGTTTTTTAAGAAGTTTGACCAGTACTTTATTCCCCACCTGTAACATTATACATAATACTTATTAATGTCAAACATGATACATGTCAATGCAGCCAGTAGAGCAGTGCATACACATGTTTCTCCACATCCTCCACAAAAAAATCCTATCATGACAGACCTACATGTGTGTGGTCAATCAGAGCTGCACTCACCCTGCCAGTTTGGAGAGTGACTGTGTTAAGCCCTGAAACTCTGACTGTCGCTTGCGGCTCGGCTGCAATCAAACACAACGCAACAAATGAATAATTGAGTGAATGAATAAAAGGCTGATTAATCATTAAATGGATCAAATAAACTATTAAATGAATAAACTCATTTAACTTAACATAAAAGAAGTAATGATTCATTTAATATTCACTCATACATGGGAGCCAGGACTTAAAATCCAACCTGTGTCTGTCTGTTCTGGTGGGCAGAGGCGGAGAACCACCCTGAAGTTTTTCACAGTTTGTTCTCTCTCCATCTGAAGGTCATCCTTTACTCCCATAATCCTCCTCTCAGCTTCTGCCCAGTGCCCAGTCAGCGCTGACCATCTTCACAAATCAAAGGTGAAGATATCCGAATTCACACAAAAAGTAAAACATACCAGCAAATGTATATTGTCCAAATGTATGTCTATCTGCTCTTTCAGTATTTACTCTTGTGAGAAGGCTTTAGACTGCAGGTTGGAACACTGCTGTGAGAAATATTTGATGGCATTCAGCTGTTGATTAGTTGCATAATTTGTTTCCAAGTCTCCCCAAAAACACACAATCATCACTTCAGAGAACTCACAGCTCCACGGCTGAGGAAATTTAAACCCAAGTAGTGCAACCTTGGTAAGGATTACAGTCATTTACAGTCTGTAGTCAAGGTACACCATGTATCATGTTGTGAGTTTGTGTTTGTTTAGTGTAATTTAGTTGTAGCACACGACCCCCTACCCCAGCACCAGGAGGGTTTACATTAAGAATGAAACACATAATCAATAATATAATAGAATGTGATGTAATACAATATAATTGTCATTATCAGAATAGTGTCCCATAACTTAAAACAAAATGTTTTTTTTGTTCTTTTGTCGATTTGTCACATTTATATATGATAAAGAACGTATATCTTTCCAGCTTAATCACTGTTTATTTATTTTCTTTTTATTTTCTGTCATACATGCGTCTACCCTTGAGTCATGAACTACTTTAGAAAACATATTTATGATTTAGATTTTCTAAAAGTGTTTAATGACAGGATGGAAAGCTTAAGCTAAGTGTGAAGACAATAAGAGCAATATTAAGTGGAATTAATCTTATTAATTAGTCCCTTCAGTCCCTTGAAAATAAAACAATATGAAGGTTGAGATGTCACTAATGTAAAATGTTACTTTATTATTTTTGGACACATTAAATAGCTTGATATTTTTATTAAAATAGCTAGAGGAATAACTGTAATAATCAAGGGTTCCCAAGCTTCTTAACACATCGCAAAACTTTTTACAGCCACGAGGGATACACCAGGCATTTATTCAATATCATTCAACATTAAAAAAATGTACAAGGCTATATGCTTAATAATAAAATGTATTTTATTTTTATTTTAAAAAGTTATTTTGTGTGCACATATATGCATGTAATTTCCTGAGAACAGAAATGACATCTTTTTGGTAGAATGGCCCTTATTTTGTTATATTGTTTTTTTCATTAATTTTATTTCTATTTTTCCCCATTTTCTTCCCAATTTTGCACAGATAATTACTCAACCCACTCATTAGGACTCCCCCTATCACTAGTGATGCCCCAACACACCAGGAGAGTGAAGACTAACACATACAGTACCTCCTCTGATACATGTGAAATCATCCACCACCTCTTTTTGAGCTGATGGCAAAGCTGCATGGTGGCAGCTTTGGTGGCAGCTTTAGACCGCTGGACCACTCGGCTCCCACTCTCTTTTTCTGTTTTATATACAATTTACATCAGCTGCCTTCTTGTAACAAATCAACATATTGTCACAGTTTTAAGGCCTTTGCTGTTCTTAACTGAACAGTACATTCAGATTGATTAGTCTGTTTTAGAGGACCCGAGCTTTAGTGCAGAAACTCATTTCAAATGCATCCGTGTATGTGGCTCAGCAACAGCATAGGCTTGACTGGGAAGTAGAAAGGGCCAACTGTAAAGTTAGTTTTTACATTAATGTGCCTTTTTGATGTCATGTGTTTGCAGAAGTGAAGGAGGATTAATAAAGGGACCATAGGAATTTTTTAAGCGTTGTTGTGGGAGGGGCACTTGTCCCCATTGCTCCCCTACAACCACCACTGGGTATCCACACTGCTGTATTTTCTTCATTGGATTAATGCTGGCTTTTCTCGGTTCTCTCAGTCAGAGGTACAGTGGCTGCTTCACTTGTAGATAGTCTATCTTTAATGTCTTTTGTTTTCAAAACCCCTGTTTTAAACTATTTATCCAATCAATCAACAAGTTAATACATTAACTAAATATCTGTCACATGTTAAATTACATTTACTAAAATAGCTTTTACTTTAAAAAACGTAAAAAAAAATACTTAACCACTTTAAAAATCATTCAGCTTAACCAGGCAGAACTGCAGACCTGGCAACCCACCCACATCAAAGATTACTGTACTTGAAGGTTAATACTTTATAGTAAAGCTTAACTTTCATCTATATTATTAATAATCTGTTCATTCAGAATAAGTTTAGAAAAATGTTCGGATCAGTAATTTCAGTTAAATATATCATATAGCAGATGAACATAGTTTTGAGAAGTTACAGAAAGTGTTTTTTTATTTAAATACTTTTAGCACTAATTATTGGAAAAGGGTTAAAGATATTGTTGTAAGTTGATTAATCCCTTGACCTACATACACAGGTGAATTCAATCATGAGAAAGTGTTAAGATGGTCAATTGCAAGTTTTTCTCCTCTTTGCATCTTCTCTGAAGAGTGCCAACATGGGAGCCTCAAAACACAACTAGAACAAGATTGTTCAACATCTTGGTTTAGGGAAAGAATACAAAAAGCTCTCTCAGAGATTTCAGCTGTCAGTTTCCACTGTGAGGAACATAGTGAGGAAATGGAAGATCACAGGCACAGTTCTAGTTAAGACCTGAAGTGGCAGAACAAATAAAATCTCAGATAATCAGAGGAGAAGGATGGTGAGAACAGTTATAGTCAACCCACAGATCAGCTCCAAACACCTACAACATCATCCTGCTGCAGATGGAGTCACTGTGCATCGTTTAACTGTTCAGTGCACTTTACACAAGAAGAGGCTGTATGGGAGAGTAATGCAGAAGAAGCCTTTTCTGCACCACAAACAGAGTCGTATACCGTCCTCCAAATAACTCAATTTTAGGTTAATCAGTCCATATGCACCTGCCTAATTTTATTTAAAGAATTATTGCACACTTTCTGTAAATCTTATAAACTTTATGTCACTTTTCTTTGTTCATCTGCTATATGATATATTTAACTGAAATTACTAGTCTGGACAACCAATGATTTAAAAAGGAAAATCATGAAAATTATAAAGGGTGCCCAAACTTTTTCATAGATTGCAAAACATATTGAGATATTATAAGCAAGGCATTATATTGCAATTGTTTAATTTTTTTAAACAATTGTTCTGTTTCGTTCAAATAGAACAGTGGGATCTAAAGTCAGAGTACAACGCTGCCCTGTAGTGGGCGGGGATTAAACACAACAACAAATTAACCACTTGTCCAACACTGTTCTTTTTTCTGCAAACCAGTGGTTGTGGTGGAGCTTTGTTCTTCCAGGTTACACTGAAATTATGCACAAACAGAAGATCTTATTGTCTACTGCACACACTCCAAGTCTCTGGAGCAGTTCAGCACCTCTATTATTCATGCTGTAGTGTGGATAAGTCTCGTGTACTCACCTCTTTCCCTCACACTGTGCCTCCTGAGCTTCTCTAGATCTTCAGTCAGATCACTACTGTCCTGCCTGCTTCCACTGGAGGCTCATATGCATGCAGACGATTCCAGGAGCTCGAGCTTTGACTCACTCTGCGCTCTCTGCTCTGTACACACACACACACACACACACACACACACTTTGAGTCATTAACACAATCTGTAATATTTTATTGACTTGCCCATAAAGAAAAACACAAGTACAATAGTTTTAGGACACCTGATCATTCACTTTTTCTTTTAAAATCAAGGGTATTAAAAAGAGTTTTAGATTACATTTAGCAACAAAACATACAGTGCCTTGAAAAAGTATTTGCCCCTTCTTTTGTTTTTGCTTTTTGTCATAATTAAATTTTTCAGATTACCAAACAAGCTTTAATATCAGACAAATATAACCTGAGTAAATACAAAAAGCAGTTTTGAAATAATTATTTCATTTATTAAGGTAAAAAAGCATTCCAAACCAATATGTCTCTATGTATCTAAATTTAAGAACATATGAGAAAAACTAATTGATTGACATCCATCAGTCTGGAAAAGGTTCTAAATCATTTCTAAGGCTTTCTAGCGGACCATATTGAAAAATATTATTGTGTGTGTGTGTGTGTGTGTGCACGCATTTGCACACACATTTGTGTCAGCTATGAGTGCAACTTAATGCAGCACTCATTACAAACATTTGGACATGTAATGTAAGTATGCTGCACGTACTGCTGTAACTTTCATATTTTATAGGTTTTATAGGTAGTAAAAAGAGCTCTGGAAAAAAATAAGAGACCACTTCAGTTTCTTATTTATAGGTTTATGTTTGAGTAAAATAAACATTGTTTTTTACTATAAACTACAGACAACATTTCTCCCAAATTCTAAATAAAACTTATTATTTAGAGCAGTTATTTGCAGAAAATGAGAAACAGCTAAAATTACAAAAAAAGAGTTTTCAGACCTCAAATATGACAAAGAAAACAAATTTGTATTCATAAAGTTTTAAGTGTTCAGAAATACATTTTTGGTCAATTAGCTCTGGTTTTTAATCACAGTTTTCATGCATCTTGACATGTTCTCCTCCACCAGTCTTACACACTGCTTTTGGATAACCTTATGCCATTTGGTTTGATGGCTTGTGATCATCCATCTTCCTCTTAATTACATTTCATAGTTTTTTTAATTAGCTAAAATCCAAGAAACTGTGTGTGTGTGTGTGTGTGAGAGAGAGAGAGAGAGAGAGAGAGAGAGAGAGAGAGAGAGAGAGAGAGAGAGAGGAGAAACAAGCTGTGGAGGCTAAAAGTTAAAAAAAAAGCATTAGTTTTGTGTCCATTGTGTCCATACATTACATTTGGACATCTAATGTATGAAGAGCTGTTAACCAGTCAGGGACGTTCTAAGCATTTATGAAGACTATAGATTAAATAAAACATCTTAAACATCTCACCAGTGATGCAGGTCAGTCCATACGGGTGTGAAGGTTATGCTCCTCCATACTCCGGGCATACCCAGGGCAGAAGTTTCCTGAGCAGCAGGCCGGAATGTCTCAGATAGGTTTACCCCCTTACCATCCAGCACCTCGCTTACCCCTCCCAGCACCTCTCTGGGGCTTTTATTGTAGTTTTACAACCCACTCAGGAGGAAGAATGTGCAGCATCCACAGACACACACCCACACACACAGCTCTTAGAGTGCTCAGCATCCAGTGGCCAACAACACATTATTGGACTGTCAAGTTAAATGAAGCCTCAGAAACTAGTTGCAGCCGCACTACATGAACACTATAACAGTATAAAAGTAGCAACATTTGCTGCAATTAGAAGAAGAAGGTGACTTCTCAGTCAGCAGCTGTATGATAAGCATTCTTTCAGAAACTCAATAAAAGATCAAGAGAACTCTCAGATATGTGTAGTAACAGAGGGGCATATTTTAAAAAGAGACTATAGAGGAGGTACACCATCAGAAAGTAATAGTTAGAGCGAATCTTCAGACGCTGGTTGTAGGTTTACCTTCACTAAGAGGGTACAGAGATGACAGAGCCCTCAAACATTAGCAGTAGGTGAAGGAGACCCTCAGAAATGTGTTGTAAACGACGAGGAACCCTGGTTAAGTGACTGCAGAGGAAGCAAAACTCTCAGAAAATGAAAACAGGGATATATTTAACTTAATAGAGAAGGTGCAGATGTAGAACAGTTAAAAGGAGGAGACAGGGTGGTGGAAGGAAGAAAGTGACTATAAAGGTAATGTAATAATATATTCCTCAATATAATAATATATTCCACAAAATGTTGTTAAAGAGCTCTTAGATAGTAGCTGTAAGTGTAGTGGAACCCTTAGACATTGGCTGCTTGCATATTTGACATTCAGGGACAGTGCTGGCTGCAAGGGTAGTAGGCCTTCAGTCAGTGAATGTAGGGGCAGGGGAACCAGGAGATATTGAGCGTAAGGGTTGGAGAATTAACCGACAGTGATTGCTAGAGTCATATAACATTCAGAAAGTACTCACAGAGTATTTATTATTACGTACTTATTCTCAGTATAAATACAGCTCTGTAAGGCCTCAGTGGTTTGTGAGAGAACATTAGTGATCGAACAACAAGAGAAAGAGAGAGAGAGAGAGAGCTGCCATGACCAGCTGTGTCTGTGTTAAATATTGGAAATTCCTTCCCTCTTTTCCTCTTTCCTCTCCTGCTGCTCTGCACCGCCCTTACTCGTTACATTCTCAGCCCACATTCGACTGAATTTTTCTACAAACGTATTTAAGGGGGTCATTTTTGTAATATTACAATGTGTGTTAGTGTTCATAGAAAATAAACAGTTGTTTACACTAGTGTGTCGATAGAAGGCAGATTTCCTCCTGCAGATGGCAGTGTAACACTGTATATTGTGCCTGACCGAGCCGGTAAACAGGACACTATTATTGCCATGCTGTACCTATCCATACTTTCACTACACTTCCACTACAGTTCTGCACATTTAACTTGAGTTCTGACACAGTTACCTATAAATTCAATAGTACCCTTTTGTTCCCTTTCTGCTCTTTCAGTTGACTTAGATCGTGATAAAATACCCATACTTTCACTATAGTCAAGTCAAGTCTAGTCAAGTGAACTTTATTGTCATTCAGACTTTACAACAGAGTGCATAGTTGAACGAGATTGCGTTTCTCCAAACTCCAATGTGCAGAAAAAAACACATAAAAACACAGACATACAACTAACATGACATAAATAACAAATTGACAGTGCAGATGCAGAATAGGGGTAATATATATGCATGTATGTATATTGCACAATGTCATAATATAATATTGCACATTATAGCAATAACTTACCTAAGCTATATAAAATAAGTAAACATAACACTGTAAACTTGAAATGTGTAAAGTGATAAAGTGACAAAGTGCTTAATTTTAAAGAAATAAGTCTATTGCACAGAATTTGAAGCATTTAAAGGATATTAATGGCAGAGATTTTATTATTTTGTACAGTTTCATGTGAATATGTGGTGAGGACCATAAGTGTTCAGTATTTGTTGAGTGATCAAGAGTTTAAGTCTTTAAGTCTGCTCATCCGGAAGTGTTTAACAGTCTGATGGCCTGTGGAAAAAAACTTTTGTTCAGTCTGGAAGTCCTGCACCTCATGCTGCGGTAACGTTTTCCAGAGGGCAGCAGTCTGAACAGTCCGTGAGCTGGATGGGTGGCATCTCTGACCATCCTGGTGGCTCTGCTGTGGCACCTTGATGGGTACAGATCTTTTACAGGTGGAAGTGAAGTCCTGATGATGCGCTCTGCTGTCCTCACTACTCTCTGGAGTGATTTCTGTTCTGCAATTGTGCAGCTGCTGTACCAGACCGTGAGGCTGCTGGTCAAGATACTCTCTATTGTTCCTCTGTAGAATGTTGTGAGGATGTGAGGGGGAAGGTTAGCTCTTCTCATCCTTCGTAGGAAGTGAAGGCGCTGCTGTGCTTTCTTAACCAGGGAGGTGGTGTGTGTAGTCCATGTCAGGTCGTCTGCGATGTGCACCCCCAGAAACTTGATACTATTCACAGACTCCACAGTTTTGCCCTGGATTGTGAGTGGTGTGTGCACTGTGCGCTTCCTCCTGAAGTCAATAGTCATTTCTTTTGTCTTGTTGACATTCAGTGACAGGTTGTTTCTGCCGCACCAGGCAACAAGTTGGTTTACCTCCTCTCTGTAGGCAGACTCATCGTCATTACTGATGAGGCCCACTACTGTAGTATCATCTGCAAACCTGATGATGTGGTTTGAGTTGTATTTGGCACAGCAGTCGTGGGTCAACAGAGTGAACAACAGAGGGCTCAACACGCATCCTTGGGGAACACCAGTGTTCATGATGGTGGTTTGGGAGGTGTTTCCTCCAACTCGCACTGTCTGCGGTCTGTCTGTGAGGAAGTCCAAAAGCCAGTTGCACAGTGAGGTGTCAATGCCTAATGGGCCAAGTTTTTCTACAAGGTGCTGGGGGATGACCATGTTAAAGGCGGAGCTGAAGTCAATGAAAAGCATCCGCACATAACTGTTCTTGTTTTCCAGATGGGTCAAGCTCAGGTGGAGTGCTGTTGATATGGCATCATCAGTGGAGCGGTTGGGGCGGTATGCAAATTGAAGTGGGTATGTATATATGCTATAGTACAGTTTCAGATATAAAAATTTAGATTGTGATAAAATATTCATATTTGACTATAGTACAGTTTCAGATATTAAAATTTAGATTGTGATAAAATATTCATATTTGACTATAGTACAGTTTCAGATATTAAAATTTAGATTGTGATAAAATATTCATATTTGACTATAGTACAGTTTCAGATATTAAAATTGAGTTAGATTGTCATACAATACCCACATCTAAACTACAGTACAGTGGTCTTTTAACTGAAGTTGTTTGATACAGTATATATGTTGTCACTGTAGTTTCTCTTTTTTTTATTTGAGTTAGAAAGGATACAGTACCCACACTTTCAATACAGTGTAGTTGCTGCTCTTTTATGGTTATGGTTATGCAGTCTTTTACTGTTACTTTTACTGTTCAGATATTATTATTGAGTAAAATTGTATCTATACTAAAACTATAGTACAGTGCTCTTTTAACTGAAATAGTATATGTATTTTCACTGTTGTAGTTCGTCTTTCCTTTAACTTGAGTTAAATTATGATACAGAAGCCATCCTTTTATTGTAGTACAGTTTCTGCTCTTTTAAGTGAGATGTAGATATAGTTATATGTTTTTATGTAGTAGTTTCTCTTCTCTGCTGAGTTGTTGATTGTTATACAGGATCCATATTTTTACTATAGCATATTTTCTGCTCTTGAATTAGATTGTGATACAGTACCCAAAGTTTCACTGTAGTACAGTTTAAGCTCTTTTAATGATGTCAGATTGTTCTATAGTAATTGTGCTGCTTATTGTGTACTTGAGAATAGCAATGTTAAGCATGATTTTCACATCTGATCATTTATGCAGTTCTCATCATACATAAAGACATTGTCTCCCAACTGTTGCTTTTAGTAGTCTGGGAGTCTATTTTCAGCATTGCTTTTCTCCAGTATGATTCCTGTGCTTGTGTTGGAGTGAAAGTGGGTCAGGAGTGCAGGGTCAGGTCTCTCTGGGGCCGGGTCTGCAGGGGGCCTAGTCCAGCGTTTCAACACAAGCTCAAACAAAATGAGTTATGACCAAAATCAGCAAACACAGCCAGAGCAGAGCCCCCACCAATTGGAGCACTGAGGCGCACAGAGAGCTGGACTCATATGCATCTCATTATAGAACATGGATACAACTTTATGACCCGAAGCTCCACTGCACACATTGGCTTTTAACTTCTAGCAACAAAGTAACACAGTCATTAGCTGCATCACTCCTTTCAGAGCTGCTACTGCTGCAGAGGCTGGAACCAGAGCGCTTTAGCAGATCAAAGACCTGCCACAAATCTCAGTGTATCTCCTGAAGACTCCAGAATATAACTCAGTCAGACATAAAAAAAAGAAATTCAACACAGTTACTCATTCAGGTAACTTCATTCATATTATTAACATTTAAAGCAGTACATATTCTAGAATCCACATACATACTGGACATAGGACACTTAAATACAAAGTTAGAGTTCCTGAAATTTAGAAGTTATATGGAATTCAGAGCCCTTCCAACCTCACAGTTCTAAAATTAATTACTAGAACTACAGCAGTTTCAGAGATTTGAACCCCTACTAAAGTCTAGACCTTATTACTAGAATAATAATTAAACTCTGAGCTCTAAAACATCAAACATTCTAAGACCTACAGATTCACAAATTCTAAACTTCATTACTTCTAGAAATACAATAGTCTACAATTCTAACAGTCTTGTTTTCAAAAACTAAAAGATGGAGCTATAGAAAGCGATCATATCGAACTCATACACATATTGATGTATGATGACCCAATAGCCAATACAAGTAAAAGAATTGAAAATTGTCAGTTACACAATCCTAAATCTCTTATTACATATGATAATCAATTCTCTTGCCAAACCCCCAATTCTACTGCCATATGAATGAAATGTAGTGCTCCAGAAACTCCAAAATATTTTGACTTAAGTAATAGTAATCCTAAATTATCCCAGGCCTATTACAAAAAAAAAACAATTTTAGCAACAGAAACCCCTCAAAAGTAGAAATTAAACAGTAATCTAGAACCCAAGGCTAAATGAACTGTTACAACTAGAAACACAGAAATTATAGAAAATTACTAGAAATTCAAGAATGTAAATATTCGAGTTATAGGTTCTCATGTCCTAAAGAACTCTAGAAGAATTCAAGAACTTATTGTGACTATTCTGAGCCTTCTAAGAAAAGCATTGGGCAATCCAAGAATGAATTCTCAGTTCAGTTTTTGAATTGCCCAACAGGGTTGAGAGCGGTGACCCTATTCAAGGATCCTGCTCCAGCCGAGAAACATGATGCCACACTTCCACACCAACTCATTGCCCGTTTGCCTTAATCAAACAGCAGGGCGTTATCAGCGATTTGCTTTAGATCACACTGGGATATCGCATAACCAGCTACAAACAGACACTTGGCCAGAGCTGTGATGGGCCTGAACAGGTGTGGAGAGGGCATTTAATGCTGGCATATTCTCTAACCTATTTGGACAAGCTCTGATATCCAACCGGTGCACAATCAGTGGCAGGTACTGCAATCCCATTGCACGGGTGCACACGTATGTGTATGGAGGTAGCTGGAAGCTTAGATTTAATGATGGCCAACTCAAGTCCAAACTACCCAGTACTTTATTTCAGCTGCCTGGGCAGCTCTACTTCAGCTCAGCTGTGAGTTAAGCATTTTATTTTGGTGGTCTATAAAGTCCAGATTAGTGTAAGTCTTTTGTTTCTAGTAATAACTTTAATTTCAGGATTACTTTGAGCTCTAAAATGTCTGGGTTTTTAAGAGCTCACAGTTTTAGATTTTGAATGGCTTCAGCAGAAGAAAATACACCTTTTGAAGAGTCCTGACCTCAACCCAATTGAGATGCTGTGGCATGACCTCAAGAGAACGATTCAAACCAGATATCCCATGAATATAGCTGAACTGAAACAGTTTTGTGAAGAGGAATGATCCAAAATTCCTCCTGACTGTTGTGCAGGTCTGATCTGCAACTACAGGAAACGTTTGGTTGAGGTTTTTGCTGCCAAAGGAGGGTCAACCAGTTATTAAATCCAAAGGATCACATACTTTTTCCACCCATGTTGTGTTCAATAAAACCATGCAAACATATCATTTTGTGTGTTGTATTAGTTTAAGCAGACAGTGTTTGTCTATTGTTGTGACTTCGATGAAGATCAGAACTCATTTAATGCAACTTTATGTAATTAAATACTGACAGAGCTGGGCAATATGGTAAATATATATCATATAATTTAAAAATATATTTTCAGGAAACACAATTTATCACAATATTTTAACACAAAGTAAATCAGCACTAACAGATTCTGCCATACAAATACTCTTTTATGCATAGTACAATGATTATTACGATTTTGCTGCACTTCATTTGTTTTTACACTCTCTGTAGTTAAATGAACAGTTGGATCAATGTTCTTTGATCACTGATGATATCCTTGATATGCTTTTATTAAAACAAATCGTGAATAAGGACTATTACAATTCAACCAAATATTCCTATACTGCCCAGCTCTAATCTAAATCTTCAGACAAATCAAAACAAAAAGGTTTTGCTGACTACAGTCTGGAACAAAAGACCAAAATTGTGTCCAACCTACAGAGAAGATCTCAGTCCAGATGAGCTGAACCATGGTCCACTTCAATTGCAGTATAAAACAGGATCAGTTACAGGAAGTTAATGCAGGCTACCATCACCTACTCATCAACAACAAAAGAAAAAAAGAGCCAGTGTTGTGCCAAAATCCAACACATTATGCAGCAGAATTCAAAGATCAAAGACAAGATTTCTATGACGATCATTCTGCTGTGTAAATAACACATACTTAAAGGGAGTCAGAATTTAGCAGTAATGTAAATTTGTCACAACAACTCGATAAATTGATAACATGCTGACATTCAACACAAGCCCCAATTCCAAGTACAGAGACACAGCTCATGTAGGTGATCACAGGACATAGTAAAGTTCCTCAGTGACTCACTGCAGTGTAAAATCAAAAGTTCACAGAATAAACATACACAAAGTAACAAGCACATGAACCTTGGTTCAGACTTTCAGGTGTGAAAAATAATTTTATAAAAAAATAATTGTAGAGCTCAGATTCCAATTCATTTTTATTAATTTCAATTTTTTGTGATTGTAGTACTAAATAAATTTGTAGGTTATAGTAATTTAGATTCTAGCGATACACTTTAGTAGAATCTTGAGTTATTTCAGGCCTCCTGTCATCTGGCATAATAAAACCACAGGTTACCTGTGTAAAATGTAATATAAATAATGCTGTTTTAGACAAGGGTGTCAAAAGTATTTACATTCATTGCTTAGTAGAAGTATAGATAGTGGGGTTTAAAATTACTTTTGTAGAAGTTGAAGTATTAACTCAAAAGTATAAATGTAAGGGGAAAATGACCTTATAAACAGAAGCCTAGGCCGCACCACAGGGGCCTATAGAGCACTACCCCCGATGACTAGATGACTATAAGAACTGAAATGGTGCTAAAAACAGTCTTCAGAGATTCTGAGGGATGTTATTAAAATATTTTACAGACAGACTCACACAGACATCATACCTGTCCTTACTACATGCTTTACCAACCAGCTGTAGACTTTGCACAATGAACTTTGCATATAGCAATAATATAAAGTACCAGTCCAAAGTTTAGACACATTCAATTCTCTTTTTTTCAACATTTGTTGCAGAGTTATGCAGTAAACAAAACAGACAAATTGTCAACAAAATATGTATTATAAAGTAGAAGCTTTTGCTTTAAGACCAGTGTTGTCTGCTCTCAACGCTCTCTCATCCAGCTTAGAACCTAGAATGGTTCCTTAAGGATGAGCCAAAATCAACACATAGCTAGTTAGCTCCAAAACCAGCCAGGCAATTGGAGCGAAATCCTGGGATGGACTTTTACTTTTTGGACCTAGATCACCCACCTCTACACCTAAACGCATTAATTAAAATTAAAAGCTCACACAAGCTCTTCAATTGAACTTGCAACACTGAATTACAGCCTAGACCTAGCAAGCAAAGCCATGACAAACATCGCAAATTCCCTTTTAGTGCATCACTAGGTTACTACAATATATTTTGTGTTGTTGCTGGAGTTTGACGTGACATGCAGGTGGGATGGATCAAAAAACCCTAGTTGTCTAAAAATATTCTAGACATTTTGAGGTCCTAGTTATAGAAGAGTTGCCCTGGCAGTTTAAAGGAACTCCATGGGAGGATTTTGAATTCGTAGACCTGAGCTTGCCACCTCTGCTCAGTTTAGACATGGACCCGGCCTAGAATTGTGCCAGTGCCCAATCTCTAGGACATTAATCCATTAAACAGCAGAGTATGTCAAACTGGTCTACACCATTGATGTAACACAGAACAGGGAAGCAAAAAAAGGCCTGAAAGTTGAATGAAGTCAGACAGGTCACGTCCAGGAGTTAAAGTGATTCTAAAAGCACGCCACTCCACGGTTAAGAACTAAAATGAAGCATATGGTTTATTTTTCGGCTTCCCCTGACCTTGATTATTTGACTGGGCTCTTGTTACTCAATAACCAGAATTAGGAGTGTGTGAGAAGAGGTGAAATAGATCTGAGCACTGCCCTCATGCTCTGGACCTGCTGAAGCAGGTAGTTCTAAGTGATAACTGCTTTGAAGCAATTAGATGGATGGTATACAGTATTCAAACCCACTGTACTTATTCACCTCACAACCACAAACTTAAATGTATTTTTTTTTCTTATAAGCAATTGACAAACACAAAGTAGAACACTATACACTATTCTCAAAATTTAAATTTAAATTAAATAAGTGGGATGTGAAAAAGTATTCCGCTTTATTTATTGAAACCCCTAAATAAAATCTGGTGCAATCTGTCACAGAAAGCGCTCACATCATGGTAAAATGATCGAACTCGTACTTTAAAGCAGTTAGTATGAAATTTAGAGTGTAAACATCGATCAACTAAACTGGAAGTTGTTAGGTTGGGAGCTTCACCAAAAGAAACCAGAAACAGGAGCTGTAACCAACTTGATTGTTTACTTGTCCTCTGCAGTAACACACTCCTAGCAAACTTAAAACTACTCAACTCAGTATGTGCCATAGTGACATCTAATGGACAGATGCAGGAATTGCATCTTAATGCTGAATTATACAGAACACAAAATTTTCCCCTCTGAAACAAAGAATTCTGTAATCAACCAATGTCAGAGCTTGCAGTATAGATTTTTGGCATATGTACATTACATTCCTTATATCCATTCTATTTTATAACATAAAACCAATTGAACTAATAGAAGTAATAGTAGAAGCATTGCAAACCTCACACAAGCAATTTAAAGAATTAGAATGAGAACATTTACACACTGTCACTCAAGAACTAGTCAAGTTGAGACTGATTGCTTAATATAGTCCTGTAGACAAGTGGGTTCCTTGCGAACACGTGAAGGCTTGGGAGCCATTGGAGGAACTGAAGCAGGTGCAACTACAGCGCTCACCTTGGTTGTAGCAGGCACACAACATGAAGCTAAGTGACGTGCATTCCATTTCCTACCATCCTCCAGCATGTATGTGTTTTCTGCAACTTTCCTCAGGATACATTTGGCTTACTGAATTTTGTATGTGCCTTTTTATGTGCACATGAAACCGCATTTTCACTCGCACACTATCACCAACACAAAAAACATACTCGTGCACCCCGCTTCACATCCGTGTAGGTCTTCGTTCGTTGCTGATGACGCCTAACAGTCATGCGCAGATGGGCATCTGTCAGAGATTCAGGGGGCAGGCTAGAGAACACAGACAGACAGCTCTGTGCTCATTTTCCGTCCGGTAAGTAATTCGTAGGGGGACTTGCCTGTAGCAGCATGCGGAGTAGCCCGGTAAGTCATCAGAAACTCAGTGATGGCAGGCTTCCATGGTGAAGAATTCAAAATTGCCATCTGCACACTCTGCTTCAAAACTCAATTAAAGCTCAATTGCGCCATTTGCTGCGGGATAGTACACAGACACTTTGTGGTGCACAATGCCATGTTCAGCCAAGAACTCAGCAAATTCTACTGAAGTAAACTGTACCCCATTATCCATCACAATGGACTCTGGGTTCTGGGTATGTCTGCTGAAGGTTGTGATAAGGAAAGAAGTGACATCCTTTGTAGTAACAGTTGCAGAGAAGGCAACTTCTGGCCATTTACTATAGTAATCAATTAAAGTGATGGCATAACCCCCATGCACTTGTTTCAAAGGGCCCAACAATGTCCATAGCCAGTTTTTGCCAGACGGACAGAGCTCGCATGACTTAATGATGGACTGAACCAACGTATCCATCTTAGGCCACCAGTAGTATTCACAAAGACGTTGCTTGATTCTTACAACCACCTGGTGTGTTTCATGTGCCAAGTTAACAAGAGTATGACGAAGCTCGACTGGTGCAACCAAGCATGTGCCACGGAACACTAAGGAATCTTTCAGTGAAAGCTCATGTCATAGGTGAAAGTATGGAGTTAGCTCTGGACACACATCTTTGGGTTTAGTCGGCCAGCCTGTAGCCATCTGCTTGCACAGTGCAGACAGTTCAGTGCACGACTTAGAAGCAGACTCAAACTCAGCCACTGACAATGCAGTAAGTGCAGTAGAGACCAGTGCAACCAATTCTGGTTCAACATCTGTACCATGGTCAAAAGTTGCAGGCAGTGGTAGACGGGAGAGACAGTCAGCTGTATTGTTCTCCAAACCAGGTCGGTACAGTACATCATACTGAAAGCACAGCAGTTGGGCAGACCAGCGTGCAATGTGCATCCCAGCACGTCCCATGCCCTTGGAGGTAAGCAGTGTTGTCAGTGCCTGATGATCTGTGCATAGGGTAAATCGTCGACCCCACAGGTACATGCGCCATTTTTCAACTGCCCAAACACAGCATAGTGCTTCCTTTTCCACCACAGAATATTTTTGTTTAGTTTCAGAAAGAGTTTGAGATGCAAACGCAACAGCGCGTTCACTTCCATCTGGATGTACTTGCGCCAGCTCAGCACCTAGACCATAATTGGATACATCGGTGGACACCACAGTGGGTAGAGCTGGGTCAAAAAGTGCCAAGGCAGAGCTCTTAACTAGCAGTTCTTTGATTCTTTCAAAGCTACACTTTGCTACTGCAGTCCAGACGAAGGTAGCATCTTTCCTCAGGCATGCACGCATTAGTTAAGATTCAGTCGCAAAGTTTAGAATGAACTTTGAGTTCCAGCCCATTAATCCAAGAAAAGAGCACAATGTAGCCACATCAGTAGGAGCAGGAGCGTTCAGGACAGCCCCAATGTGTTCTTCATCAGGTTGAATCCCCTTGGCAGAAACAGTATGACCCAAGAACCAGAGGCTGGGTTGATTGTGCAAGCCTGCATCTTTTAGCCGTGTCAGAACAGTGCCCAACCGCCTTTTGTGTTCCTCATCCCCATAGACGATAATATCCTCAAGGTAATTGTGGACACCTGATAAGCCCTGCAGAATAGTTGCCATCAATTTCTGAAATGCAGAAGGAGCTGAGGCCAGTCCATAAGGTACCCGACAGAAACTAAATAGACCATCGTGTGTAATGAATGCAGTCAGGTCACAGCTGTCCTCTTGTAATGGTACTTGATGGTAAGCACTGGCCAGGTCCACTGTTGAGAACACAGTAGAGCCATGTAGTGAAGACAGCAGCTCATCCAAATGAGGAAGTGAGTAGCAATCTGTGATAACCGCTTTATTCGGTTCTCGAAGATCCACACACAATCTAATGCCTCCTGATCTTTTCTGCACCACAACAACTTGGGAGACCCAAGCAGAAGCATCAATTTGTTCGATCACCCCAGCATCCAGTAGCTTGTTAGTTTCCTCAGTTATTTGGGCTCTTACAGACAGAGGGAGTCTACGCAGTTTTTGTCGTACTGAGGGAACTGATTAATCTATTTTGCTATGGTGTACAAAGCTTTTTGCACAGCACAGCAAAGGTGTTTGTGCAGCCAATTACATCACAGGGACAGCAGAGACAGATGTAGTCACAGACGGCAACACAGCATTACCCACTATATGAAGTTTCAGTGCCATCACCAGGTCCATACCTATCAAGGGAGTGCCCTTTTCCACCACAAAGAAGTAAGCAGGTGCAGTAACATTACTCCAGGACACTTCTGCAGAAAAAACAGCAGACCTCTGCATGTACAGCACAGTCAATTCTGGAACTACTACTTCTTGAACTTGAGCATATGCAGGTGCTGAGCGGCGCACACGTGCAAAATGTCCCTTCTTTTTGCATAAAGCACATGTAACCTTAGCAGCGGGACATATGGATGCATTTGTCAAATGTGTATCCAACCCACATCTGAAACACTTACGGTGAGCTTTAGTGTTAGGAGACTTGGTTGGTGGCGTGGCATGAACATGCATTTTAGGTTGGCGTCGCAACCGGTTCTGCTTCATATGCACTGTTTGCACAGGCATATTCACAGCAGGGCTTCCAAAAGCAATTGACTTGGCATGTTGAACAGCAGACTCAATTTGAATGGCGAGAGTCATTGCCTTATCCAGTGTCAGATTCGAAGCATTTCATCCGATTTATCTCCAAAATCACATGTAGCTGCCAGCTCACGTAAAGCAGCCATATATTGCAGAACAGTCTCATATGGAGCTTGACTGCGCTTGCGGAATGTGTGCCGTTCTACTACCACATTAGTTACAGGAATGAAATGTCTTTGTAGTGCACTCACAACCTCCTGAAATGTAGCTCCTGTATCAGGCAAAGAGTAAAAAATTCTCTGATCTTCTGTTCCAAGGCATGTATGGCCCTCTTTCTGGCATATGGTCAAGCATTCCCTGTTGTGTGAATTGCCAGCAAATAATTGTCAAAATCTTCAGCCACGTCTGACACTGTACAGCTGTCCAGGACAGGACAAAAACGGAGCAGGACAGGGCACATTAGCAGCCATCTTTCACAAAACAAAATCCTCGACGTTTGTTAGGTTGGGAGCTTCACCAAAAAAATCAGACACAGGAGCTGCAACCAACTTGATTGTTTATTTGTCCTCTGCAGTAACACACTTCCACATCCTTCGCAAATTGAAAACTCCTCAACTCAGTATGTGCCATAGTGACACCTAATGGACAAATGCAGGAACTGCATCTTAATACTGAATTTTACAGAACACAACAAAAGTGTTCCAATCTGCGTGGACAGAGTCTTTTTTCAAATATAGAAAAGAACTTAATAAATCCCGCTTAGCGTATCTGGCCTCACAGACCGAGATTAATAAAAAATAATTCTAGCATTTTCTTTAGTGTTATTTCCAAACTGACTAAAAACCAGGCAGGTACTGAACCTCAAATCAGGGCCTGATTTTGACACGGTGTACGAAGCCCCTGTGCGACGTCCGCGGCTGTTCGTTTTCTCCGCAATTGCGTCACATTGTTCGCTAAAGGCATGCGAACGCCGTCTCCGCACGAAGTTTGCCGAGGCCTTTAGGCGTATGTCGACTCAGGCGAACCGGCGGTCCCCCACTTCACTTTCAAAATTATTTTTCCCGTGGATGTGCTTTAAGTGATTAAACCAAACGAGTGGTTCACCGCTCTGGATTTAAAGGACGCATATTTTCCGATTCCCATAGCGGCTGTACACAGGCGTTTTCTCCACCTCGTCTTTCAGAACCAAACGTATCAGTATCGCGTTCTTCCGTTCAAGCTTTTGCTAGCTCCGAGGGTCTTTACCAGATGCATGGCGGTGGAATTATCTCCACTGACTCACGCTGGACAACTGGCTGATCTGTTTACCCTCACAGGAGCGCGTGCTGGCGGATCTCAATGTGTTGCGATCTCACGTAGCAGGGCTGGGGCTTTCCATCAATCTGGAGAAAAGCTCCCTCTCTCCGAGTCAGTCCGCTCAGTTCATAGGCATGAACTTGGACGTGCCAGCCATGAAAAAGACACAGCGCTTGATGAGTATTCTGGGTTTACTCTCCAGAGTTCATGCAGGCCGCCGCGTCCACTACAGTCACCTGTAACGTCTGCTGAGAATGTTCACAGCGGCTGTGTGCAATTTGCCGCTCGGTTTGCTGGAACTGCGTCCATTTTCGGTCTGAATGAATCATCTGGGGCTCGATCCGATCCGTCACAAACACAGGCTGGTGCAGATCAATCAAGGGTGCGAGGAGGTTCTTTCTCTCCTTTCTCATGGTGGGGGTACCGTTGGGGGTCGTGGCATTGTGTCGGGAGATAATCACAAACGACGCATCTCTCACGGGTTGGGGTGCTGTATGGCAACGCAGTGCTGTGCCGGTTCTTGGAGTTTTTACCAAGCCCAGGACCACATAAATCTCCTCGAGCTGAGAACAGTTTACGCCACGCTGCCTTTTCTCTCGATTTCGCTTCTTTTGAGCATCCTGCTCTGGGTTCGCCAGTGCAGACACAGTGTCCTCCTGGTAACTCCACGGTGGCCTCCCACACCCTGGTTTCCTCTGACTCAGCAGAGAGCCCTGACCACGTCCTGTGAGGAGGGACCTTCCGTCACAGATTGCCATATCGGCCCATCGTGTGGACATTATTGGATCATCCTGGGTTCGCACAAGCTGATCTGTAGCTTTCTTTAGGGTGCTAGGAGCCTCAGGCCTGTCAGGACCCCAGGCTGCCCTCAGTGGGATTAAGGTTCTGTTTTAAGTTTCCTAAAGGGTGAACCTCTATCACAGGCCAGTCTTAAATGGGTTTCACTCAAAACTCCCATGTTAGCTGTTGCCTCAGCAAGACGTGTCAGTGAGCTGCATGCACTTTCAGTTAGTGCTGCTTGTTTAAGTTGGTGGCCTGATTGCTCCGGCGTTACATTATGGCCTAATCCTGTGTTTCTGCACAAAGGAATAATCTTTTGTTAACCAGTCTTGCTCTATGAGTTTCAGGACGAGCTTGTGGATCAGCCTTCAGTTCTGTGCCCTGGTTGTGCACTCAGGCAACATGTTTTAGCTACGGAACCTTCAGCTCATCAAATTTTGGTATGTTTTGGTGGCCGCAGTCATCAGGTGTTCTGTCAAGTTGTGCTACCCTGTCAAACCGTGCTACTCTTGTGTATATGTAAAGGTAAACATACAAAATAAGCACAATAGTAGAGCATTTTTCCAGTAAGATGTTCATATACTATATTTGGAAAGCCTTAATCACCATTTCAGGATAAAGTTATGGTAGCAAGAGTTTATTATACTCTGTTTTTTTTATATTTTATTATTGTTGTTATTATTATTATTAGGGGGGCCTTGACGCTTTCAAGTTGTAAACAGTTGGGCCGTAAGGTAGAAAAGGTCGAGAACCCCTGCACCCCTGCTAAGCCGCCCTCTGGCAGTCATCCAGCTTTCATAAAACAAGTTATATTCCTAACTAGCGTTTTCGTTCCTCCTAAGGTTTCTTCCTTTTAATGTAAGGGAGTATTTTTTTGCCACTGTTGTCACAATAATTGGCATTTCTGTGGTGCTGCTCATAAGAGGCGTGGACCTGTTTTTCTCGGTAAAGCTGCTTTGTGACAAATTCTGCTGTAAAAAGCCCATCATAAGAAACTTAGTTTAATTGAATTAAACTCCAGTTGTGTGCAATTTAGTTTCAGTATAAATAAAAATGCTTGTTCTGTGAAGAACTCAGTGGTTTGTTAGAGAAAACTAGTGAACAAACAGAATCATGAAGACAAAAGAACTCACCAGACAGGTGGGTTAAAGGAAAGGGCATTTCTTCAGCAGTGACATGGTCAAAGATGATTGGAAGACAGATGGAGTTACATACAGGGCAATCCTGGAATAAAACCTGTTGGAGGCTGCAAAACACTTGAGACTGGGAAAGAGATTCTTCTTCCAAAAAGACAATAACCTAAACATACAGCCAGAGGTACAGTGGAATGGTATATATATTAAATATATATAAAAATATTAATTTGTTAGAATTACTCAGTCAAAGCTCCCACTGAGCTTCTGTGGCAAGTCATGAATATTGTTTTTCACAGATGCTCGCCATCAAACCTCGCTGAGCTCTCTAGATGCGCAAAGCTGGTAGAGACAAACCCCAAAAGACCTGCAGGTGTAATTGCAGTGTGAAAAGTATTAATATAGGTGGGTAAGTAGTTTTTTGTCATTTTTTGGCAAGTAATTTTTGTGATTTTTATTTGATTAAAATTTTAAAATAATGTATAATTTTCACCAAGTGGATAATGTGATACAACGTATGTTTCTGTATGTCTGCATCATGGAATGCTAGCTTTACACCAAACAACTTTTCAAGCAATTTCACAATTTATACAAATGTTGTCTTGCACTTCAGCCATCTCTGTTTAGCATTTTCAGTAGGATATAGGTAAGTCTTGCAGATCATTATGGTGAACCATGTCTGTAAGTATCCCTGATTACAAATAATGAAACTGAGAATACAGACATGTACCATATGTGCAGGCAATATGCTCTGAATTAATACTGTCCTTCAGAATCAACAGTATCGCAAAACACATTTTTTCTTACAACCCTATCCTTGACTAGTAGTTCTGTTATTGCCCAAATTTTTAGTTATTCAATATTGAATAGAAACAAATAAATCTGAGCCTGAGGAGCATGGTTATAAAATTCATTCGACTTTAATCAGCTCAAAAAAGTTTCACATCAAACGTAACACTTAAAGAAAGGGGATTTCGCCACCGGCTGAATGTAAGAATTCCTGTTTTATCTAGATTCCATTATATTCAGGTTAAATTAAAAATAAAAAATAAAATAAAAAATTTAAATGTAAACCGTTTTTTTTATTTGCTCTAAAGTAGTGTCTTGTAGCACTACAGCAATGGTAAACAAAGTAAATTAGTACATAAACAAAACAAAAACAAACAAAAATCTCTATACCTGCTCTCATGTTAACTCGCTCAGATACAGTTATAAAGACGCAGCCTACAATAAACCCATAAATATTTTGACCACTTTTTTTAAACTTCGACTTAATGAAAGCTCACAAAAGGAGCCACTGTCCTCATTGAGGAAACCAAAAAAAAAACTGATGTCGGTTAAGCGACAACACACACACACACACACACACACACACACACACACACACACACACACACACAATAACACAAAGAAGAAACATCCACGTGTTCCCCAGGTAATAAAGATGCTATTTGATAGTGACTATTTGTCCATAATAAAGCCACTGCGTTGCACAAAGCATTGCTTTCGAGCCTGGCACAACTGGGATGTTGACGAGACCAAACCGAACAGAATCTATCAGAACTTCACTCATCCATCCATCTATCCATCCATCAAAGCTTTATTTACTCCTTCCTGAATCCCCTTCCTTTCTAGTAGGAGAAACATTCTTCTGCAGCCTGCAGAGAGCAGAACTAGCACATCTTGTTCCTTTTCACACATTACACTCGTACACCCCGTTTACACATACAAAGTGATAAGGAATCTTGGCCTATGTCTAAGCAGGAAATCCAAACTGATTTTAGACCTGATTTGTATTAATCTTTTAACCCCTTAAACCACATTAAAAGTAAAAGCATCTGAAGAGCCGTTTAGATTAACTGACTTGACTACTACTACTACTACTACTACTACTACTGCTACTACTACTACTGACCTGTTCTGTTGGCAGCAGTTTTTTTTACACAGACTAGAGAAGCTTGTAGAGAAGCATGTATTATTTTTCTAATATTTGCATAATTTTGTCTCAAATAAATTGTGCATTTAGTGTAAACTCAACAGGACATTTGTTGAGTATATTTTAAACTCCCACAAGAGACTGTCAAAGTTAAATGAGGAATAAGGAGCTACTAATACTATGAAATAATGGCAGACAATGACAGAATTGACGCATGCTTACACAGCAATGATTCATCATTTCCTGTTAATATAAAACCGTTCAGTGCTTTAATATTGTGTACAACAGCCTGCCAAACTCACACCGTTAAGATTCGTATATAATTTATATCTATTACCATAAGTGTGTGGAATGCAGCCCTGTAGTACTCAATGACAAAGAAACTGTAGCAGACTACTTATGGAGGCAAAGATTCCTTATCACAGAGTTAATGCGTGCCTTACTGCAAGAGGAAAAAACTGCACTCAATTTAATATACAATATACAAAACAAATACATGATGAGAAATTAGAGGAGCATGAAGAAAGAACGAAGGTGCAACAGACAGGAGTTAAAACGTGTAGTTCAGAAATAAACTCCACACACTGCAAGTTAACTGACCAAACATAAGCTTGAGTTAACGATGAAAAAGAGATTACACAAAAATATTGTGTCCATATAAAACGGAGATCATGTAAAAAGGGCCAACGGGTGAGGGGATCATTTACAGATTGGCATTGGTTTTGGTCAAGAGACAGCCAAGTGCAGATATTGCCTCCAGAGAGGTAATCAATCTCACACACACACACACACACACACACACACACACACACACACACACACACACACACACGGCCTAGACACACTGTTGCCATTAGCACTGTGTCCAGTTTTGTTAAGGTGCCAGCACTGTGTGTGTTTACAAGTGTGATGTGTGCTCAGTCACACATCTCCTCTGGGATCTCATGAGGGTTCAGAATTCCAGGAACAGACATCTGCAGTTTGTGCTTCTCCTCCTGAGCCTGGCGAAGAGATGCCTCCCGTTCCTCCAGAAATAAATCTGTGGTGTCCTCACCTGCGAACTCCTGCAGACAGACAAGATAAATTGAAGAGGTTGTGATAAATTAGAAAAAAAACTTTGAAGAAAATGTAAAGGCAGAGGAAGGAAAAACGAGTAGAAGAAGTCAAGCCTGACATCATCAAGCTCATTAGTAGCACTCTTCCAGTACCACCCCCTGCAAAGATACCAAAACTCCAACATGCAAAGTCTCTGTGCACTTTAGATGACCCTACTTCAGTGTACCCCCACTTCAACAACATCTAAAAAAGGAAAAGACCAAAAAGACAAAGCTGCTTCTCTCTATCTCAGGGCAACTTCACTCCAACAGTATTGCACACACGTCTTACAAAAACACTAAAAAACTGGTTAAAAAAAAACAAAAAACAAAAAAACTTCTTTACTGATTTATTTCCTTTGAAGCCCAGTTCACACCAGATGCTTTAAATGCACCACCGGACGGTCCGAAGTGAATGTTTTACAGTCCATCTTCTTTTCTCCCTTTTTTTTAACCCGAGGAGGTAGTGAGGGCAAGCCCATTACCCCCTAAAATACACACAAATTCAGTTCACTGAGCAGCCAATTCATAATGAGACTGATGAGACCTAAACTAGGTAAACTAATACTTTGAACAAAATAGCTAGCTACCAAAACTGAAATGAAAGTTACTACGAGTAATTTTTAAAGGCTACGCTTAAAGTTAGTCTACAGGTTTATTTAAGAAACGCACAGAATACAAGCTACAGATGCCTTTATTGTCTATCAGATAAACCACTTGAATGTTGCGTTCAGTGTGAAATGGGCTTAACTTCATGTACCTGTACAGCAGGGGTATTTAATTGGAATTCAGTTTGGACCAGTTAGAGAAAATTTCATCAGGCTAAGGTCCGGACCGTCGGCAATGTTAACTTGTGTTATAATTCAGTGTTTTATTCTGTTTACTGAAGAAGCCTACAGAAGATCTGTCAGTGTTTTATCAACAACTGAAAGACAAAACAAATTACACATACTAGTATATTTCAACAATATTCATTGTTTTAAACAGGCCTGTTACAATAATTACATTATCAACCTATCATAAAATAAATGGAAACACCCTCAATAATTTAACATATTGAGTCTAATAATGTGAATCTGTATGTTCACTGTGTTTCAAAATGCTATATTTATTCTATTTGATTTTATTTATATTAGATTTAGGCCTGCCTGTCATGATAATAATTACATGAATGATAAATCATACAATATATGGAGAAATGTTTGCTGAACTTTGTCAAAATATTAGCTTTTTTTTTTTTAAACAGTAGTTTTATTTTATTTAATATTATTATACTTATCATACTTTATTATGTTGTGGGTAAAACTAATGGGGGAAGTTGCCAATGCTTTTTGACCCCTGGGGGTTGCCTTAGTTTTGAGGTAGGGTTGTTTTGGGAGTAAAGAGAGCGTGCGCGCCTGCGAGGAGTTCTGATCAGGTGGAATAAAGTGGCATATTTTTCACTCTTGTCTCTGGTCTTCACTTCTGTGACAGTATCCTCAGAATGAGACTCACCTTGATTTGTACTAGGAAGTCTCTCAGGTGTTCCTTAAATGCAGGGATATCCTGATTCAAACTGAACAGGCCGGTCACAAACACTTTCACTTGCGCACTGTAAACACAAAACAAAAACAAATATTAATCCAACAAGTTCAATAAGTAAATTTTTAATATACCAAAATGATAACGCACATTAATCATAAAATTATTATTCATACCCATCAATTTAATTGTAATAAACAGAAAAGGAACACTCACTCCTGTAGGTGAGGAAAAGCAGTTTTAAGCAGGTTGGCCACATACTCCTGAATAAAGGCCTGATTGCTGACTGGGTTTCCAGGGTTGAGGGTCATACTAATCTTACCCTCCTCCACCAAATTAAACATGTATGCCAGGATGGATGCGTGCATCGTCAGACCTGTGGGATATATATAAAGTTAGAAAAAAATCAGTGTTCTTTAAAAAGCCAGACTATTAAAAAAAAAAAAGACCTGTTACATTTGTGTCTATAGGTGTCTTAACCTTTAAACTGCCAGACGGTTAAAACCCATTGTATGTGTATTTGGGTTGGGTACCCTTCAATGCATGCATTAAAAGATAAACTTAAGAGCTAAAGCATCTTTTATGTGTTTGAGTTGGGCAGAAAGTACTGTGTGATTTACCATTTCTAAGAGTTCTGGAAATAGCACCACTGAGTCACTGGTTGTGTGTCATGCATCATTATCTGCAGCGATGTGTGTATGAGCGTGTATGACTCACCAGCTGTGTGAGATGTGTCTGTAACTACAGAAAAGATGTGTTGCAGTATGTCACAAAAGTATGTTTGGTAAAAACTCTGAGCTGCAGCGTCCTCCTGAGCCACATTCTGCAGCAACGTGTAAAGAATCTGCAGACCTGTAAAAACAGACAAACTATAACTGCACTTAAGAAATTGAACACGCTACAGAGAAATGCATCATTACGTATAACTTCACTCAACTTTCTAGCAAAGAACTGCGTTCCATCTACTAACAAGAGTCTTTATTGCATTTCATAAATCAATGAATTTACACCATGTCAATTTATGTGACTTATAGTTGGATTGTACAATATTTTAGCCAAATTAATTTACTCTCGGCAGCCAACTGTGTCCGGTCAGTAAGAAATCTGATTGCCAGTCCTTTTGTATGATACAGACTTAGGAAGAAACAGTACCCCTGCCGTGTGAACATTTAAAACCAAAGCCCAACTCCCGAAGACTGCATTATTTCTGGTCAGGGTAAATTAGCACACATAAACCTAAAGAACAAAGCCAAAGTACTGTATTGTGATTTAATCTATGTTTTATAAAGATTTCCGGTAAGTATTATTATGATTGGCCAAGCTCTGTAATCTATACACTTCTTTGGCATTCTACAGGTTTCCCTGGGAAAAGTGAACCCTCTGCTCTCCCCAACGGTAGATCCTCCAGGTAGGGTTAAAACAGGCATCACCTCCAGATTGGACGCATTTGGACCCCCAGCCTTCTTAGAGGAAGGACCACGAGGGTAAGTACACACAGTCTCATTAATGTCCCATGGGTTATGGTGATTGGAAAAACTTTACCACATCACAATTCTATTTCATTATTATGTTTCTCACAGACAGAAATCACAGTTTACACTATTATAACATGTGGTTAACAGTAGGGGTGGGCCATATGTCCCAAAAATAATATCACAATATTTCTGGGTATTTTTGCGATAACGATATTCAAAACGATTTGTAAAATTTAATTACTAATAATGACTTTAATATGGCACACTGAAATTTTTGCAATTTAACACAAGTCAATAATCCAACATATCATGATTCTAATAAAACACTCAATATATCAAGGACTAAGGTTATAAAAAATGATTGCGCATAATACAACACACCCCTAGTTCTGATCAAACACATGCAAAATGTAACCTATAACTAATACGAACTTCTCAAACCAATTAATAAAAAGAGTCAATAATATTAAAAGTCAACATTAAAAAGTCAATCAATAATAAGCAGTACGCAAATGCAGCAGCATCAGTGCACAGTAACATCTCAATAACAGCACTTGCCAGCTCGTGTCAGATAGAGCTTAGACCATTTTCTTGAGCCCAACCCAAATCTGTGATGTAGGCGTCTTCTTTTAATGCTATTTTTATATTATATAAAGCTAGGGTGTGATAATTACAATACAGCAAATTAGCAAATCAAACTGTGTAATAAAAAATGTTGCACAAGTTAGAATGTTATTATCAAGCAGCTCTGGGGCACATATGCACACCGCCTCAAACTGCGCCTGTGTCGTGCTGTGTGTGGAGTAAACAGCCCAGTCAAATCAACAGTTCAGCCTGTGCCTGTTGTGTTCTGCAGAAGTCAGGTTACTACACAGCCGACAGCCCTATTGAACAACTGTTAAAATTCATATTATGGCAAGAACCAATCAGCTAACTAAAGAAAAACGAGTGGCCATCATTACTTTAAGAAATGAAGGTCAGTAAGTCTGGAAAATTACAAAAACTTTAAATGTTTCGCAAAACCATCAAGTGTTACAACAAAATTGGCACACATGAGGACCGACCCAGGAAAGGAAGACCAGGAGTCACCTCTGCTTCTCAGGACAGAGAGACACAGAGTTCTAGCAGCAGACCCAGCTCTAGAACATCTGTTAAGAAAAGACTGCGCAAATCAGGGCTTCATGGTCAAATAGCTGCTAGGAAACCACTGCTAAGGAGAGGCAACAAGCTAAAGAGATTTGTTTGGGCCAAGAAACAAAAAAATGGACATAAGACCAGTGGAAATCTGTGCTTTGGTCTGATGACTCCAAATTTGAGACCTTTGGTTCCAAACACCGTGTCTTTGTGAGATGCAGAAAAGGTGAACGGATGGATTCCACATGCCTGGTTCCCACTGTGAAGCATGGTTGAGGAGCTGTGATGGTGTGGGGTGTTTTGCTGGTAACACTGTTGGGGATTTATTCAAAATTGAAGGCACACTGAACCAGCATGGCTACCACAGCATCCTGCAGCGACATGCCATCCCATCTGGTTTGCATTCAGTTGGACAATCATTTATTTTTATATGACCCCAAACGTACCTCCAGGCTGTGTAAGGGTTATTTGACCAAGAAGGAGAGTGATGGAGTGCTGCGGCAGATGACCTGGCCTCCACAGTCACCGGACCTGAACCCAATCCAGATGGTTTGGGGTGAGCTGGACCGCAGAGTGAAGGCAAAGGGGCAACAAGTGCTAAACACCTCTGGGAACTCCTTCAAGACTGTTGGAAAACCATTTCAGATGACCACCTCTTGAAGCTCATTGAGAGAATGCCAGGAGTGTGCAAAGCAGTAATCAGAGTAAAGGATGGCTATTTTAAAGAAACTAGAATATAAAACATGTTTTCAGTTATTTCACATTTTCTTGTTAAGTACAAAACCTCACGTGTTCATTTAATTATATATATATATATATATATATATATATACATATATATATATATATATATGTATATATATATATGTATACAGAGAGAGAGAGAGAGTGAGAGAGAGCGAGAGAGAGATCCGGCGGTGTGCGTGGCTGGCCGTCTACTCTCTCTCTGTTTGGTGGCGTTAGTGCTATTAAGTTTTGGAACATCACTTATTGAGTCTCTGTTGGTGTATGACCGCCAGTCTTTGTTGGATCTGAGACATAATGTCAGTGATATTATACGTGTGTTTTGCCAAGGAGGACAAAATACTCTGCCCCCGCTTCTGGCGGGGATACCAATCCACCTGTATCGGGCCTCGACTCAAACGCCCCGGCGTAAGCGCCGCCGCTGTAAATGTGGCGGTCGACAGGTGAAGCTAAAGTTCTGCCTGGCAAGCACCTCTTCCATCTCTCAAACAAGACATGGATAAATTCTTCCATTCGTCGTGTCCCGGCGTTTTCTGAAACCCATCAACACCTGCCTGATACCTGTTGCCAACTTGGGCGAAGATTTCCGGCCCTGCCGCTCCTGCTCTCCTCGGCTCCGCCAGCAATCCCTGCACCTTGAGGACGCTGTGCTGGGCTCCCAAACACGCCGAACCCCACTCCTCAGCTCCTGCCAGGATCGGGCGGGTGAATGCCAGATCACTGGCAAATAAAACTTTTATCCTGAAGGACTTATTTTACTCTCGCTGCCTGGATTTCCTCTGTGTGACAGAGACCTGGATTAGTGCCGGTAAGTACAGCGCTCTCAATGAACTTTTACCGGCTGGCTGTAATTTTTTTTAATTCCCCGCGGGCGTCAGGTCGTGGTAGAGGAACGGCAACAGTGTTTAGAAATGACTTTAAATGTAAACAACGCTCTGTACCAGCTTCAATTTCCAGCTTTGAAGTCACTCTATTTGAGGTGGGTCGCTCTGACCCGGTCCTTTGCGCTGTTATTTACCGACCCCCAAATAAAACAAGGACATTGTGAATGATTTCTCTGATTTTCTTGCTGGACTTATGCCAAACTACGATCGCGTCCTTATTGTCGGGGATTTTAACATTCATGTCTGCTGTCCTGATTAATATCTGGTGAAGGACTTTTTAAACATCATTGACTCTTTTAATCTAGTGCAGTGTGTGTCGGGTCCCACACATGAACATGGCCATACTCTGGATCTTGTTTTTCTCACGGCTTGTCTGTTTCTAACGTTCTAACGATCTGTGATAGTGGGTTTTCTGATCACATGCCTATTTTATTTGATGTTGTTTTATACCATGCTGCTGTTAAGTCCTGCGCTCTCGCTCGGCTCTGTCGTAGTTTTAATCCCTCCACTGCCGGTCAATTCTCCACTGCCTTCGATCAGCTCTGCTCCACTCCTGACTCTGCCTCTGTTCATACGGAGGAGCTCAGCTCCTGGTTCAACCAATCCTGCCGAACCATACTAGACTCACTAGGTTTTTAACGATACCCTGCTGGCAAATGATTCAGGGAACCATGCTATTCTTATACTGCTGGATTTAACTGCAGCATTTGACACAACTGATCATAGCATTTTAGTTTCCCGTCTGCAGCACTTGTGGCAGTGGGCATTTGTGGTAGTGCTCTGGAATGGTTCAGGTCCTATCGGTCTGACAGATCTTGGTGTGTTCGTTTTGCTGGCTCAGAATCTTCCTTAGCTCCACTGTCATATGGGGTTCCACAGGGCTCAATTTGAGGACCTCTTCTATTTTCATTGTTATGCTGATGATTGCCAGATTTACATGCCACTTAAGAAAAAAAGCCAATTTCTCTATTCAACCACTTCTGTTATGTCTTAATGACATTAAAGACTGGATGGCTTTAAACTTTTTGAAGTTTAATGAAAAGAAAACAGAAGTGATTGTGTTTGGCCCCAGTGGTTCTTGTGAAGCCCGCCCTGTTGATTTGGGCCCCTTAGCTCTGTATGTGATGCCAACAGTTTCTAACCTGGGTTTTAAGATGGACAGTGATTTTAAATTGGATCGCCAGATTGGTGCAGTAGTCAAGTCCAGCTTCTTCCACCTTAGGCAGCTGGCAAAAGTGAAGTCAGTTCTTACACATGAGCACTTTGAAACCTGAATCAATGCCTTCATCACATCCTGGTTGGACTACTGTAATGCACTATATTTTGGAGTAAATCAGTCCTCCCTTAAACGCCTTCAGTTAGTGCAAAATGCTGCTGACCGACTTTTAACAGGTTCTCGCAAGAGAGAGCACATTACTCCCATTCTGGCCTCCCTCCACTGGCTGCCTGTGCATTTTAGAGTTCAGTTTAAGATTCTTTTATTTGTTTTTAAATCTTTAAATGGACTCCCTCCGCCTTACCTCGCTGAGCTGCTCTGCCCCTATGTCCCTGCTCGGTGCCTTAGGTCAGCTGATCAGCTGCTCCTGGAGGTGCCGAGGTCAAAGCGCAAGCTTAGATGGGATAGAGCTTTTTCAGTTGCGGCTCCTAAACTGTGGAATGGCCTACCACTTTATGTCAGACAAGCCCCGTCACTGTCCACGTTTAAAACCAGGCTAAAGACTAATTTTTATTCCTTGGCTTTTAACCAAATTTAAGACTTTGTTCTTGTTTTATTTATTTATTTTATTTCTGTTTTTATTATTTTATTTTGTTTAACTTTTACTTTGCTCATAGATTTATATAAAACTATTTTTTATTGATACCTATATTTGATACCTATAATTTGGTATGTTGCAGCTGTTGTTTTTAAAGTGCTCTATAAATAAAGTTGAGGTGAGTGAGTTGAGAAACAAACATAACTCGCTTGTCAACTTATAAAACAAAAACTGATCTGACCGCTCTGTAGTAGATTTCGTATATGCTTCAAGGATACATTACTTATTTAAAAGTCCAGTGCATGTGCACTTACCAGTGTCAGCCACATTTCTCATGGTGTGCTTGAAGGCCCAGATGATCGAGTCCAGCACCAGTTTGAACTGTGCTGGGGGGATCGCCAAGAACGCAGGAAAGCAATGGGAATTCACTGCCTGCAGTAAGTAAAAGAAGTGTGTCCGGTGCTCTGGATACTCCTCAAAATCCTGGCAATAACACAAACACAGCACAACACATCAGATGAATGGATTATAAGGTTCAAGAAAAAGGAAATTAGTATCCACCTTATTCTGCAACAGCTAAGCTTGATTTAAACATGAGCAGTGCAGATAATAGAGTGGTCTGAAAAAGTGCTTGCCCCCTTTGTTTTTTTGGTTGTCATTCTTAAATGCTTTATATAAAAAAAAAAGAACACAAAAACACAAAATGCTCCACAGCACTGTGAAAGACTCACTGCAAGGTACAGCAAACGATTAATTGTAGTTGTTGCTGCCAAGTGTGGCACAACCAGTTATTAGGTTTATATAATTAAATTTGTTGATCAAATTATCAGGTAACAGTTAACTTGAGAAGTTAATGAAGTTACAGTCAAATGAAAAAGTTTGGGCACCCCTATTAATCTTAATAATTTTTAGTTCTAAATATTTGGGTGTTTGCAACAGCCATTTCAGTTTGATATATCTAATAACTGATGGACAAAGTACAATAAACCTCATTTCAATCCTGAAATATTACTAACAGAAAATGTGCAATATGCATTAAACCAAAATTTGACCGGTGCAAAAGTATGGGCACCCTTATCATTTTATTGATTTGAATACTCCTAACTACTTTTTACTGACTTACTGAAGCACAAAATTGGTTTGGTAACCTCATTGAGCTTTGAACTTCATAGCCAGGTGTATCCAATCATGAGAAAAGGTATTTAAGGTGGCCAATTGCAAGTTGTTCTCCTATTTGAATCTCCTCTGAAGAGTGGCATCATGGGCTCATCAAAACAACTCTCAAATGATCAAAAAACAAAGATTGTTCAACATAGTTGTTCAGGGGAAGGATACAAAAAGTTGTCTCAGAGATTTAACCTGTCAGTTTCCACTGTGAGGAACATAGTAAGGAAATGGAAGACCACAGTGACAGTTCTTGTTAAGCCCAGAAGTGACAGGCCAAGAAAAATATCAGAAAGGCAGAGAAGAAGAATGGTAAGAACAGTCAAGGACAATCCACAGACCACCTCCAAAGAGCTGCAGCATCATCTTGCTGCAGATGGTGTCACTGTGCATCGCTCAACAATACAGCGCACTTTGCACAAGGAGAAGCTGTATGGGAGAGTGATGCGAAAGAAGCCATTTCTGCAAGCACGCCACAAACAGAGTCGCCTGAGGTGTGCTTTTGCATTGTGTTTGTGGCGTGCTTGCAGAAATGGCTTCTTTCACATCACTCTCCCATACAGCCCATGATGCCACTCTTCAGAGGAGATTCAAATAGGAGAACAACTTGCAATTGGCCACCTTAAATACCTTTTCTCATGATTGGATATGGATATTGGATTGGATTGGCTATGAAGTTCAAAGCTCAATGAGGTTACCAAACGACCTTTGTGCTTCAGTAAGTCAGCAAAGAGTAGTTAGGAGTATTCAAATCAATAAAATGATAAGGTTGCCCATACTTTTGCACCGGTCAAATTTTGGTTGAATGCATATTGCACATTTTCTGTTAGTACAATAAACCTCATTTCAATCCTGAAATATTACTGTGTCCATCAGTTATTAGATATATCAAACTGAAATGGCTGTTGCAAACACCCAAATATTTAGAACTAAAAATGATTAAGATTAATAGGAGTGCCTAAACTTTTTCATATGACTGTATATGCTAATATGCAAAAACAGGTCTTGCATCTGACTTGTTTTGATGGGACTGCCTTGTACTGTTAACCTGACAAAAAGAAAAAAAGGCTAACTAGTAGTTTGTGTGTCATGGAGAGCCCGGAGGCTTAATTTATTTTTTTTTAAAAGATTAAAACGTGTATAAATACTACTGGCCCTTGAGAAATGTTTGAGTGTGCAGGTTAATACAAGAGGTCTTACTTTGTTGATCATGTTCAACGTGCACTCAAACACTGCATCAAATATCTGCGGGATCTCTGTTGTGATATGACCGCCCAGTTTGTTTACGATGGTGGCCATAGTGCTCAGCACTTCCGGCTCTCTGGCTGCCGGAACATTCCGCTGGTAATCTATTAGGACGGCATCCAGCAGTGGCGGAACAAAGTTCTCTCCCACCTGAAAAACACGCAAACATGCACACAAACGCACACAATGAGAAACAGGCAGCAGAAGGGTAAGAGACCGCACAAGGGTGTGTAAAGTGAGGACAGATAATCTGAACAGGTTCAGACCAACTCACACATGCTGTAGGTACAACACACTAATACTTCATATGACATAGATATGAATACTGCTTAGCCCTCAGCCCTACTTTGATTCTTAAAATAAAAATGATTTCTCAACAATGTAGTTTCTGTTAAAATGTATTTGTTTCAGCATATTGCTTTCATTTGTACAACAGCTTACCATTACAATAAAACCTAAATAAAAACAGTTGACAAAATGTTCTGTGGGTCAGTAAAGGTTTTAAACAATCGGCAAAACACAGTTGGAACAGCGCGGGTTTGGGTGCTGATCATCTCTGTAAACTTTAGGGACAGTATAGATTGTTTTCAGTTGCACCAGCAGCTCACCTGTGTTACTTTAATAATAAGGACTAATTAGATAACACTGGTTTCCTTCTGAGAGATCTTTAAAAATGGTTAGGCCAACACACTTAACTATCACAATGGATTGTTGGTGTTTTATTTTTAGTATAAATTAGGAATGCTAGGGTTATTAATAATGCTAGTGTTTACTGTAATAAACCTCCCTCTAATCAGATACAGATTTACATGTTCTCATATGTGTAAAACATTTGAATCATACTGCCTATTACACAGTGGTATGAAAAAGTTTAAGCACCCCTAAACATTCATTTATAATTTTATTTTTCTTTATATATCATTGATTGTTCAGATCAGTTAAATAAATCATACAGCAGATGAACACAGTGACATTTGAGAAGTAAAATTGAGTAGAACGCCAAACGTATCATATTTGATACATGCCCTCCATGTGAGCGGTGTTACATTTTTTTCCCCTGAAAAACCCAATGTATACTACGATACACATGCAGTGCACGGATAATTCAACAGATGGCAGTATTTTGTTGACTAGAGGGATTTCCAGGGATGTGAGAAGATTGTCATTAATAAGCAAGAGGACACAGGTGGATTTTAAAGAAAAACTTTGCCAATTTTGAAAATGTTAAGGTGAGATTTTTTTTTTTTATGAAACAGCAATAGGAACAGTTACAGGGTTGATGCAATGTGAAATTACCTACTATTTCATAATCTATGTTTTAATAAAACCGTGTTGAAAATGACGTAATGACGTAATTTGACTCTAAATCTGTAAACTGTCATTTTATTGTATTTAATGCATTACACATAACATCAAGCAACATACAGTTTTTATTTTTCAAGTGAACTAATTAAATGTTTAAAATACACAATTTAGTACATTTAGAGCAGAAAATTTGATATGCAATTTGCTGTACCGTGATTGATGACTAGTAAGGTGTTGCGATGGTACAACTGCTATTGACTTCCTTTCGCTTACTGATTTTCGCTAAAAACTGATGAATTCTGATGAATGGAAAAATACACAATAATCAGTTTTTTTTGTGTGTGTGTTTTTAAATGGCAAAAAACACAGTCTTGAAGATGCTCTGAAGAGGATTTTGGATGGAAATTCAAGTGACAGAGCAGCTAGAGGAAGATAAATAAATAAAAAGATAAAAATAACAACAACAAAAATTGGTTAGCGAAATACACAATGAGTAAAAATAACTAAAATGTTCTCATTACTTTGAAATTGTATTATTATTTTGACCCATTGTATCAAATATGATACAAATTGAAAAAAATTGTTTGTTTAGAAGGACCAATAAAGGCTCCAGTTTCAAAGAATTGAAATTTTCTGTCCATTATTCAATGTTTTGGGCTTTACAGGTTAAAGAATTTCACTTCCTGTAAATCCTATAAACAAAATTAGGCAGGTGCCGAAATTTGGGCAAACTTGTCGTTTTATTGATTTGTATACATTCAGCACTAATTACTGGAATTTGTTTGGAAAGCTCATTGACCCTTGACCTACATACACAGGTGAATCCAATTGTGAGAGAGTTAAGGAGCCAATCGCAGGTTTTTCTCCTCTTTGCATCTTCTCTGAGTGGCAACATGGGAGCCTCAAAACACAACTTTCAAATGAGCTGAAAACAAAGATTGTTCAACGTCATGTTTTTAGGGGGAGGACACAAAAATCTCAGATTGTAGCCGTCAGTTTCCACTGTGAGGAGCATAGTGAGGAAATGGAAGAACCACAGGCACAGTTCTAGTTAATCAGAGGAGAAGGATGGTGAGAACAGTTATAGTTATAGTTATAGGAATATTCACGAGCGTAGGAAGTGACGTAGCTGTCCCTAGGACACTTCCGTTTAGCGGTAAACAGCGTTCAAAACAGTGGACGTAACTTTAACATAATTTAACATGCAGGGTTTCCGCCACGTTCATTTCAGTGCGGCGGTCCGCCACGCCTTCGTTCTTCCCCGCCACCCTTCGTGAAAATTCGGAGCCCGGCGTTTTTCCCGCGCTTGATCAGCGTTGCCCCGCCCTCTCTCGTTTCTGACACTGGAATTTGATCATCTCGACAGGACACCGGCTGTCAAACTGGACAACTGAATCCGAGGTATGTGGCGCTGAAATGATGTTTTTTTTATATTTGTGAACAAGTTGTTGAACATTGTTCAAGGGTTATATCGGTAATATGTTGTAGACGTAGCCTACACAACACGGCTGGTTTCGCATGTTGCATCTATTTCGGGAGGCTACAGGTGAGGGCTTCTCTAGCCGTAATTCCTAAACGCACAGCTGTGTTCCAGTCCTGCACATGTAGCAGGGTGGCCGCGGGTCCTTAAAAAGTCTTAAATGGTATTAAATTTCATTTTTGTCAAATAAGGCCTTGAAAAGTCTTATTTTGTCTTAAAATTTCAACCAAAATGTCTTAAATTTGCCGGAGCTAAATTTAGGGGGGAATAATTCCGTCAGCCATGTGTTGAACTTCGGGGGTGGAAATCGGTAGTTAGTCATGCAGTGCCAACATAACGCGCGCGCGAGAGAGAGAGTGTGAGTATAGGACACAGCGAGAGAGAGAGACTGAAACATAACGCGAGAGAGAGAGAGAGCGAGAGCGCGCCTGTAAATAGCGAGAGAGAGAGACTGAAACATAATGCGAGAGAGAGAGAGAGAGACTGAAACATAATGCGCGCGCGAGAGAGAGAGATGAATTAAACAGTGATTAAACAGCTTCAACTTACGCAGGTGTCCACTCAGGCTCACTCACCTGGTGGAGTGAAAATCACGCTATGTTTCTGTTTCTGGAGCTGTCATAAAGCAAGGATGTAGGGCCCTAGAATAGAGGCACCCTAGAACAGCTCTGTGATGCATTTGTTTTCACGGTCCAGTAAACATTTTATTGTAATTAAATTAAAGATTAAAGATATTATTTGTCTGTTTTAATAAGCACAATTTTTAATTAAATTCAATAATATTTTTTATTTTATTTACTCATTCTCACATTTAAAATACCTAATACAGATAAGAGCGAATAAATAATACATATATATTCTGTTGTGCCCTTTCTCCTCTGTTATGTATAATTTAACATTTTGTGTTGCACACTTTTACGTTTACCGTATCTGAAAAAAGAACAATAAGGATTTATTTTAAAGAAACCTACTTTTTGCAACTTTTTGTTTTAAGTGGGCATTTTTCAGTGACAGTTGGAAATAAAGAAAATAACTGGAAACATGTGTAATTGTGTTATATCGTGATATCATTAACGTGATATAAATTATCGGTTCCCAACCGGGGGGTCCTGCCACCGCACCTTCAAGGAAATCCTGGGGGAAACCCTGACATGAATGCAAACCTTACCTAATCTGAGAGTCATAAACATTGAAAATCAGGTCAAATTGTTCTTTAAACAAGTAAACAATGGAGGACGAAAAATTACATTAGTATAAATAAATACACATATAAATGTATAAATATATAAATAAATAAATTAATGAATAAATTAATGTTGAAATTAATAAATATATAAATAAATGCACATATAAATGAATAAATAAATAAATATATAAATAAATACGTGCACAAATAATTGTATAGGTAAATAAATTAATTAATACATTTCTTATTAATATATTTATTTATTCATTTATATGTGCATTTATTTACATCAACATTCATTTATTTATTCATTTATTTATTTCAACATTTATTTATTTATACTTCTGTCATTTTTGGTCCTCCATAGTAAACACGCCTGCTTTCATTTTTCACACTGCGAACCTGCCATGCAGTTACAGTGTCCGCTCACAACTTCTCCCTCTTTCTTATCAATAAATAATGCAGAGTACGTGTTGGACAGCGTTTGACTTGCTCCACCTCACCATACACTATAGTGATGCTTCTCTACTATAGGAACTCATATTCCCAACTTCCACTGAGAAAGTAATTATATGCGCTCAAACTGCGGTACGCTTTCACTGCGTTTCAACAAGATAGTGATCACATCTGGGTAGGTCACATCTGGCAAGCGTTTTAAATCAGAGGAAAAACTTCCTTCTTAAATCCTTATCAAAATGATCAGGAAAAGAGGTCTGATCACTTTTTACTAATTTCTGACCATATGTTTGCTCTGTTTTCGGGGGAATTGCGAAATATGCGCTCTCATTTTGACAGCTGAATACTTGAAAATAGCGCCACCGGAAGCATCGAAGGAACAGACATGCACAGTAGCTTTGTTATTGTTTTCCTCATTGAAACGCAAAGAGGAGAAAAACTTGCAAGCGGCTCCTTAACCCTTTCTCATAATTGGATTCACCTGTGTTTGTAGGTCAAAGGTCAATGAGCTTAGCAACAAGTTCCAAAAAATAAGTGCTAAATGTATTAAAATCAATAAAACGACAAGGGTGCCCAAATTTAAGCACCTGCCTAATTTTATTAAAGAATTATTGCACACTTTCTGTAAATCCCAACAGAATCTCATTTCACATCTTAAATATATCATACAGCAGATCAACACTGATATTTACTGAAATTGCAAATCCAAACAACCAATGATGTATAAAAGGAAAATTATGAAAGTTATTAGGAAGGCCCAAACTATTTTTAACCACTGTAACTGTTTTATCAAATGCACTTTTTACATATTTTTTAAATATTATTTTTCATATTATTTTACACCACAAAAATCTGATATCTTAAATAAAACACTACCATATTCCTCACACTATAAATCATCAGTGCATCTTATGTATACATTTTATCAGTCAGGTTGTAAGGAACAGTAAAGCCACTCTGCTGAAGAGCAGTGTTAAACAGGAATATCAGTTTAGTTCTCCAGCAGTATTACATTAGCCAGTAACTGCGCTAGCTCTTTGGTCGTTTAGAGGTAAATATTATTGGCATGTAGCCTGCTACTAACCCCGGCTAACCCCTGTACAACTGAAACAGTATTAGCATGGTTAGCCACTAATGCTCCAGCTTTAGTGGGAATCTGAGCTTACAGTAAATAAATGTAAGCACTTACCTCACCCAAATAAACAGTTTTCAGGAGAAAAATCTGTGTAGATTAACATCCAGTGTTTGTTGGGCTTGTCTAAAATGTTTTAAGAATTACAGTTTTGTTGGCATCTGGTGTGCCGTATATATAAAACAGACCAGAAAATAGAAATGTATTAAATAGTGAACTATATAGTGTAAAAAATATGATGTTCAGGATACGTTTTACTATTTTATTTTGTCTTGCTTACCATCTGTGGGTCATTGGAACGGCTGACCCAGCCTGAGATGAGTTTGAGAGTCTCTCTCTTCACAGTGCGCATGCTTCTGATCAGAGGCTGTTTTGTCACCATCTCACCTGCGCAAACACGCATATATAAATAACACAGCAGACTGGCCTTTACACGCAAACACAAAACACAACAAACAGATGACACACTGTGTTTATTTTCTGCTCAGCAAATGTGTCTCTGGACTGACACCACTCCACTAAAGCTTCGAACTAACACTAGTGTCTTAGTCTTAGTATAGTGACACTCTAGTGTCTATACATGGAGCATCAGAGACTTCAAGAAGTGTTTCTACTTAACCTGCTTACTGTAAAATTACTGCAGAACTGAAACAATCTATGTTTAATAATTACTACAATTGTAAGCTCTTTCTTTCACAATGATTTTATACAATTCTGTGTAGAGATTTTAAGTGTAAGCACAAGATTTATATTACATCTCCTGACACTAAAACTGATATTATATATCATATCATAACATATTTTTTAGGAAGTAGTTGAGAACTGGAGAACAAAGCTTTGTTTTAGATTTCTTCTGGACAAGCTCAGCCAGCACCCCAGTGGATGAGTTAAATTCCATCACCAGCTCACATGAGCGATACTTGCTCTTAAATTAGTGTTTAATTGAGCTTTTCATGTTAAGTACTAAGTATTAAAGAGTACTACAACTTTTGCACAGTACTGTATATGCCACAGCAGAAACACTACATACTGTACAAAAAATAAAAATAAAAAATAATAATAATAAAAAATAAAAATATACAATTTCACATACCATTGGTTTGTATGGCTGCAGAGATGTTCTCGCTGAGGCATTTGTACACATTGAGCATGTCCAGGTAAATACGTCCTAGCTGAATGACAAAGGGGTGACCCACGGCCTTACATGCCCTCACATTGGTCTTCAGAATGCTGCCTAGCTGCTTTACTGTTTCTGGGTCCTTCAGAATGTCCACGTTCTGCCACAAAGGGGAAAAAATATACTCATGATTTGTTTATCATAACCACCTGCAATAGACCCACTAATCTGTAAAATCCTTATTTTGATCAAGCATTTAAACAACTCTGGATCAGATTCCATTAAAGCTAAAATAAAAAATGTATTGACCTGAAAAATGTTATATACTTAAATAATTGAAATCAACATTTCATATAAAGCAAATTAAGGAGTGATGCTGGTCCTTTTTTACATCTTCAATGATCTACAGTCAGAATGACCTGCCCCAAAGGGATGCTTATATTAATGCTTATATAATAATGTACTAGAAATACTGCATTAACAGAATGAGGCCATGTGTAGTGCATCTTTTCTTACCTTGGTGGCCTGCTGAATAATGCTGTCCCACACCTGGTTTGGTAGCAACATGTACTTTTCTATCAGATGCTCCTGCACAGCCTGGTCTGTCTGAGCACCTATCATGTAACCAACAGCCTCATAGAACGTATGCACCTGAACAAAGAAAAGGATGTGGGTGTCACAGTGGGTTAAACTGGTAGGAAGATGAGGTGGTTTCCCTTCATATGATTTTAGCCAATAATATTACTACAGCTGAGATGAGTGGCAGAAAAATATAATTCTTTTTATGATAATGTAACAACAGTTTCCTGTGGCAACACATTTAGTTCAAGTTAACTGCAATTACAATTGTCTAGTCAATGCCACACTAGCTGTAGACTGATGTAACTAAAATTGATTTATTTGGAGGACGGTATGCATGGTGGAAAAAGAAAACAGCATTCCAAGACAAACACTTGACCCCCACAGTAAAATTTAGTGGTGGTTTTATCATGCTGTGGGGCTGTGTGTTCAGTGCAGGTACTGGGAATCTTGTTTTAGTTGAGGGTCACATGGATTCCAGTCAATCTCTGCAGATTCTTGAGAACAATGAATCAGTGAAAAAGCTGCGCAAGATAACAACTCTAAACACTGCTCAAAATCTACTAAGCATTCATGCTGAGGAACAAGTACAACATTCTGGAATGATCATCTCAGTCCACAGACCTGAATGTTATTAAAAAACTGTGGTGTGATTTAAAGCGAAGTGTCCATGCTTGAAGTTTTCGTCTGCTATATGATTTTAAAAGAAAGTCTTTATTACAGTTTTGTTTTATGAAAGTTAGTTAGCTATCCCCCACCATGACCCAGCAGCCGAACCTGCCTAAACAGCAGTTGCTAATTGCGCATCTTAAAATGCACCTTATAATCCAGTGCACCTTATGAATGAAAATAGATGCTCACTGATAGTGCACCATATAATCTGGTGCAGCTTACAATGCGAAAAATATGATACTTAGAGCCACTAAACCCTGAAACAAATTTGTCCCATTAATATCTGAAAAGTGATCCTTGAAGTAATGAAACATACCAGCCCTGCCTAAACATTTTTATAAACATTTTTTAATCTTAAAAAAATGCTTTTATTGTGACAATTTTGGCCTATGCAGCGCCCTCTCAGGTTCAACTGTCCTATAGGCATAAAGTGTTTGTGTTCTTTGGTACACAGACTAAATCACAATATGTAACCATCAGCGTCTCACTGCTATCAGAGGAACACTGCTGCTGCTGCTGCAGCTCAACCAATCAGCTCTCCATCCTGCCCTGCCTCTAAACCCATACATTACCCAGTGCCCCTCCCAAACTACCCTCCCATTTTTTTTTTTTTGTTTTTTTTTTGCCTTTTTCAAATTTGAGCTAAGGGTGGAGTGAGCAAAAACCAAGGGGCTTAGTGCCCCTTTAACATTCTATTGACAAACTTAATAAACTTGTCTGTTTTATAGTCGTAATAGTGACTAACATTTGTATCCCAGTACTTGTACAAACATACAGGTTTATTTATATTTAATAATGTCTAAACAGTATGTTACATGGTCCAAAAATGCCAGTTCTGACCTGCTGTGGCTGCAAATCACAGATGATTGTGTTGATATTGTTGAGGATCTCATCAATAAAAGGCATGACCTCTCCAACCTGCACCTGCACAAAATGTCTCCTGCACTTCTGAGCAATCTTAATAAATGTGTCACATGCCATGTCCTGCACTCCATCATGGGTCTCTAAGAAAAGAAAATATGAAACAAAATATATTGAGCATTTTACACTTACCTTACCCAACAGACGTAATAAACTTAATCAGATGTTTAAGTGTAATGTACTTGGAATAAAATCTACTAAATTAAGTTATTTACTGCAACCAAATTAGTTCAAAATGTCAAGGACAGAAAATACACAAATGTTTTCACTATTACTTCATGTATACTTTACTGCCAACATCCAGGAGGATCTAATCTCAGTTTGGTTGTCTCCATGTATAAAACAAAGCAAATAGACACTGTATACTAGCAAATTCCAAGCACACAGGTTAACTTACCATGCATAAACTCAAATAATTTGTTGACAACAGTCTTAAGGAATTTCCAGTGTGCACGAAGGAATCGTGGGTACTGACCCACAATATACATGATGTTAGAGGCAATGATGGCCTTGTTGTCCTTTCCACGCTTCTGCTCACACAATCCTAGCAGATCCTAAGAAACACACATACACAAAGTCATACTGGTTGGATCATTTACGTGAACTATTGAGAGATACTTTTAATTAAGAGAGAAAATACCTTAATGACTGTGACAAGGAACCTCTTTTCATCCTCTTCATGCATGGCTCCACTGATGGACCCAATAGCCCAGCACAGTGTGTTTAGGTTCTTCCAGGACCACTCAGTCCCATTTACCTGGTTATGAAGCTTTTCCGTCATGATGCGCTCAGTATCAGCATAGTCCAGATGGGTTAGGTATACTAAAAAGAAAGAATAAAAATACTGAACTGATTTTTAAGCCACCACTTGTAGCTGCCACGTTAGTAACATTTAGTGCAATAAGAGTGGCAAACAAACAAACAACAAAACAGCAGCCATTCTCTTAGCGCAATCAACCTTATAAATCAATAACTGTTTATAATCGCATCACTGATCTTATAATTGAATCAAATCGTTAGGTGTCTAGAAATTCCAACCCTAATAATTGATTATATCTAATAAAGTCTAAACTAGTGTCAATAATCAATCACTACAATTTCTTTAAAAACAAATGTCTCAATTTATTATTAAATAACACACAAACATTAAAATAGAGCAATGATTAACAATGTCTCAACTAGTGTCAGAAGTCAGAAGAATTTAATCAATTTAGTCAATATATGAGGTAAAGCACATAGTGTGAAATGATGATGTTAAGGTGTGAGTGTTTGTCCTTACCTAGAGTCTCTCTCATGTTCTTGTAGAGATTGATGGAGTCTGTGTCTTTCATAAATTCACGGACGACCTCCCCCTGATCATTTTCAACTACCAGTACCTCTTCTGGTTTAGCCATGCGGCTTACCATGAGCAGACGCACCTGAAACACAGGTACATAAATATCTTATACTCTATACACTATGAGTGTGAGCGTGTGTACAGTTTAATTGTACAGCTCAGGAAAGACATACATTTGCGAGTTTGTGTATAGTATAACAACACTTGGTCAGAAGATTCATCGACACAATTATTTAGACTAGTGAGAGCCAGTTAAATTACCAGGATTTTAAGTCATTAATAGTATGTGCAAATAAGGACATTTTACTGTACTGGGATATATTCTATTCTCTGTTCTGCTCTTTTTTGAAATATGAGTATGTATCATTTTTGAACAGCTATTTTTAAGAATCTGATGCTACTGTCTGAATGTCAATTTAATGTCATTTATATTAAATAACAGAATGTTAAACATTCACAATATTACTTAAAATCTAACTAAATGTTAAATTGAAATAAAAAAAATGCTTCATATAAAAGCCAAATAGGTATAGGTAGAATAGTAAAAAAGAAATCTAACTATAACTAGTAACTAACTGTAACTAGTAAAACTGAACTATGTAGAATGTACTGCTGATTAATCAGAAACAGATATTGGAAGCATATGCTATATGCAAATTATCTGTTTTTTATTAAACAAAAAGCTACATTTTCCCAGGTAATATGCTGGTCTTGGCATAAGACCAGCCCTAGCACACAATTTGAGTGTCTATCCACGTAAGACCTCCTCACCTTTGACAATACAGGTAGGTAGAGCTGCCTGCGTGGGGGCACGTCAAAGTGCTGGCTGCCAGAGAGCAGGGGTGAAGTGGAGGTGCTAAAGGGACTCTCTCTGTACAGCTCAGCTGCCAGATGGTTCCAATATTCCAGACAAATTTTAAAGATCTCAGTCTCCTCCACCTCTGACACTAGGAGCATGTAGTGGAGTGCCTAGAAGGGCAGGAAGATGAGAGATTTATTTAGAGAGATGCAAGCAGGAATGTTTTTTTTTTTTGAAAGCTTCACAGTAGAGTCACATGGATGTGGGAAAGAGTACCTCCATGAGGGTCTCTCGCAGGTTGAGTCTTTTCTCAATAAGCTGGCCATGTTCTTTTAGGAAGGTGCACAGAAATAAGCTGAGGTTTTGAATGAAGTTCTGCTCGTCATCTTTCCCGTTGGCGTATGCCAGGCGGATGTTGGTGTTCAGAGGCAGCATCTACAAACCACAACAAAAAGAAACAGATTTACCACACATGGCACACTGCCTGCTCTGTTTTACTATATGAGGGTCTTCTGTTGTAATTGCTCTGGTTTTATCTGCATGTTACCTGTTTAAGCTGCATCATAGTAAGTGTGAATAGTGTAACAAACTGCTCCTCATACTGGCTCACACTCACACCCGCAATCTCCGTCAGACACTTTAGCGTCACGTTTCGGAACATGGGAACGTTCAGGAACTACCAAGAGGTGAAGAAACCAGTGGAGAGAAGAGAAATTTTTTTTCACTTTAAAAGTTCTAACAAATGCACAAGCCTAAAAAATACATTAGAGGTTCTAAACCTTTTCCACCTCACCACCCAGAAAAGCATAAGTTTACTAATTTATCTTAATTTCTTTAACTGATTGTGTTTATTTTAGGGCTGTGATTGTTAAAGCATTAACGCACGAAATTTATTTTTATTTTTTTAATTATGCCCCAAGTTTGACCCCAATTTCTGCCATAATCTGCCCCTCTCCTGCCTGACTGAAAAGCTCCAACATGGCCAAGGAGGACACAGCATGGCCTATTGCACAGTAGTAGTATAATTATATATATATATATATATATATATATATATATATATATATATATATATATATATATATATAAATATAAAAAAAAACTAAACAAAACAAAAAACACAAATAGAATTGTTCAGCTGGTCTAAATTATACCAAGAAGTGCCAAGCTCTGGTTACCCGACTGCTTTTACTTTTACTTGAAATGAGTTTTGAGTTCAGTAGCGAAGACCACCTTTGGCGTTTACACTCATTTGCAGATAGTTTCCTTTTAGATTCACTTAAACAGTTGAGTAATTTCAAAAGAACTAGAAGAAAAACATCATTAGTGGATGATTCATTGGAATCATAAGGAATGATAAGCAGTGAGTAGAGAGATGCACCGATGTGGAAATTCTGGGACAATGCAAGTATTTCATATGTACAACAGCCAACGGCCATATACACATTTAGAACTTGCAGAGACTTGACACTCCGGTGTAACTTTAAAAAAATAAAATAAAATAACTATATTAAAATCAAAGAACTTTAAAAGTAGTGCGGCCAACACTGCGTGGTCCTTTTCCGTCATGCAACAAAAAAATAAATAAATAAACAAAATCATTTAAAATATTGGTCTTATCTGATGCCAATGATTCTAAGAAAAGTAATACCAATTTATTGCTGGTACAGTGCATCTCTAGCAGAGAGTGAGCTGGTATTACCTTGCTCACTATAGACTATAGAGCAGCTGGTATTACCTTGTACACAAGAGTGCTGATGAGTTTGGTCTCAAAGATGTAGCCAAGGGGGATCCAGTTCAGAAACCGCAGCAATGTTTCCAAAGTGGCATGCACCAAAGGAGCATTCTGGGAGTTTTCCTGAAAAGCAGTTAATTTTAGGTGTAGATTCATCTTACAAAAAGGCTTTTGAACATGTTTGTTGAAATTGCCATGTTGAAATGTACTACTAAAGCAACAATGATATTTAATGGTTTGATATACTTTAGCTGCATTCCAAAGCCTAAGCTGCAGCCGAGGTATGCTGCATTTTTCAGTTGCCACATCATAGAAGGCTTTTTCAAAGTAAAAGACCTTTTATATACAACTGTGAACTTCTGAACAATTTTAAGGTGGCCAATATCTTTATCTACCAGGGCCCTTGGTTAACCATAAATCTCTGCATATGCACAAGCCGAAGTAAATGGGGCAGAATTAATATTTAAAGTGTTATGTTTTTTTTTTCGAATTTAGAAATAAAATAAAATTTAAAATAATTTTAGTAAAAAAAAAAAATTAAAAAAAAAAGGACATCATACGAGTTTTGGACCACAATTGCAACGAACAATTGCTAACGAAATGAATAAGCCTCATTAGTCTGCTAAAATGCAGCTTCCGTCAAGGGTGTTAAAGAGGTTAATCTGCTTTTCTTAGGGTAATTGTCCATAGGTTCATAATATTTTTTTTCCAGAGAGCCCGATTCTTCTAATACAGGGACCTAAATGCATTCATTAGAAAGGATGTCACATTTTGTACATATAGTGTAGTTTGATAAATAAGGACACATTTCATAGACTGATCTTTTCTGTGATGTTTAAAATTTTAAAAATCAAATATTGATAAAACATAACAGGAAAAATATTTATTTATTTTCTGAACCCAAGAGATAGCCCTGCTGTGCTTGCACTAGGCCAATAATTACATTATTGACTTATTGTACAATATATTGGCATAACCTCAGTTATTTTACTTATCAAAAGGCCCATAAACACTGTGATAATACATACCATTACAAACTGGCAGAGCTGAAAGATCTGTGAGAACTCATTACACATGCTGTAAAAGAGGAGATTATTGAACATAAATGTATAAACACACACATACATGTAGGAATATTTCAGTTCAACAATTAAGGTTTTTTAAGCAAACATTTAATTCAAAGCCTAATTACTAATTATGTCCAATTCCGGAGCCTCACCTGTCTTTCAGGTGCTTAGCTTTCACCTGAGTCATCTGTCCACTGGAGAAGTCGAACACTTCCTCACTGAGCAGCTTCAGGATGATCATGTTGTTTTGACAGAGACTCTCACTGGTGCGGCTTGCTCCAACAATATCGCTGATGAAAGTGGGCCAATGCTTTGGCCATTCCTGCTTTAAGATCTACATATCCCAGAAACATAACCGAGGGCAATGATGGGCCACATTTACACATTTGCATAACACAGAAATAAACCATTTTTAAAATAATGCAACAAAAATGTATTGAACTAAATCATTAAAACAACAAAAGTCTTACCTGAACTAAAATCATGTTGAGTTTTCCAATGTACACCTTTTCCTTCTGCAAGCAAATTGAACAGTCTTTTTAATCGATCTGCAATCAGACAGGCAAAAGTTTTCCTAAGTGAGCCACACCTACCTCCACATTAGCTGCATCAGATGATGTCTTGATAATGAGACCAACAACATACTTTTTAATTCCTGCACACAGAGAGATTAGAAGGAGTGTGAACTTTTTGTTTTCCAAATAAATGTCAAATACAATGCCACAAATAAAACTAGAAACAAGATTTCTATGTAAAAATTAACATTACATGAAACTTTGAGAGAGGAGAAGAGTCCTCCAGTAAGAAATGAAAAAAAAAAAAAAATCAAACAGCTTCGGGCAAAGCACACTGGCTTTGGCCTGAAAGACTTGTAGATGCAGTAGATCTGACAGACAGTAGAGGGAGCAGCACCGAACGAGTCCACTTTACTGTGAACAAAATGGCAGGAGTTACACCAAGGTTAGACTGTGCTGCGTGATAAACACTAACACAAAAAGGCAAAAGAGAGAAGCAGAAGCCAATCATGCACAGCAAACTCTCAACCAGCAATAACCACACAGACCCAGGACAGAGTGGCAAGCCATTTCTGGGCATACAGGCATACACTCATTCGCACAGAGAGACATATACTTACCTGCATACACAACAGCTTTCATCTCAGGGCATTTTTATATATTTTTACAGAATAATAATGCTTACACAACCTTTTAAGAATATTAAATAATGAATAATTAAACACAGACCATTTGAATGATTAATCTCAATTTGTTTAAATATTCTAAACAAATAAATCAAATACAACCCCAATCCAAAAAGGAACCCATCTTTAATTTACAATAGAGAACAGAACACATTTTAGTGGAAATGTTGAAAGCAAAAAAGAACAAAGAAAAATACAACCAAACAATAATAATAATAAAGTTGTGTTTGCCATTTTAAATAAAGGATAGTTAAAATGCTTACAAAAAAATCAAATAAAAATATCTATAATCAAAGTGCTACAGAAGCTAAGGACCTACTGTCTCACAAAAAATTTCAATAAAGAATATTACTGTCATCCTTTAATGGAACTGACAATTTAAATGACAAGAACTTTAAATTAATAATAGTGTAGCAATTCATAACCCTGTAATTAGTCTGTAGCATATTTTAAAAGCACTTTATCCCTATTTTAATAACCCTATGATTATATACACTACTAAAGCAGAAGTGAAAAAGTGTTAATTTTAAAGGTATTACAATGAAAATGTAATAATAAATTGTTGTTGTTGTGGAGCACTTTGTTATTAGTGTGATAATCTGTTTTACTGGTGCGTTACTGGATAGGGGGAGGTCAACAACAACAACAACAACAACAACAACACTAAAGGGTATATAGGCCCAAAGAATTTAGCTGTTGAGATGATGGTGCTGCAGCCAAAATTAGCTGTTTCGCTTACAGTGATATGGAATTCTGAATAGTGCTGTACAATTTCATAAGGTTGGTTGATACATAATATTCCAATATTGATATAAATATATAAATATCATAGTCTAATGTCTGTACCTAAAATAAATTTGCCAATTCATGTGCTGTAACTGTAATGAATGTCATTGACCGATAAAGGTATACTAGACAAATGAAATGATATAGAAGCATTTCATTGCAATACATGTTCATTAAAAAAAAGCTTAGATCTTAATTTTACTAATTCAAAAAGTCACTTTACTACAGCATAAAATTTAAGTGCTGCAAAGAATGTGTGTCAAGTTAATTCTGCAAGTTATATCCTGAACAAAACTAAACAAATCACAGCACTCACATTATCCAGTTGTAACATTATAGTGTAAAATAAGGTGTGCAACACTATAGCCAATAATACTGAGTCAGGCTTACCTTCACACTGGTTTCTTGGAAGTATCTTCCATCTTGTTTTAATAACTGTTTCCAGAATCTGCAGAGCATAGTACTGTAATGCCAAAGGAACAAAGCACACATTAATGACTTGAACTAGATGGCTACCATATGAGCTAGTGCTGTATTGTGTATTTTTTTTCCAATTATGACTCAAAAGAATAGAGAAAGAAAATTCTCTAAATACATTAGAAAAAAACGTATTCAAATTAGAGCTTTACACCTGATTCAATACACTTTCATGCAGGTTTGATTACAAATGTATTAAACCCTATGGTTTTGCTTTTAATCATTCTATAGAATCAGTGTATGCAGAATAAACCTGTAGGAGTGTTGCTGTTTCTGCCAGTATCACACCAGAAAGTAAAAGACAGGAAAGAAAACACTAACAACTAAATGCTAAAAGCCGTTGCATTCAGCTACAACCACACAGGAAGCCAGAACACCTACAGAAGTACCAATTGTATTTTGAAATTGATGACAAACAAACATTAATAATTAAAACATCTACAATAATTAAAACTTTTAGAACAGCAATTCTCCTCAGATTACAATTTATAACTTTCGATTACGAAACATCTATTGACCTGACCAGTCTACTAATTATCAATCACAATATCAGGAATTTAATTGGCATTCCCCAAACTGTTTCACTTTTAGCTGGTGTGGGTCTTGGGAACAGCAAGACAAACCACAGGTTTTGGTTTATACACCTATATCTACAGTGCTTCTGGAGCCTTTTCGTGTTACAGAAATGTGAAAATTTCAGATAAATCAGTATTTGTGTTACTAGCATTTGTGATATTTTGATCAACAGCATTTCAGCTGTAGGGATCAACAAAGTTAAGAAAGAAAGATGTGATAATCAAGTGGGTGAGAACAAAGACAGATGCAGAGACAGAAGCTAAATGTATAACAGGTTTCACACAGTGAAGGACATGACAAAGGTAAAATCTGTAGATGTACATCCTGCAGATTGTGTGTCACACAGTTTTAAACCCCCAAAACCCCAGATCTTCACCTTTAATTTTATTCAAAATGAGCCAAAACATAATAACACTGCAACATTTCAATATTCCAGGCACTCAATTTTGCTGACAAAGTACCTAACTGTAGGGCTGGACCAGAGTATTTGGGTATTTGGATATTTGTTTGTTGGGTAGGTATTTCTATATTAAATTTGTTAACAAGATATTCCGCTTTTGCACCAAAAGGAAAAGACACTTTGTTGGATAAATTAAATAGCCTAAATAAGTTTAATTTTAAATTTAAATAGATATATATATGTAAGAACTAAACCACCTCCATCCAAGCATATCAGCATGAGAAAAGACATCTGTGATCTGTTATGTAATTTGTTGTGTCAGGGTTTTGACTCAAGACACTTGTTTTTAAAAAGGTCTATATAAAAATATTTAATACAATATTTATACGTGAAGACATAAATGGAGTTACACAAATTAAGATAAACATATTTTTACACTATAATTAGATTACGTAAGTCTTCCAGTTTGGTATGAAACCTCTGAACCTGAGCTACAAAGTCTGGAACAGCAAGTTAGACACAATAACAGCCAGACTTGGAGCCAATATAAAAAAAAAAAAAAAAAGTCACCAGCCAGCCTGTGCATATATTAGGTTATTCATTTTTTTTTTCATATATACTAGAAAATCCAAACATAAATGTGTTTTAAATCTTAAATAATTAATAACATAATTAATAATGTATGTAATCATTACACCTCTTCCCTGCTCCCTGACAGGGTTGACAAGGGTTTTAATGTGTGCAGGAAAAAAAATGGCATTCAGGCCAACGCCACTAAACTTTTTTTTTTTTTTTTTTTTTTTGAAAGACTGATGAAAAGAAAAGTAGAAATGTACAAAGAGAGAAGACAAAAAAACAACTAAGACAAACAAATGATCCCTACAGCAGAAACACCTAGCTGCCCTACACCTAGTTAGAGTAATACCTGCTACCTGCCTAAAACCAGAAATTAAAAATGATATCCAAGAGCAAGAGTGCTGGTCTAGGATCAGTTTCTCCTACTGAACACAACCATATGAAAGAAGGAACTGATTCTGGATCAGCATCTTCCTCTGAGATGCTGCTTAGATCTCCCTCCTCCAGATGAGAAGCAAATGCAATGAAAACGGATGCAGAGCAGAATTAAGTATAAGGGAATGAAAAGGTAGACCTTGTGGAGGCCTGCCGCCCAAAGCCTAGCTGTGTCAAGGTGCACAGGAAGACACACCCCGTTTCTTCCTATTACAAGCAATCAACATAATGGAACATTGTCATTAATAATCAAATATGAACAATTTCAATTAAGATATTCTCTTTGATGATTTGTGTTTGATATTTGATTCTCATAATTTTAACCCATAATGATATAAATATAAACAATATAGGAGAGGGCAAATGATTGCAAGTGCTAAAGCACTTTATATAATATTTCAGATTGGGGAGGGGTCATTTTGTTTTTCAAAAGAGAAATTTAAAAATGTTACTTGTATGAAAAATGTGTTATGTTTTTTTTTTCTTAGTTAAGCTAAAGCCACTAAAGCCCTCACATTTTGGGCAGCTTAGTATCAAATTATAGATACTACTAATAAATCCACTCCAAACATTAGTTGTTATAATGGACAGAAGGTTAAGAGCACACTAACAGCAAGCCCAAACAAAACAAAACAAATAAATAAATAAATAGATAAGTACATGATAAACTAGGTGGGCAGTACTTTGAGGAAGCCTTTAAAACAAGGGGGAAGAAACACCCTCCCAACAACTGCAGAATATAAATGCTGAGTATATTAAAGCCCCAAGTAGGATTAATCTAAACAGTCACCACCGGATTAGCCCCAAGCGTAAGAAAATTTTACACTCTGCCTTTTAGAAAGAAAGCCAAGATCATCCAAAACTGCTTAAGTGATTCCTAATTGAGGCTTTAAATGAGAGTTGCCTTCATTCAGTTTGCTCATTGACATAGGGGCCAAATACGAATATTAATACCCAAGAGCTTACAAAGAGTCTGTGGCACTGAGGTATTTGGTTGTAAGATCTAAATCTGCAGTCAGAAACTAAAGCCTCTGGGAACACGTAATAATTAGCCAAGAGGAAAAAAAGTGGCTTTCATGTTTATATATAAACACTGAATCATCTCATACAGATTTTTATGTTATTCAGACAATGCTGGTGTGAAACAGGGAGTGAAAAGTAAATGGCTGGAGGTATCAAAGTTTAAATGATACTGTAATACCAGACTAAGTTAAATCAAAACCTTGTTCATTTGCCCCAGTGCTTTACAACGAAACACCTACTTTTGGTGAGGTCAGAGCCAACTGTTCATTTAGTTTCCCCAAAATCTGTATGAAATCACACCAGAACTTCCTCAAAGTAGAGTTGTCATGGCCTGTGTTTACAAAACATCTTGGTGCAAGATTGCTGCCTCTGGTTAGAAAATCAGGCAATCAAGACCAGCAGTCGTGCTTCAAGATGCCTCAAAACATTAGCCTAGAATGATGCTGCAGGCCAGATGGAGATGTTGGGCTTACTTTGGTGTTCATATTCTGGGAGAACTCCAGTATGGTGTCCACTCGAGTCCATGCATCCGGGTGCTCCTTTAAATGGGTAAGGACCTCCTGGGCCATTCTTTGCTGGAAACAGAATTAAAGTATTAAAGGTTGCTGGTTGGATCATTTAGACATGATGCTAGTCTGTATGTGCTAACCTAAATAGTAGAAGACATGAATCATAGTCTGCAAGACTCAATTATTTTTATTTTATGAAGAAAGACATGGGTTTCAATTCCAGTGCTCGCTCCAATATGAACCGAAAGCATCTCCAATGTGGAAATGAGAACTAATAACAATTAAGTTTTCATCTTGGGAGCATATGATCTTGGTTCTCTTAGGGATGTATAAAACTAAAATAAATCCAAAGCATTGGGGGGGGGGGGGGGGGGGGGGGGGCATTGTATCATCATTAGAACATGTAAAGATATAAATAACACCCATTGTGTATACAGTATGATACACATTTGCACAGTGTCATCAAAGTTTTCTGTACTCCTAATATGAATGAAAATTATTTTGTTTTCTTTTGGTCATTAGAGGCGAGAAACATGCCTGGCCATGTCATATTGCCTACCCTTTAGGTTTGCAGCGGTAACCGGTTTCACGGTATACCATGGTATTAAAATGCACGGTTATCATACCGTGTGTGTTTGCTTATTACCGGTAAAACGCAAGCCAGCGGAGAAACTAACCTGCGCATGCGCAACTCTGCTCCGCTTCAGCTACTCAGCACACAGCGGTGAGAACGGCAGAAAGTGCATCAGACTAAACAAATCTCCGTCCACCTAAAAAAAGGCTAAACTAAAATCAGCAGTGTGGGACTATTTCGGATACCCGCCGAAGCTAAAGGTGGACATACGTTAAGCCTGTTCTCCCATCTCCAAGAACACCAACCCACCACACACCCCCCCCCCCTGTACAGCGCAAAGTATGTGTTTAGTTTATAATTTTAATCTGAACCTAAATAAAACCTCTTTGTAGTCGTGCACAACCCATGCGGTAAGCGCCCGCAAAAGCGCTGAGTTATCCGAAATTTGGGCACGCAGGTACAGGCTTGAAGTGCTTGCTACGATGGATTCACGTGTCCGTGTAAAGGTCCTGGCCGGACTGGATGTGAAAGACGCCATTCATTTATATGCATTCATTTTCAAATTCTGACGTCCCTGTTTTTCATATGTTAAAACCAGACTCGGTGTGAAAGCCTTAAAATAGAAATCTCTATTGTGAGGATCATGTCAGAAATAAATCCCCTCTTTCTGCAGTATCTGGTTACATACCAACTTGGCAGTAAAACGGACGTTTACAACAGTTGTTGATCAGACACTGACCCAGGCTCAGTTTATCAGATATTAAATAATTTAAACTTAAATAATTGTACTGAATATTTTAAATACAGGATCTTTACTTTTTAGAGTACATGTAATGTGTGACACGTGTGTGTGTGTGTGTATGTGTATATATATATATATATATATATATATATATATATATATATATATATATATATATATATATACACCTGATGGTGTACAGCTTTTTTTTTAAGGAGACATTATCTATATAATTGTTCCAGGTTTCTACAATAAAAAGTTAATTGAAAAAAAAAACCTTTGTTGTAATTTCTTTAAGGGTCAGTTTAATAATATATGTAACAAACTGTGATACCGTGATAACCGTGATACCGCTGTATTTTCTGAGACGGTCATCATACCGTGAAAATCTCATACCGTTGCAACCCTACTACCCTTTTGGTACTAGTTTTATCAGGTGCAGTCAACCAACTGCAGCTGATTCCATGTCAGACAGGCATGAAATTCTTACCTGCGGCCCAACTCCATGGTACAAGCAGTTAACCACATTATCCAGGAGGTTAATGTCCAATTTCTGGTTGAAGTCCAGCAGCTGTCTGGCTGCGTGGTCGGCTAACATTGTCATAACTGCTGGCATAGAGCTCTGTGGGGACAGGGAGGACTGGTGAGGCCTTCTGAGGGGAGAAAATGTCCAATAGGACAAAATCAGGTAAAATTAGCCCCAAACGGTTGAACACTTCCCTATTTGCAATGTGTAAAACTATCCAAAGACCCTGACTTTTACTCACCTTTTCAGAATGCTGAGCTAGTACTGTATTCATTAAATGCATCATACACCAGAACCTATCATAAAAATGCACTTATGTCTCTTAATTCTTAATATCTCGCAATGTCCAATTCTTTTTTTTTATCAAGTCATATCAGCTCACATACTTTTTAAGGTATTACAAAAAGTGCATAAACTTACTCTCTATTATTAGCATTAACCCTGCAAACTTCAAAGCCCACAGCAGATCCTTGAGTATAGCAGTCCAGCTGAATTTGTAAAAAGCTCAATAAATAACTATAGACCTAGATATTTATAATGAAATACCGATCTAAAACCTACAGGTGGTCCAGTACACATTGAAGAAGTACTCTTACTCTCGTGAAATTCAATACACACGAGTCATTAATCAATAATTAAAGAATGGAAATAACATAGGTCATTTCAAAACAACAACGTAAAGCACTAAGGTTTTAAAGTCTAGGACTCTGTAAGTGCAGATCTGTCAGACATTCTCTGGTGTGTGTGGAGGAGAGGACTTTTGATCACTATTTTTCTCAATGAGACCACGTGTGAACTAGCCCTGCCTTTGACGTCATACTGTTTACATCTGTCGCAGAGAGGCGTGGCCACGTGACTGAACATGAAACCTCCTCTCTTAAACCATTAGACTCACAACTCAGAGGAAGCAGCAGATATACTTTAATAATATACGCAATTCTTATTATTTTAGGTACACTTTTTTACATTTATACTTATATCATGTAAACATCATCTACACGTGGTAGAATTGAACAAGGATGACCCAGAAAAGTATAAAGCAGATCGCAAACACGATGCAATTTCTGCAGAAATGAAACCAAAACATTTCCTGAGTCATTCCACTTTTGCCCAGATCTGGATTAACCCATTGCTTCATTGGCCACACCAGACAATCCAGTCAGTCAGTCTCTCCACCTAGCTAACTACAACCACATGCCCTTTTTAAAGTGCATTTCCAACTGTCCTCTCTCACTAAAGAGATCTCCAAGGAGCATCGGTCGTCCTCGTCGTGTCCTTCTCCTTCTAACTTGGGCTACGAGCCTGAGCAGAGCTGAATAGGCACTATTTACTCGAACACTAATTTGAGCTTAAAAGACTCAATCTCAAAAATCAGAGTGCTGCTACCTCTCAAATAAGACTTCGCCCATTTATCTATGCACATTACTCACTACAATCTTGATTCTGCAAAGTGATAATTCAGCACTGTATTTCTGTCAGCTATGTTTTTGCATGCAGGACCGTCCTCCCGTCAGCCCCGAAATTTCTTCTTATGGAAACACAAGGGCATATTGGCGTTTAGCCTATTGTGTTATCCACTTACCCATTCACCAACAGACAAATAAGTGGTAAACGCAATGTGAGCAAAGCTGGCACAGTTGCTGAAAAGATCTGACGCTACTCTAGCTAGGTTAGCTCAACTGTAAGTCTAAGCTACGTTTAGAACTGGTGTGCATTATTAGCTAAGTATGGTTAGGTATCAAGTTAATCAAGTCAGTTTAAATAAAAGAAAGTTCTCATGTAACGTTAGTTTAGCTAACCGGGTCAGTTAGTTATCCTAACACACCCATCCCATGACCAGAGTCAAGACTGTGCCAAAAATCTCCAAGCACCCATGAAACAATGTTAAGTTAACCTAGCCTATATTTTTTGACGTTTTAACAAGCTAACCCTAACGTTACCTAAGGAAAAGTTTAAAACAAAACAAAACAAAACAAAACAAAACAATTTCACACTCATGCTCTCTCTCCTTCCACACTAAGAACTATGCTAACTAGCTAAGAAAGTGTAAACAGTGTAGCCAAAGCACTTTAGGAATACCTAACGTTCACCTAACAAGCTACACATGTCAAAGCCCACGGTTTAATACCTACCGAGATGTCCAAGCCTTTGAAAGAAAGGTCTGCTTTTTTGCCAGCGTTGCTGAAACTTAACCTAGCTAGCTAGGTTAACTAGCTCCAACAGTGTCGGTAGTGGGCTGGCTTAAGCTTTTTTTACTGGCCAGAAATGAAAAGCTAGGCTAAAAACAAGCTAAGCGGTTAACGGTATTCACGGAAGCTAGCCAGCGTAGCTAACGTAAATGCAAGCTAGCGAGGCTAAGGCTGGTGAGCTGCGATGTGTGGACTCTGCGCTAGCTAGCTGTTACGTTAGCTAGCGTTAGCTAACGCTCGCGGTTTTCTCTCAGACTCATTTTACGTAAGTTACGCTTAATAAACAGTTTCCCGCTCTTTTGTAGTTCTCTAAGTATGTGAAAGGATACCTCTTAAATAAAAAGAGTGAGCCTGTGCCTGTATCTGTATCTCTCTCTATCTCTCTCTGAGTGAGTGAGTGAGTGAGTGAGTGTCTGTCTCTTCTCTCACAAGCAGCGAACGAACTCATAACCGGTTGAAACCGGTTCAGACTGGGAGATTCCATCTCGGTTTAGTTTTCAGCCGGTGGCGCCGCGAAAAGTTCGGATCAACGTCACGCCCATGCGCGCGCCTCATTGGCCAATTCTGCGGCGGTCGCTCCTAATTGGACGAAGGTCCTGCCCATCAAACTCGACTCTCCTCGGCGCCCGCCCACGGCGCACGGAGAGCACAGAAGGCGTACGCGCTGTGCAGAATTTCAGTGTTAGTGTAGTGTATATATATATACATCATTGCACTATGACGCCGTGTCAATCATAGCGCGAAGTTCTTTTTTGCTAAATGGCTAACTTGGAGTGAACTGGAAGGTTTATTTTGCTGGAAAATTATTAAAAATCACACGCGCATGGTAGCTAGTAGGGCAAAATCGTCATTTTATGCATGCTTGCACTGTGTACATTTAAAGATGATGTTCTGTTGTAGATGTAGTAAACTGGTGTAGGAAGGGTTGGGGGGGCATTGTAGCTTGCACTTGTGCTGCTTGTAAGCTGGTAATTTTCCACTAGCCACGAAGGGGGAGTGGTTGAAAGAGAGAACGCGAGCGAGGTAGAGGCTGCCATACGCATGGCACGGGTCAAACAGACACATACATGGATAGATACAGTAAGAGGAATTGCAGTCATGCCCTTTCAAGCAGAAAACTCCCAAATTAATATAATATTGCATTATCACAGACGCAGCAGTGCAAGTTTGATTGATGATACTCAGTTCGTTATCAGAGATATTTGTGTGTGTGTGTGTGTGTGTGTGTGTGTGTGTGTGTGTGTGTGTGTGTGTGTGTGTGTGTGTATGTGTTTTTCCCCGTTCCCTACGAGCCACGTGACGCAACTCCACTTAAACGTCAGTTGATGGAAAAATACAGGATTTCTGTGTAGGCAAAGTAGAGCTGCAACTGGACAAAGACAAACAATATAAGTAGCTCCTCTAAATGTAACTGTTTCGTGTATAGATTAAGTCGTGCATGCATATATATATATATATATATATATATATATATATATATATATATATATATATATATATATATATATATATATATATATATGCATGCACGACTTAATCTAAGATCAAATTAACGAAAAAGATGAAGTGCTTTCAAACCTCAAATAATATATATATATATATATATATATATATATATATATATATATATTATTTGAGGTTTGAAAGCACTTCATCTTTTTCGTTAATTTGATCTTTTCTCATGTTCTGCCAATAAATGCTTTTTAAATTAATATTTTGTTTGTTAAAGGAACAAAAAAAAGATCCAAACCAATCTAGCACTATGTGAAAAAGTTTTTTTTTTTTTTTTTTTTTTTTTTTTTTGTCATTTAGAAGTGGACTTGTTTGTGTGCCCTGGATCAATGTACTGCTGCAGAACTGAAGCACGTCTGCGTCTGAACTTGAGGTCACAAAGAGGTGGCCGGATATTCTCCTTTAGGATTGTGTGGTAAACAGCAGAACTCCTGGTTCCATCTATTACAGTCACTTTTCCAGGTCCTGGTTTTCCCCTTGGAACCACGGATACCATTTTCGCCCAACAGAATCCTTAACACTGACCTTAACTGGGACAAGTGAGACCGAATACAGTGATGTGAAAAAGTGTTTTCCCCCTTCATAATTTCTTATTTTACATGTTTGTCCCTCTTAAATGAATTCTACTGTCTACCAAAACATATTGAAGGAGAATGTCCAGCCATCTGTTTGTGACCTTAAGCCTAAACAAACCAGGGTTCTGCAGCAGGACAATGACCCAAAACTGAATGGCTAAAGAAAAACAAAATAAAAACTTTTGAGAGGCCTAGGCAAAGTCCTGAGCTAAATCCTATTGAGATGCTGTGTCATGATCCTAAAAAGGTGATTAATGCTCCACAACCCTTCAATGTGGCGTAATTACAACAATTCTACAGAGATGAGTGGGCAAAATTTCTCCATAGAGCTATGAAACACTGACTGCAAGTTACCGCAAACGCTTGATTGCAGTTAATAATAATAATAATAATAATAATAATAATAATAATAATAATAATAATAATAAATAAATAAATAAATAAACAATAAGTAATAAACAATAAATACTAATAATAATAATAATAATAATAATAATAATGTGTCATATTAAAATATATAAAACAGCAAAAATATTTAGAAGCAGTCAATATAAAATCAATATAAAAACAATCACACAGGCCCTGTGCGAAAAAAAAAAAAGCCCACAGTTAACACATAACTGTGGTTAATCAAACAGGTTCAATTGCTCTACCTGTTTTCAATCAAGAAATATATACATCCTTGCAGTTATAGTGCAAGAAAGCATGTAATCAGCATGCCACTACTTTCTTTTTGCTTTACAGGGTTGCATTTATGCCTGATTTGACACAAGTTTGATTACATCTATTTCTTAACTGGTTTGGTTATCCCAGTCCATCGTTCCATGATTAGTGGCATTCCCAGCTGTGAGCTTTTAGTTTTTTTTGTGAAACATATAGCAAAACAATAAATATAATTCAATTCCGATTTGCTTCTTTTCCAACTTTCTTCTGTATTTGGAATATATGAAATGTTCTCTGTTCAATTCATGCTTAACCACTTCTTACAAAGTTAACATGAATTGACAGGGCTATAGACTTTATTTGATGTGACAAATGTCATAGGGCAGGAACTTTTATTGTGTCACATGGGATTTGCCATGTCCCATAAAAGCTAAATAACACAGTACTGATCACTGCAGAATATGAGAGTGGGGTCTTTCTGCCACAGACCAGCAGTCAAGATCTTACCACCCACTGCACCGTCAATTGTGGATGGTGTATTCTCTGTACCCATGCAACACTGTAGATTGAGGAATGCTAAACAACTGCAAAAATTCCCAAACTGAATGTCCAATCCATCTTGCATCTGTCAATCCTTGATCAGACTTCCATAATTCACATCACCATGCCATAAACAAGCTGGTCAGTGTTGAACCTCACTCACAAGATAACACCTCACAGCATACACAGGAGGTGTACTCCATAATATCTGGTACCAAGACATTTCAGCCTATGTGATCTTCTGTTTTTTAGACAGTATTTATCAGTTCAGTTTAGTACAGAAACTTATCCATTTTAATAAGTACAGATTATTAATAAAATAACAGAACATTTCCAGATAATGAATCTGCCAATAAATCATGCCTGAAGTTTTGAAGGTGTTCTTACCCAGTCATTGTGAACATCACAGTTTATTACTTGTCAAAGTGTCTCAGATATATAGACTTGTCCACATATTGTTTTTAGAACTGACTGTTGCTACTTAACATATATAGTATATATAAATTTTTCCCCTTGGGAATAGTACCTTTAGTTTGAGTGTCTTTTCAGCTATAGCTGTATTTTAGCAAACTTATACACTGCGTTATATATTGTATTGCTCTTTTATAATTGCATTGTTCATTGTAATCTTCATGTTGTTGTTTTTTTAGGTAGACAATTTCAAGATCTGTCCAGGGACAACAGATGAAAAATAACCTTTAGGCTAATTCTGGTGCATTTACAGATCCTGTTAAATAAACTATTAAATAAATACAAATATCCACATCTTGACTGGATCCAGTGGAACCAGATCATCAGTGTTATTCACTTCACCATTTGTCCTGTTTTATACTAAAAATA